>NC_134405.1:319115660-319444410 GCF_038048845.1 Mixophyes fleayi | reverse complement strand
CCAGGTTCAAAGTTACTCCATTTTTATGCTTTACTCTCTTTAATGACTCAGGCCCAAAATGTCTAATGACAGCACAATAGACTGCAATAAGGTAGATAACAAAGTAATAACTACTATAATGTCAAATATATTCATTCCTGTCTGACATGACATGGGAACTTTTGTTACATACATTTGTCAATGTTACAAGATGTTTAATTATTTTTTTGTTATAAGGGGTTCTCCGTGTAAACATGACCACAGTCCACACTGCATGTATTTTGATACCTACCTAACAGTCCCAAATTTTACAGGACGTTCTTACTTTACCTAATTTTTGGTGTTTAAGGACATGGTAAATGAGGTGTACCCTGAAGGGTTTTAGGGGCTAATTCAATGAAGTGCGAAATTCCAACAGACCCTCGTGCGAGAGGTTAATTTGCTGTATTGACTACACCCTAGTCTCTCTCGAACTGTGTGTGTGTATATTAGGGAATTTAGACTGTAAGCTCCAATGTGGCAGGGACTGATGTGAATGAGTTCTCTGTACAGCGCTGCATAATTAGTGGCGCTATATAAATAGCTGATGATGATGACGATCTGCCTATTAGAGTGGCCTGGGATGATTGAGGTTGTGACCTAAATGAGGATATAATTCTTCTTTGTGGCATATGTGGCTGTAATAAATTATGTTTTGGGCAGGATATATTAAGCTTTTATTTTTTTCCTGCTTAGTGGAAATGTTTCACAGTACAACGCATTTCGACCAACAGAACTATAGGGGCAGAACTCAAACTAAGTGGAGCGCGAGACACAAGTTTTGTCTGCCCCATTCTAGTATCTCCAAAACAAGCACCTTCTCTTTCACTCTCCACCAAGTCTTCTTTCTTCACCTACTAACATCTAAGCCCTCTCTTTCCAACTGCCCCCATATAGCCCCTTCACTTTCCCAGATTTCTAGAACCAAATTTTCCCAAATTTCTAGAACAAAAATCCACTATCTCGAGTCTCTCTCTAAACGCTTCTCCAATATCTTCCTTTCGTTCAACTTCTTGTATTTTATATATTTTTTTAATGTATTTTTTTATTTTGGAAAACAAAGTATTTAGAGAAAAAATAATGCATACATTTTCGACTGTACTAAAACTATGTATCTATCTTGAATTGAGTACCTGAAAATATCCTATGATGTGTTGTCTGTGCAATAATATGTACATTATCGAGGTGCAAAGATTATCAAAGATTACTTTTATACATCTGGAAAGACATAATATGTTGTATCGGAGGAATTGAAGGAAAAACTCATAATATGTTGTGTGACTTTAAAAGTGCTAACGAGATCAGACTCACGGAATCTATTCAAGTTTGGCTGATAAAGATGTCTATGAAGTCTTTGATAAAAAAGAAAGTAACTCCTTATATACGGCCTTGAGATTAACATGACTGTGTGATGACAGATGTCAGTGCGTAGTGATAGCTGTGTACACAGAGAGTGGGATATCTTCTTCTCAGCAGCAGGAATATGGGACATCGCACAATCAGTCATCAATCAGGTCTGGGTTTGTGGAAAGGATATATATACATGAACAGGCCGAAGTCAGAAGTATTGCTAGAATTGCAGAATAATGGCTTGCTGCCCTTCATCACCTCTCCAATCTTCAATAGTAATTCTACATCCTGTTGTGCTGGCTGTTGTAGATGGCTGCACTTAAGCTCTGTGGCCTACCTCCCATGTAATCAACTTTTCACAAATATAAAACGGTTACAAGTTTGTAAAAGCAGTGGAAATTCCAGAGTTGTGCCAAGGTGCGTCATCATACCAAGGACGGGGTCCTTGCAAAGACCACTGGAACACAATCTCAGTTCAGCTGATTCAGAGCGGAATGCAAGCGCAACTTGTGACTGAAAAAGTTGCTCACTAGTGTATGTGTATGTATGCCGTATTCACACAAGTAGATGAGTCCAGGGGGTAAATGTATCAAGCTGAGAGTTTTCCCGGCGGGTTTGAAAAACCAATCAGATTCTAGCTGTCATTTATTTAGTACATTCTGCAAAATGATAGCTAGAATCTGATTGGTTGCTATAAGCAACATCTACACTTTTCAAACCCGCCGGAAAACTCTCAGCTTGATACATTTACCCCCAGATCTGAATGAGTAGGAGCTGAGTCCCGCCTGACAACAGATATACTCCTCATACACTTACATCCAACTTTCAAACGTGTACAAAAAACTTTTATTTTATATGTTACAAATGCAATTGCTAAGAAGCTCTAATGTAATTCCACTACGCATCTCTTAGATTGTAAGCACATTTAGGCAGGGACATCTTTATCTTCTGTTTCATGTCATTGTATGTAATTTGCATCTATAAAGAAAAATAATAATAATAATAATAATAATAATAAGGTGTATATATACATTCTTTTCACTCAGTGATGGGTGCTTTCCACCAAACCCTCCACCAGACTGTAACGGGGTTTGTATGAACAGTCTTTGGTTCCAGCAGTCTTCAGCTCATGCTCAGTAGAACAACACCCAACCTGACCGCTGTGTCCCCAATGCAGTAGTTGAAGTTCCACCTTGAGGTTGGTTTGGAAACCTGGTGACATCACTATGACTTCCTCTATAAGGGTGTAACCCAAACTAGATCACCCCTGAACTGCAACAATAAGTGATCACTCGTCATAGTGACTTAATAGTAGCTGGCATGCAATGCAGCGGAGACCTGGATGAGGCACTACTGCACCGACGCTCATTTAAAAAAAAACTTAAAAGGAATGAAAAATAAATAAAATATTTTAGAAATCCGATTGGGTGACAGCAATGCATTTCAAATGAGCGACATGAAATTTCATACATATATATATATATATATATATATATATATATATATATATATATATATACAAGTTAACCCGTGCATGATACTCATGCATTCTAGTCAAATCAAGCTACTTAAGGTGTTAAAAAGTTTCTTGTCATGCATTTGGGCCTAGCCCAGGCCTCCTCAGGGGAAGAGCGTTACTTCCCGACGCAAGCGCCCTTTTTTAACGTGGTTTTGTCCACATGTCACCACCTCATCATTTTTCTCCATCACCTCATCCTTCATCTTCATTGCCACATCCTTCATCAAGCTACTTAAGGTGTTAAAAACTCCCCACTGTGACCCCCGGCAACCACCCCCAACTGTCACTTCTCCTTCAAGAAATATATAGGTCAGTGTATAACTCTGCCCAGCAGGTGGCGCTGCAGCTTGGGGTTTTTTTTTCCACACACGCCACTAGGCATTCATATAGTAGATATATATATATATATATATACTGTAAAAGCTTCCTGCACAAATGCTGTCCTTTAATGAACTCTGCATGGAAAAAGTTAAGGCAGAAGAAGGGTTAAATGTTCTATTTTTGTGTTAATAGAAATGTTATTGTAAACCTTGCCTGTAAATTTATGTTTACAGTAATGTTTCGTAACTTCCCCAATTTCATGAGCGTATTCATCAACGCTGACTAGTACGATCATAAATTTGCCTAAATATGTAGCTCTGCAATCAATCCATCAATCAAAAAGGTGGAGAATGAGATGCAATTTCTGCCATACAGATGGCAGGATTAATTCTCTCTCTGATGGGTATATTTGTTGATGTACATGCAGCAATCAGCCTCAAAGCTCAGTCTCTGGCAGGTGGCATTTTCATGATAGCACACACTGCAGTTTACAAGATTTTCATCAGGTACGGTGTCGGGACTTTATAGACTGGTCAAAAGAATACACAGAAAGGACATTGCACAGGGCAGCACTATTCATTTGAAAGTGGACCCACCAGCTACAACACAGGGGAGACCGCCATTTGTGGATTGAATGAAAATTCACTAGAAATTAGAGGCATCGTGAGGTGTGAAGCACCTCCTGCCTCAGTGATAGCGCTGGTTCTCAGTGTATTAATAGTCTGAACATTTGATTAGACCACCAATTGGCTGCCTCTGTGAGTAGACAACGGGTCTTCTTTAAACACCTTCTATTCCTTTGTGTCTCAAGCAAGAGAAAGTTTAAAGGGCTTGTCAATTTAGAGCTGATCGGTCATAAATCACAGTGCTTATGGGCCAAGAAAGATCTCAAATCCTGATCATCATTGACTCACAAGATGAACAGGAGACATCGTTCAAGTAGAGCGTTTCTACCCAAATATCAAAGTACATTGGTGACTAGGGGGCATGCTTGCCTCCTTAATATTTGGAATATGAGTGTAAACAATTGAGTGTAGGTAACCCCCCACTAAATGAATAGCATACCTCCTATTACTCCTAATTGTTACATTCTGGATAAATTAGGCCATACGCACTCAAATTCATATCATGCCCAGATTCCCACAAAACCAGTAAGGATGCCAAAAATTGGAACTGTCCTCTTCCAGAATGGATGTTCCCGGAGTGTGGACTGGCAAATTTGTTACAGGACAAGGCCATGTCGTGTTCCAACCCTGAATTTCATTGTTCCAAAATAAAGTGCCTTCTCTTTATAATGTCACTGTCACTTAGCACCGAGTATATTCGCTGCATAAAGATACATTAAATTGTAATTATTCCATTGTATGATATTTATTATGTTTCTTAAAACAATCTGCTAATTGAGTTGAGGGGTTTTATAATTCCTATATGCAATAATCGTAGTTTCCTGGGTGACCTCATACAGCATAAACACCAAGAACTCACAGTTCGACTATTTTGGTGCAACCACTTTCACCATTAACAGGCAGGGAACATCTGGCCAGATCCCAGGCTACAAGCTCTTTGACGTTAAACATACTCTCGTGGGTTTTAGATAAAGATTTTGTAGTCTTAACTTAAGGTATTTCATATATAGGTGCAGCTTATTTTTAATCACATCCTTGAGGCTTCATTGCGATTCCTAGCACCTTTATCCCACAGAACTAGGGTATTAAAGTAATTCTATCGTTTTCAAATAAGCATTGCAGAAGCGATTTGTGTTTCCAAAGCACAAAGTAATTTATTTTAGCAGATGCAAAATGCACGATGCAAATGCAGATGCAAAATTTAGCAGTTCAATATATAATTATAATACAGTACAGCCAATACCAAAAGATACATACATACCGCTGCGCTCGCTTGCGCTAGCTGCACTCCCACTGGTACCAGCATACAGTACTTCACTCCAGAATACTGTGGTCAGAGAATGACTGAAGCCAGTGCCAGCACAGCTATATTATATACACTCAGTGTTACAGAGAAAACAATGCAGATGACGTGGCTTGCTTCTATAGGTCCAGGCTTCAGGTGGGTCCAGTGTAAACAGGTCATAGGCTAGTTCAAACAACCCCCTCCAAGGGTAAGGGTCAACATTCCAGATGAATCTCCCACCCAGAAACCAGTTTAAGCCAGTCTATTTACACATTACAGTCAGTATCTGTTTAAACATTTATTTCCCTAACATCACTAACTAGAGTATGCAATGTGCGATCTCTTCGACGAATGAACCAGACAACTGCTGATGAATAGGGTATTAAAATGATACTAAACATGACACAATTCCTGCAACCTGAACCTCAAATAACACTAAAGTGTACATATAATCATAATATATAAACTAATAATAAACTAAATACTATCTGCTCATAAATCACTGTGGAATGGAATCAATAAACATGAAATATATAAATAACTAAATGTTATAGTGCGAGAGTGTGCGTGCGTATTTTACTGCGTGATCGTGCCATGCCACGTGTACATGGCATACTGATCCCAATCGCACGGCAAAAATATATTAACCAATATATTTTTGTTCATCCAATTACACGACTTCGACAAGGGTCACCTGAAACTCTTCCCTTCTGGTCGGGGATGTGCCGGGGCTGTGATAGAGGTAGATGTTCCTTGGCTGCCCGTTGCCTCACACAAGTCCTTATCTCTCCACATCTGTCATCTAGGTCAATGACAACATTTAGTTTTATTATGTCTGTCTTTCTTGTCAAAGGACAGGTAAGGACACGTTGATCCGCTCTGTGGCATCTATAACACAGCGCCCTCTGCAGGACATCACTACAAGGACATTTAGCTCACACCTTCTGACAGTGATCTTTGGTTGCTGTGGTGCCTCTGTATTCACGGCTTACAGCAGCTAAAAACGTAGGACTGGATCTCGCTGTGGACGTTCCTCACACCTCTTAGGAGGCATCTCTGTTGCGGCTGCTTCCCCCCTGGTGCTGATGATGAGCGGCTTTATGTTGCCAAGACCTGGATTGTTATAAGTAGCAATCAGCCAGTGGTTCCAGCCTTCAGAATCAGGTGAGGAAATAAAGAGAGTCAAAGAGAGGTGTTTTTATTTCAATTATATTCAATTATATTTACTTTAAAATTGATGTGTGTGTTGTTATTTACATTTTTTCTCTGGTGCACTATAGGTCACAGGGCGCCCTGGATGCCAGGGCAAGTTGGCACCTAGGGTATTCAGCCCCATATGACTGACCGAGGGCTTATCGTCACTATGGCAGCTGAGATTTTTCCTGCTATAATGCCATCAGCCCCGGTTGGTAATGGCTAATGCCAGAATTGGCAATTTAGGAGGGCATCCCATGCTATTCATCAGCCCGATTTTGCCAATACCAGGCTAGGCTGGCAGCACTAGTGCTGGTTTTACTATTTAGAGGGGTCCTACTCGTCTTTTTATTTATTTTTTATTTTCAGACTGTATCACATGGTACACATAAAGTGTATGATATGTCTTTACTGTATGATGTGATTTAAGCGTATGTTACTGAGATGTGTGCATTTTGCGTGCTATGCAGGATTGAATGCAACTTAAAATATGAATGTCTCTGAATACTAAATTACGCAGTATAACCAAATGTAAATTACGCCTACGCTAGTGCCATAAATTACGTCCGACTCTACATCAACATCATCATTTATTTATATAGTGGCAGAAAATTCCATAGCGCTATATAATTGGGCAAACACAGTAATAAACAATATTGGGTAATACAGACAGAGAAGAAGGCCCTGCTCGGAAGCTTACAATCTATGGGACAATGAAAGTTGGATACATAAGTTTAAGTCTACATATTGCATATTGGTCCAGCCAGACTGCAAAGGTAAAAAGTGATTTGCATGCTATATGATTCAGTCACACAGCAATGTTTGTCAGGGGGTCAAATAGTTGTTGGCTTGTGTGAATTGTATAAAGGGTGGTAATAGGGTAACCTAATGAGGCTAAGAGGGCGGTTCAGGAATATTATAAGCTTGCCTGAAGAGGTGGGTTTTTAGAGAAATCTTAAATGTTTGTAGACCAGACGAAAGTCTGATCTACATAAATCCCTCTGTGTCTTTCTCTCTCTGTACAGAACTGGCTCCTCACAGCAGATTTATGCATCATTTTCTCTGTTTCATGCAAGCAACTTCTGATACTTCGTGAGGCGGAAGCTATGGAATGAAACTAATATGGGCAAACTCCATCAGTAATAAAAATTATGAAATGAGGAAATTCCACGAGGAACCTCTAAGGACAGATTCTGCTGGAGAATCGACTGATATTCTGCAGAAAAAAGAAGAATTGTCAGCAAGACAGAATTCAAAATGTAACTCCTCTCTACAGTGAAATGATGCAGGAAAATATCAAACGTACATCGATATGAAATGAAGTTTATTCATACAACTTGTTTTACAGATCAACTCTAAATTTTATGGGTAGATACATAGAGGTTAATTTACAATTAAGATCTAATTCAGCCACTGTATGCAAAATTGGCTTATCAAGGTGATAGAAAATCTTTTATTGTGCATTTTAACAATGTCACCGGGGAAGCTGAGTAATGCCCACTGGTTTATACGGCCGGTTGGGTCTATTTGAGAGTGACACAAGTAGGCCCAATCCATGGCTTTGTGGGGTACCAGCAAAAATAAATAAAGATTTCAGGTGGGACATCACTATGGAGCCTCATTGTGCAAGCTCCGGTGTCACTTTGCATATAATTGAATCATCCCCTATATGTCTGTAAGGCTTTCATTTATATCCACTTCCCCCCCACTTCTGGTCCCTAGACCACCAGGGACTATGAAGACGCGTAGGGATCCTCTCCGAACACCCCCCCTTGCCTACCGATGTCTCCAATTATAAGAAAAAACAAATGCATTAACATTAATAAACATCACATTTTCTCCTGCAACTGAAAACATGGAGTTAACATACCAAATGATGTCAGCAGATACAAAACATCAACAAAACATCGAATTGTCATAACATTGCAGATGACATTTTTCACAACATGTGATCTAGTCCTTTTGTGAGTAAATCAGCTGCATTCAGCTTGCTTGTAACATAGCTCACTCTAACTGACTTTTTCTCAACAAGTTCTCATATGAAGTGGTGTCTAATTGCAATATTCTTAGACCTTTCATGATGCTTGGTACTTGCTGACAAGTCAATGGCACCTTTATTATCACACTTGGGGGTAAATGTATGAACATGCGGGTTCTTCAACACCCGCGTGTTCAGCGTGTTCAGCGATTAAATTTCAAGCGACGCTGCATTGTAAAGGGAAACTTGCTCTCTGGGGTTCTAAGAACCCAATGTTGGCATAATCCTCACAGTATTTCCTTGTTGGGTTTTCCTTGTTGCTACTTGCAGAAGTTCTTGTTGTGAGATTTGAAGTCTCTGAGAAATTGTAGGTATGTCTAGTATTACTACCTTTTCTTGAACTTCACTTTAATTTTCTCCGCTAGGTGGTGCTATTTCATGGAATATGATATCTCTGGATTTAGCAAGCTTCCATCTGTAGCCTTTGCTTTCAAAACAATATCCTAGTAAACTACAGTCATGACTTAAAGTCCAATATACGCCTTCTCTCTTTAGCAATGTGTATGTAAGCTTTGTATCCAAGATGGCTGACGTTAGGCTTTCTTCCAGACCACGCTTCAATTGGTGTTTTACCTTTCACTGCAACAGTGGGTGCATAGTTTTTCAGATAAACTGCTGTTTGTACAACTTCAGCTCAAAATTTCTATTCTAGGCCAGTGTCACTCAGCATTGTACGTACTTTCTAAACTATCGTACGATTTGCACACTCACTTACACCATTTTGTTCAGGCGTGTGCGACATAGTCAACTGATGCTGAACTCAATGATTTTTAAGAAAGTCATCAGAGCTCATGTTCAAGTATTCTCCTCTGTTATCAGATCTCAAAAGTTTTAGCTTATGACCTGTTTGAGTCTCCACCAGAGCTTTGTATTCTTTGAACTTGCATATAACTTTGCCTTTTGCTTTAAGGAAATATACTTGAGTCATCCTCGTATAATCATCAATCAGTGTCATAAAGTAGCGGTAACCACTAATTGACTCAGTCTCTATAACATCACAGACATCTGTGTGCACCAATACTAATGGCGCCTCCACTTTTCTCACTGACTTCGGGAAGGGTTGTCTGATTTGTTTTCCTTTAATGAAACTCAAAAATTGGTTTATCAGGATTATTCCCCACATTCCTATTACCATCCATTTTGAAAAGTTTTTCCACATCATTGTATTCAACTGCTTCACACTTTACTGATTATTAAGGGAAAGCTGCTGGAATGTTACTGTAGTACATGTTACTTGCCCTTAATAAGCAGTACAGTGTGAAGCAGAACATACTGTATATCCCATCTAGTGTTCTGACTGACCGGGATAGTCACACAAGATCAGGAATGTCCCACCAGAATTGGGACAGTTAGCAGACTGCTGGTGTCTTGAGCTCAATGGTTGCGTGTCTGGATCCTGGAATGTTGGCGCCTTGTTTGGTAATAAAGGGAGATACATAAAATATGAAAAATCTGGCAGTAAGTGAGCCCATTTCCGTCTCCCTCCCTAAACCAGCCCTGACGTTAACTCAATAGCCCCTACATTTCAGAATTAGGCTTCCCTACCTGAAGCCATCCCAACATTAAATTAGTAGTTTTCACATTTAATAAATAGACCCATTTCCTTTCTACCAGCCCCGACATTAAATTAATAGCATCCACATTTAACATATAATCCTATTTGCCCCCATTAGCCCCAAAATAAATTAATAGCATTCCCAATTAATAGATAGACCTATCCCCCCCAGCACCACCACCATTGCCTGACATTAAATTAATTGTACTCCCATTTAATAAATACACCTATTTCCCAAATACAGCCAAAACAGCCCCAATATTAAATAATTAGTGTTGTCATTTAATAATTAAAATCTATTCCATCCAAATTGTCCTAATATAAAAAAAATGGTATTCATGATTAATAAATAGCCTTTCTTTTCCTTAAACCACTTTAAATTAATAAGCCCTAAACCATCCTAGCATTATTTCGATAATGCCATCACACCACCTTAAATTAATAATCATTACTATGACCCCACTATTAAATGAAATTGTCCTCACCATGAAATATATTGACCCCACCAATAAATTAATATTTCCCACCCACTATTAAATGATTATCACACGCCCTCATCGTTTGGGTCTGTACATTTCAGAGGCAAACTCTTCTGTCTGCCCCTCGTATTTCCTGCACTATGACATGCTGCCCGCCTGAGGGGGGTGGGACGCATACTGTAGATGGGGGGCTGAACAGTTCTGTAGGAAGGGGACCAGCCTGTTAACGAGTCCTGGCTGGAAGGAGATTTCTGGACAGCTAAAAACGTCCCTTAAGTGAGTGCATGAGATATAGTGACAGAGCGAGGTGAGTGATATTACTCCATGCAGAGGAGGGATGAGTTGTGCCTGAGAATGCACTTAAGACAGTGCCAAAACCAAGTGAGTGATATTACCCCGGCAAAGGAGGTGAGAATGAGACACTGTTGAGAGAGGATGGAAGCATGCTGAGGCACCATGTTAGATGTGGCTGTCATATTAATATATCTATTTATACCCCACATTGACTCTATATCTAAATCATGTTACATACATCTAAAGAACGTTTCCAGAATACGTACATATCTCACACAAGACACTGCAAAAACCTTAATTCATGCACTCATCATCTCCAACATCGACTATTGCAATTCCCTCCTTACTGGTCTTCCCAAAGTCAGACTTGAAGGCCTACAATATATTTTGCATGCAGCAGATAGATTGATTTTCCTTGCAAACCATTCTTCTTCTGCCGAGTCACTCTGTCAGTCTCTACATTGGCTGCCTGTATTTCAACAAATCCAATATAAAATTCTTCTACTAACATACAAGGCCGTCAACAAAATTGCACCGACATACATCTCCTCACTTGTCTCAAAATATCTCCCAACTCGACACCTCCGTTCTGCACAAGATCTGTCTCTCTCTTCCACTCTCATCACATCCTCCCATTCCCGTTTACAGGACTTTTTTCGGGCTGCACCCACTTTGTGGAATTCCCTCCCTCGCACAGTAAGACTTTCCTCAAAGATTCAAGCGTTCTCTAAAAATCCACCTCTTCAGGCAAGTTTATGATATTCCTCAACCATCATCTTAATCTCCCTAGGTTACCTTATTACCACCCTCTACATAACTAACACAAAACAACCCTCTGACCAACATTGCTGTGAGACTGATCACACAGCCCACTCAATACTTTTACCTTTGCATTCTAGCTGGTCCAATGTGCAATATGATGTAGCACATGCCCTTGTGTTTCAAACTCCCATTGTCCCATAGATTGCGAGCAGGGCCCTCATACCTCTCTGTCTGTCTGTATTACCCAGTATTGTTTTATTAATGTTTGTTCCCAATTGTAAAGCACTACGGAATTTGCTGGCGCTATATAAATAAATGTTGATGATGATGATCTATGCTAAAAGTTTAAGAACTGTGCAGGAGGAAACAGGATTATCTAATTAATGCAATCCCAGTATCGTGCCGCAATGAAGAAGGAGTGACATATTTTCCAATATAGTAAAATGTGCAAGAATACCTGGGTCCACACTTAACAGATATTGCTGTAAAATCTGCATCTGTGTCTCTTTATTTTTGTGTTTTTGTTCTTTGGTAATACGATGCAGGATAAGTGATTAGGGGATCCTCTGCTATTTCTACCCACCCCAACACATATAAAGCCCAACTACAGATAATTATAAATCAATCTATTTAAATATACGCCAACAAACTTTTCTTATAAATGTATCTGCTCACAGAATACAAAGTTGTCATTCCTCTTTATGCAGGCACAGTTATAAAATAAAACACAGACATTTTCTGGCGTCCTTGAATTTAATCATCACTTATCTTAATCTTTCAGGAATCTAAAGTAAGGCCAGATTGTCAAGACAATTATCACGAAATCTTAACTTAGGCAGGATGGTGCTGAAACAAAGGTTATCCTCCTACGTGCTATATAGATATCTTGATAACATTTTGATTTTGCTGGGAACTATGTAGATTAAACTGCACACAGGTAAGATAAGATGATAATTCATCATTCCAGCTAGATAGAAACTGCTGATAAATTTATTATCCAAAGATTAAATCTTACTAATCTTCTGTAAAATCTTCATAGGTGATATGTTCACTGTTTTATTACCCACGTCCCACTTCCAAAAGAGCTTGCAGAGGCTAAATCGCTTTTGGAAAACCAAGTGGGTGCGGGTAACGCTGACAACCTTGCAGATACATTTTGTTTCAGGTTCACGTTATTATTCTTTGGTTAATATTTCAATAAAAAAGACAGAAAAGAAAACATTGTGAATGTTCTAAACAAATATGCAAAGTTGGACAAGTTTGTTACATGAGCATTGAGTGGACCTATTGGAAATATTAATAGCATTAAAGGTTCCTGTGTGAAGGAACCTACTGGCCTGAGCTGTTTGCAACCACATGCAGTTTTTGCCCCGGCTAGCTGGTGGGTAACTAGTCTAGTAGCTCCGGTTTCCTCCCACACTCAAAAAAACATACTGGTAGGTTAATTGGCTATCAAAAATTGACCCTAGTCTCTCTCTCGCTCTCTCTCTCTCTGTCTGTGTGTGTGTGTTAGGGAATTTAGTTCTCTGTACAGCGCTGCGGAATCAGTGGCGCTATATAAATAAATGGTGATGATGATGATGATCTACAGCAACGCCAAACTCCTCCTGCACGATACTTGCAGCAGATGCAAATTTCCATGAAAACTCCTCACATTCCTGCCCAGTCCCTTAGAAGGAATCACATTTCTCTCAACCACCATCAGGTTACATACCAGCCACTGCTACTACTGCTGCTGGGTACAGTAGTTCTACATGCACACAGGTTTCTCTGCTCCAGATGCATCCTCCCAGTTTTTCAAGGGCTTGTCTCTCTCAGCACCTCAGTTTAGCCATGCTGCCTCTATACAGCGTACCCCCACTCTCTATGGGAGTACTTCTCAGGGGACTATCTCCAAGGAAGTGTGTGGTAACAAGGCTCACCTTCCTCCTCATACTGCTTCTCTGTGGTATCAGATGTTAATCACTGTTGGGGTGTCCCTGAAGTTGGGGATCCCCCTTGCTGGTCACAGTTCCAGTGCTTTGCTCCTCTGATTCTTGTAAAATCAAAATAAACAGCTCCCAAACATATTGAGGGGACCCAAAGCTATGGAGAACGCCCTCTGTTAGCTGGTACAATATACGGAGGACATGGCTGGTATATTGTGAGGAGGAGATGGCTGGTGTATTGTGAGGAGGACATGGCTGCTATATTGTGAGGAGAACATGGCTGGTATATTGTGAGGGAACACGGTGTTATATTGTGAGGGAACATGGCTGGTATATTGTGAGGGGAACATGGCTGGTATATTGTGAGGAGGGCATGGCTGGTATATTGTGAGGAGGGCATGGCTGGTATATTGTGAGGGAACATGGCTGGTATATTGTGTGGGAACATGACTAGTATATTGTGAGGAGGACATGGCTGGTATATTGTGAGGGGGACATGGCTGGTATAATGTAAGGAGGACATGGCTGGTATATTTTGAGGGAACACGGTGTTATATTATGAAGGAACATGGCTGGTATATTGTGAGGTAACATGGCTGGTATATTGCGAGGAGGACATGGCTGGTATATTGTGAGGGAACACAGTGTTATATTTTGAGGGAACATGGCTGGTATATTGTGAGGGAACATGGCTGGTATATTGTGTGGGAACATGGCTGGTATATTGTGAGGAGGACATGGCTGGTATATTGTGAGGGGGACATGGTTGGTATATTGTGAGGGGGACATGGCTGGTATATTGTGAGGAGGACATGGCTGGTATATTGTGAGGAGGACATGGCTGGTATAATGTGAGGGAACATGGCTGGTATATTGTGAGGGAACATGGCTGGTATATTGTATGGGAACATGGCTGGTATATTGTGAGGAAACACGGTGTTATATTATGAGGGAACATGGCTGGTATAATGTGAGGGAACATGGCTGGTATATTGTGAGGGAACATGGCTGGTATATTGTATGGGAACATGACTGGTATATTGTGAGGAAACACGGTGTTATATTATGAGGGAACATGGCTGGTATAATGTGAGGGAACATGGCTGGTATATTGTGAGGGAACATGGCTGGTATAATGTGAGGGAACATGGCTGGTATATTGTGAGGGAACATGGCTGGTATATTGTATGGGAACATGGCTGGTATATTGTGAGGAGGACATGGCTGGTATATTGTGAGGAGGACATGGCTGGTATATTGTGAGGAGGACATGGCTGGTATATTGTGAGGAGGACATGGCTGGTATATTGTGAGGAGGATATGGCTGGTATATTGTGAGGAGGACATGGCTGGTATATTGTGAGGGAACATGGCTGGTATATTGTGAGGGAACACTGTGTTATTTTATGAGGGAACATGGCTGGTATATTGTGAGGGAACATGGCTGGTATATTGTGAGGGAACACAGTGTTATTTTATGAGGGAACATAGCTGGTATATTGTGAGGGAACATGGCTGGTATATTGTGAGGGAACACTGTGTTATTTTATGAGGGAACATGGCTGGTATATTGTGAGGAGAACATGGCTGGTATATTGTGAGGAGAACATGGCTGGTATATTGTGAGGAGAACATGGCTGGTATATTGTGAGGAGAACATGGCTGGTATATTGTGAGGAGAACATAGCTGGTATATTGTGAGGGAACATGGCTGGTATATTGTGAGGAGGACATGGCATAATATGTTGGGGGAACTTGGCTGATATAAAGTGCAGGGATCCAGACTGACATAATGAGAAAGTGGCGTAGAATAGTAGTACAGCGTGTTGTGGGTAAATACATGATATAATGTAAAGGGACACATGTCTGGTACATTGCAGTTTGGGCAAATGACTAATATAATGTGAAGGGACAGTGGGGTCTACTTATCAATGGTTGAAAAGCCCTAAATCTGGCAAAAACTGGAGTTTTCGTCAGATTTAGAGCTTCTCCCTAATTACTAAAGGCCCCAGAGCAGTGAAGACTATTGCCGAATATTGCCATCGGTGGCCTTTGCCAGAGGCCTTTGGGGAAGCCTAATACTGTTTGGCATTAACAGCATCGGTACGAAGACAATAACTGGAATTCCAAATAAAGTAAAAATGTTTTTTATTAAAATGTGAAGGTAGTTGTTGGAATTTCACTCTTTAGTAAATTTACCCCCTAGTCTTGGGTAAACCATCTAATATATCTATTTTATTTTAACACTAGGACAAAAAATGAGAGCTAGCAAAAAATACAATTATAATGAAACAAAAATGAGTCTTCGGATGTTCTGACAAAGTGCAAGTTGTGCTAAAAATAATGTAATGAAATGCAAAAGTGCAAATCTACAGTGTGAGGCAGTTTTAGAAAGAGGTTGACAAGTTGCAAGAACTGTATCCAATTAATTAAACTGACAGTGCATATCCTAATGAATATCAGATATTTAAAGTTGCAGTGAAAGCTGATATGCATTGACAGGTGTCATGATGATAAAGGCATGTTTATTTATAGTGAATAAACTATAAACTACAAAAGAGGTCTAAAAGCTTACATCATAATATTTTAGATTGCATAAAACACAGAGGCACTGCCCCCCTCCAAATCTGAAACTGTTCTCACAAAAGTGATCAATGATCTACTTACTGCAAAGTGTAAGGGTCATTTCTTCTTACTCCTGGACCTTGCTGCTACTTTTGACACTGTTGATCACCCTCTTCTCCTACACACCCTTCACTCCATTGGCACAGTTCTTTCCTGGTTCACTTCCTACCTATCGAACCGCTCCTTTAGTGTTTCTACCACTGGCATATTCTCCCCTCCACTTCCACTATCTGTGGAATTTTCATTGTACACCTCTTCTCTTTGGGCACTAATTCGCTCATTCGGCCTCCAATACCACCTCTATGCTGATGACACCCAAATCTATATCTGTTCCCCTGACCGCTCTCTTTCTGTACTAACTCATGTAACCAACTATCTTTCTGCTATCTCCACATGGATGTCCCAACTTTACCTGAAGCTCAAGATGTCCAAAATAGATCTTATTATCTTCCCTCCGGCCAGAGTCACCACCTGCTCTCAGATCTGGCTCACTGTCGATAACACCACAATTTCCTCAGTCTCCCATACCCGCTGCCTTGGTGTCACACTTGACTCCACCCTCTGCTTTATTCCTCCCATCCAAAATATCTCCCAGTCCTGTCGACTCCACCTTAAAAACATTACCAGAATACGCCCTTTTCTTACTCAACATGCTACCAACACTCTTATCATTCTCTCATCATCTCCCATCTTGACTATTGCAACCTCCTGCTATCTGGCATTCCCGACACCTATATATCCACACTTCAATCCATCCTAAATGCTGCTGCAAGACTGATCTTCCTCTCTCACTGCTCCACATCTGCTGCACCACTTTACACATCCCTACACTGGCTCCCTGTGTCCTTCAGAATCCAATTCAAATTACTCACTTTTACCTACAAAACCCTCAACAACAACACCCCTGCATACAGCTCAAATCTTATATCAAAGTACGCTTCCTCCGGCCCTCTTAGATCTACCTCTGACCTGCGCTTTGTCTCCTCTCTGGTAACCACCTCTCACTCCCTCCTACAAGACTTCTCTTGTGCCGCTCCCCACTCATGGAATTCCCTACCGCGTCCAATCAGACTTTTCCACAGCCTTCAAATCTTTAGACGTTCTTTGAAAACCCATCTCTTATTCCCGATAACACTATTCACACTAATGCACCCTCACAACTGTCCCAATTTCCGCTCTGAGCCACAATTGCTCCTCTTGTTTCAGCTGTGCCCTCTTCCTCTCTAATGAGCAGGGTCCTCCATACCCTTTGTTTTCATGTCTGCATTTATTTTGTCTGCCTTGTATGTCCCTGTTTTATGTATGTCCTGTTTTCCCTTCTGTACGCGGAGCACTCTGGCACCTTCCAAATCTACAAAAATAATAATAATATACTCAAGCACTTATACACAACGTCTTGCAAAAACTCAAACTGGAGCATATCACCATTATAATACACGACCGCCCCCTCCAATTCTCTAATATCTGCATCGCCTGGACCTCACACTTTGAGGACAACCCATCATCCACCATATAATTGATCATCCTTTATATTCTATGCACTCTTATCAAGCCAGTCACTACCCCCCCTCCTTCCCCTACTAACATTTTCTGTCTCCCCCTGTATGCATACGTCTATAACCCCGTTTGTCTCCCCCTGTGTATATATCTCTATTACCTTGTTTCTGTCTCCCCCTGTATGCATATGTCTATTACCCCGTTTGTCTCCCCCTGTGTATATATCTCTATTACCTTGTTTCTGTCTCCCCCTGTATGCATATGTCTATTACCCCGTTTGTCTCCCCCTGTGTATATATCTCTATTACCTTGTTTCTGTCTCCCCCTGTATGCATATGTATATTACCCCGTTTGTCTCCCCCTGTGTATATATCTCTATTACCCCATTTCTTTCTTCCCCTTTATGCATATATCTATTACCCCCTCTTTCTGTCTCCCCGTGTATATATCTCTATATATTTCTATTACCCCCTGTATGCATGTCTATTAACCCGTTCCTGTCTTCCCTGTGTATATATTTCTATTACCCCATTCCCTGTCTGTTTGCATCTCTGTCTATACACCTATCCCCCCCACCATTTGTGCCTCTGTACCCTCTTTGCATCTTTGTGCATCTGTGTCTCCTGTTTGAGTGCCTGTCCCCCCATCTGTCTCTCTCTGCCATTCTCGCTCTGTATTTTTGTGTCTCTGTATTGAGGGTGTCTGTATTCTCCTTTCCCCGTTTTTGTGTCTGTCCTCCTTTACCCCTCCTACTTCATCAATCCACAGTCACCTTCTTCTACCAGGTCACCCACCACTCACTTTTCCCTTGTAACCACTTTACCTCTGGTCCTGCACCCCCCCCCCCCCTTACCTTCCTCCAACTCTTCTGCTGAAGTCAGAGGAGTCCTGTTGGCTGCCGACAAGAAGTGACGTGGAGCAACCTGGGTGAGCACATTTTTCTGATTTTAATAATTTTTATTATATTACCCTGTTGTCGCCGGTAGCAAGATTCACAGACTTTCATCAGCGCAAGGCCCCTCCATGCAATCTGCATTAGTATTATGACTGTACATGTACCACTACAATACCTATTCTGTTAATAGACAGATTAATAATTTAATCATTTAAGAAAATGCTTTATTCCTTGAATAAAGTATTTTTTAAAATATAAAGTTTATCAACATCTTATCTATTTTTAATGCTCATGTTCCGGGTGCCATGGCTCCGCGTTAAACCTCTGCGCACACATATGTACCTGTACTCGCCTTCGCCCGTAGAGGGGGGATTGGGTTTCTTACATTGACCGAGAACAGTAGAGACATCTTTATGCAAATACGGCTCATGTAGACCTGCAGGAACACACATATATGTCTGTTAAGAGCTTTTGCACCTGTTATTGGGCATGTGAAAATATTCGCTGATGATGATGACTTGTTGTAAACCAGGTACATATGCTGATGCGGCGGACACAATTTTATATGTATATGACTCTGCATATGGGACAGAAAGACCCTACTTTTCCTCTTTTTTTGAGCGCCAGCATCAGCCCCAGAAACTCATGAAAGTAGCATAACTACCATTTTCTGATGTCAGCAGCAAAAAGAAACGGACCGGACAGGTCTGTGGTGCACTCACCACTGGCGGTGTGGTTGTATGGATCGGGTGTGCGCTGTTGGTAAGTTAGGATGTTCTTTCTCGTTTGTAATGTTTGGCAGTAGGAAATAGTGTAGTAACGCAGCAACCAATCAGATACTACCTTTCATATATCTGAGCACATCACATTGCTTTAAGCTGGTCATCGCTTCTCATGCCATGTTATTTAATAAGCCCCATGATTGTTGCACATTGAATTTAGGAGCCAGACATTTTTTGGTGCCAAAAATGGTAGGAAAGAAGCACAGGGAGATTTTGGTTAAAAAAGACGCACTGTAGTTAATAGTATGCTTTATTCACCACTGTTCTGAGCCTATTTTGGAGTTTTCAGGGTGGTAACATTCCGACCTTAACGTTAGTCATTTTTCTGTGCAGTTCCCACACAAATCATACCTTGTTTATTTCCTAAAATACCATTGGTTTCTTTATGAGCCAAGAGTAGAATGCACAGTAGTTACCAGAAGGTGGAGCAATATAAAAAAAAATGACAACCTACATCTATCAGATAAAAGTTTGGGAAAAGTTTACAGAACACGGATTGCTATAACTTGCTAAATAGCTGACGATCTTCTGGAAAGAATTGTACTACCTTAATTTTGTATGCACATTTGTACTGTCTCTTATTGCTGTAGTGCTGTGGTTATATTATCTGTGTTCACAGGCAATACAACGACCACTGTTGAATGAGGGACTCGCTGCCCTCCCTGCCTCTGTTGAAGACAGGACGTGGAAGAGCCTCTCCCGTCCCAGAGCTCTCTCTCCATTTTCCACCTAATGCTGGGAGCATGTCAGGCGCTCTCTGACATCATTGTGCAATGATGTCACTGGTTCCATCCCATTCACCTGATGGTAGATGGAGGAAATAGGCAGCAATCCATTGCTAAGTGATTGGTGAGTATTCCTTCTCTCTAAGTGCTGCTGAGGATGAGCGGGACTCGCCCTTCGCAGTCATGTGGTATATCTGCAGGATGAGTTCCACTCGCCTTCAGCAGTGAAAGTTTTAAGGCTCATTTATGAACTGCAAATTCTGCAGACCCAAAATGTTTTTTGGTGTGTACATGTACTGTGGTGAATATAGTTCCTGTTGCTGTGTGTGTATCTGGCGGAGGGATACACCAGATCTTATATCTGTGCTGGATATAATTGGTGTATGAATCTATCTTCTATGCAGGGATTTTTTTTGTCATAGAACGCTCAGAACGGCGTTTTGGCACCTTTTCTCCATGGGTTTTCAAAGTTTAATTAACTTTTTAATATTTTATTTTTTTTCCTCTGCAGTGCTGTTACAGTGCAGCACCGCATCTTAGTGTGTGTCCTGCTTCCGGCTCCGGCAGCGTCGTGATGTCACGACGCTGCCAGTGAGAGGAGCCGCGATCAAGCAGAGAAGCGACAAAAGAAGCATAGAAGGTAAGTACAGACTACAGAAAGCAGGGGAGGAGGGCAGAAAGAGAGGGCTACAGAAAAACGAGGGGGCAGAAAGAGAGGGCTACAGGAAAACGAGAGGGGCAGAAAGAGAGGGCTACAGAAAAACGAGGGGGCAGAAAGAGAGGGCTACAGAAAAATGAGGGGGCAGAAAGAGAGGGCTACAGAAAAATGATGGGGCAGAAAGAGAGGGCTACAGAAAAATCAGGGGGGGGCAGAGAGGGCTACACAAAAATGAGGGGGCAGGAAGAGGCGAGTTCCGGCACCTCTTTTCTTACAAAAAAAAGCACTGCTTCTATGTAATGAGTTTCCTGCAGTTTTACAGGAGAGTGTCATAGTTACTAAAACATTTTAATGAAATAAGTCACAAACTTTTAACCTCTTTCACAATGCATCCAGTTGTGGAAATCTGTCTCTGCGTATAATTTATTTCAGGAGCTCCTTTTATGTTTATTCCCTACCCTACACCATAGTCTTAACTAAACTACCAGCTGTATATGTGAGTAATACACTAGTTATGATAAGCTACACATTTTTACTGGGAACAATACTTCTGAAAAGCAACGTCGCCACCTGGTGGACAAAACTTATTGAAAGCCATATTTTATTGTACACTATGGGCCTCATTTAGGGGTAAACTTACTAAGAATCGTGTTTGATGGTAGTTATAATCCGCCACACAATTAACTAATGTGGGCAATTTTTCTTTGATCATGTGGCACGCAGATCTGTAGAGGATGGGCCACACTTATGTGTGCACGCCATTACTGTTAGTGGCTTGCCCCTACACTCCCTTGGTCCGCCTCTCCAGCCTTAAGGGGCCGTAAGTACAAGTTATGTTTAACTTAAAATTACTCTGTTTTACTGCACATGAACAGTAAATGAAAGCACATATTTGGGGCTGGGAGTTTGACTTACATCCAACGCTAAATGAGGCTCTCTGTTGTTATTCAGTTATACTAGAGAAACCCAGCAGTAACCGCCTTAAATTAAAGTGAAATGTAATGACGAAATGACTTTATTTACAGAGTTCAATAACATTTTTATACACTTCATTACAAGTAGAAATTTTAACGACAGTATAATGAATAAATAACTATTTTATCAATCACTATATTAAAGGAACTAAAGAATTTCTTTATACACTACAATATATGTATAACTTCCTCCATCGAAGTTACATTGCTGGGCATGGTCCCCGCAAGATGCACTGATATATGCGGCTGCAAGTAAGTCATAGTTTTCAGACCACCTAGCAGGTCACATGTTCCAGGTCACCTAGCAGGTATACTGGGAGAGTTGTCTAACTGTCATAGTTTCCAGAGCAACCGGCAGGTGCACAGGTGTATTGCCAATTGTCACATTTTCCAGAGGACAATGGTAATGCATTGGCAGGCGGATGTTTTGCGAAATAACTCTGAAACGATGTAACCCAATATTTTTCTGCAAATCTACAGACCAAGACCTTTAATTTGGTATATGATACCCTGCTCAGACAACAGCATCATAGAAATAAGTCACTCCCAAAAGTCGTACTTATGCTATTAATATATAAATTAGAGTATTATATACAGACGGGGCCGGTGCTGTAATTTTCAGCTCACCCCTGATGGACATTTGCGCATGAGCTGCCTCCACATACCCAGGTGCCTGTTCTGATCCCTGCTCTGTTCAGAGTGGGGATTTTGAGGCTAAGGGGGAAGGCTGGCGTGGCACCCCAGTAAGCGTGGTGGCCTCCTGCCATGATTACTGTGCTTACCATGTTACGCCGGCCCTGTGTACAGACATTCTGTGGATAAGTGAGTTGTGTATTCAGGAGGATGCAACACAAACTTTACTATCTGATCCTATACTTCCATGTTCATTTACCATTTTTATATCAAAAAGCAAGACACACAGCAGCCTGCTTTCCCAAGAGCTTTTTAAAACCGTGTTAATTAAGACCACTCTCCATTTATAAGCTAGTTATAGTAAGTTACAAAAACATGAACAAAATGTACACAGAAATGTGAAAATATATGATATAATACCTTTAAGTAGGTATGTTGTGAATAAATAAAAAACATATTAAATAGTACTTAACACATCCAAGGGTAGTTATAAAAACTGGTACAGTGGACAAATGCCTACTTCCTAACTGTCCCAATTTTGACAGGACAGCCCTGATTTCAGGGGACAATTCCACGGATCGGGGGTATAGTTACTAAACTGCAGGTTTGAACAAGTGGAGATGTTGCCTATAGCAACCAATCAGATTCTAGGGCCTGATTCATTAAGGATATTAACTTAAGAAACTTCTTATTTAAGTCTCCTGGACAAAACCATGTTTTTTGTCCAGGAGACTTAAATAAGAAGTTTCTTAAGTTAAGATCCTTAATGAATCAGGCACCTAGTTATCATTTATTTAGTACATTCTACAAAATGACAGCTAGAATCTGAATTCCAAGCACCTGGCCTACTTGTGAATTGTATTCTGCTCCAGACTCTGAATCTAACTTAATTTCATTAGAATGGAGTTCTATACTAACTTCCAAATAAAAATATCTTATGGCCCAGGACCAGTATATGTTTTGCTCCATATCATTTTGTAAAATGCACTAAATAAATGAAAGCTAGAATCTGATTGGTTGCTATAGTCTCAACTTTTTCAAACGCGCAGTTTAGTAAATATACCGCAATTCCAAGACAGTTCAAAGGCGCACCCCTGACAGGTGCCCATTCAATGCCATGCATACCAGGGGCAGATGCGCTCGGCATTGAGGGGTGTTTTTGTGGGAGTGAAATGGTGCTGGGGTTTCCCAGCACTTCGGAAGTCCTGAATGCAAAAACATAAATGTTGAGAGTTATGCAGATGAATGCTTTCATTTTTATGGTGATGTTTACTAAGGTTACAGCATTTATTTTTGTTATCATTTTTTTTTATTATCATTCTTCATTTTCTAAATTGTTATTAGTGAATAAAGCAGGGTCCTCCGACAAAATAGATTAGAGGCGCTGGTGAAACTGATGTGGGCAGGTGATTGTGGAGTTAAAAATACCGCTATATGATTTTCACACATCCAACTTGTCTACAATGTAGAAAAACTACCCTTTCCTAGGACAAAGCCATAACTTAAAATGTTGGCGCCTATGGCGAGACAGAAATATGCTGCCCCCTTCGCCCCAATTTGAACCAAATGAACCTAAAATATTCATAAACTGCGTCCCCCTTCAGCGTTGCGCCCTTGGCAGTCACCCCTATCGCACAACCCTAGTTACGGCCCTGTCTATGGAACAGTTTTCATACATGACCATACATTATAATAAGCAGCGCTCAACACATTATACCCAGCCATGCCCAATATATTGTAGCCAATATGATTGATAAGAGAAACAGAACAGTAAAAAAAAATTGACTAACAAAGCAAAAAAAGGACATGTTCTCAAAACAACAGACGTCTGGTATCTCTACTTACAGAGGGACCAGCTGCTGGAACAACTCCTGGGACCCTGGGAAGGATATTAATTTACACAGTCTATGAATGTGGTGCCTTAGCAGGGACTGGGCTTGAAATAAGGCCATCATATGCAAATGACAGACACAGGATACTGGATTGAGTAGGAGCTTTTGTTGATGAAGAAGGGGGATTTAAAAGCCATGATACAGAAACAATCTTTGGTGACTGGTGAGAGTATCCACCTATTTTACCTCTGCCAGTAATTTATTTTTTCTCGTATTCGATCCTAAGCATTTATTTATTAACATTTCTTTATATAGCGCAAACATATTCCATAGCGCTTTACAACTGGTAACAAACACAGTAATATAATGAGACTGGGTAGTAACTGACAGACAAAGAGGTATATATAGAAGCACTCACAGGACACCTGCAAGAATGTTATTCCAGGTTTCAGCAGCTACATTTCGGAGCTACCAATATTGTTTGTTTGAGCTGCCATCCATTCTGTGTGTGCCTTCTATCTTTACATATTACATTGAACCTTTTTCTGGGTTTTGTTGTGCACCTGGGCATCAACTATATTTTAAGGGACCCGCTTTTTAAGAATAACTGGGTCCTGCAGGACGCGGTAATACCCGGCTGCCCCCTCATTACTCCATCTGACGCTCATTGTCCTGCAGCCACCTGGAACGTCTCCTGAGCTCTGACCGACAGGAAGCTGGGATACTTCTGGGTGTGGATGTCAGGAGCTGGCTGGTTGCTAAGGGACCCAGTTCTGTGTTTCTAGGACCCCAAATATTTTAATATTTATTTGATATAGAGCGGGCACAGTGTGATATGTGGGGGGCACAGTGTGATATATGGATGGAGCACACAGTGTGATATATGGAGGAGGCACAGTGTGATATGGAGGGGGCACAGTGTGATATATGGATGGAGCACACAGTGTGATATATGGAGGAGGCACAGTGTGATATATGGAGGGAGCACAGTGTGACATATGGAGGAGGCATAGTATGATATATGGACGAAGCACCGAGTGATATGGAAGGAGCACAGTGTGATACGGAGGGGGCACAGTGTGACGAATGAGAGCACAATGTGATGAATGAGGGCACAGTGTGATATGGAAGGAGCACAGTGTAATATGTGGAGGAGGCATAGTTCGATATATGGAGGGAGCACAGTATGATATGGAGGGGTCACAGTGTGATATATGGAGGAAGCACAGTGTGACATATGGAGGGGGAACAGTGTGATATATGGAGGAGGCACAGTGTGATATATGGAGGAGGCACAGTGTGACATATGGATGGAGCACACAGTGTGATATATGGATGGAGCACACAGTGTGATATATGGAGGGGGCACAGTGTGATATATGGAGGAGGCACAGTGTGACATATGGAGGGGGCACAGTGTGAAATATGGAGGGGGCACAGTGTGATATATGGAGGAGGCACAGTGTGACATATGGAGGGGGCACAGTGTGATATATGGAGGAAGCACAGTGTTACATATAAGGGGGCACAGTGTGACATATGGAGGGGGCACAGTGTGATATTTGGAGGGGTCACAGTGTAATTTATGGAGGGGTCACAGTGTGATATATGGAGGGGACACAGTGTGACATATGGAAGAAGCACAGTGTGATATGGAGGGGGCACAGTGTGATATATGGAGGGGGCACAGTGTGATATATGGAGGGGGCACAGTGTGATATATGGAGGGGACACAGTGTGACATATGGAAGGAGCACAGTGTGATATGGAGGGGGCACAGTGTGATGAATGAGGGCACAATGTGATGAATGAGGACACAGTGTGATATAGAGGGGTCACAGTGTGCTGGAGAGGGCCCACTGTAATATGGAGGGGGCACAGTGTGATATATGGAGGGGGCACAGTGTGATATATGGAGGGTGCACAGTGTGATATATTGAGGAAGCACAGTGTGACATATGGAGGGGGCACAGTGTGATATATGGAGGGGGCACAGTGTGATATATGGAGGGGGCACAGTGTGATATATGGATGGAGCACACAGTGTGATATATGGATGGAGCACACAGTGTGATATATGGAGGGGGCACAGTGTGATATATGGAGGGTGCACAGTGTGATATATGGAGGAAGAACAGTGTTACATATGGAGGGGGCACAGTGTGATATATGGAGGGGGCACAGTGTTACATATGGAGGGGGCACAGTGTGATATATGGAGGGAGCACAGTGTGATATATGGAGGAGGCACAGTGTGACATATGGAGGGGACACAGTGTGATATATGGAGGAGGCACAGTGTGACATATGGAGGAGGCATAGTGTGATATATGGAGGAGGCACAGTGTGATATATGGAGGGTGCACAGTGTGATATATGGAGGAAGCACAGTGTTACATATAAGGGGACACAGTGTGACATATGGAGGGGGCACAGTGTGATATATGGAGGGGTCACAGTGTAATTTATGGAGGGGTCACAGTGTGATATATGGAGGGGACACAGTGTGACATATGGAAGAAGCACAGTGTGATATGGAGGGGGCACAGTGTGATATATGGAGGGGGCACAGTGTGATATATGGAGGGGACACAGTGTGACATATGGAAGGAGCACAGTGTGATATGGAGGTGGCACAGTGTGATGAATGAGGGCACAATGTGATGAATGAGGACACAGTGTGATATAGAGGGGTCACAGTGTGCTGGAGAGGGCCCACTGTAATATGGAGGGGGCACAGTGTGATATATGGAGGGGGCACAGTGTGATATATGGAGGGTGCACAGTGTGATTTATGGAGGAAGCACAGTGTGACATATGGAGGGGGCACAGTGTGATATATGGAGGGGGCACAGTGTGATATATGGAGGGGGCACAGTGTGATATATGGATGGAGCACACAGTGTGATATATGGATGGAGCACACAGTGTGATATATGGAGGGGGCACAGTGTGATATATGGAGGGTGCACAGTTTGATATATGGAGGAAGAACAGTGTTACATATGGAGGGGGCACAGTGTGATATATGGAGGGGGCACAGTGTTAGATATGGAGGGGGCACAGTGTGATATATGGAGGAAGCACAGTGTGATATATGGAGGAGGCACAGTGTGACATATGGAGGGGACACAGTGTGATATATGGAGGAGGTACAGTGTGACATATGGAGGAGGCATAGTGTGATATATGGAGGAGGCACAGTGTGATATATGGAGGGTGCACAGTGTGATATATGGAGGAAGCACAGTGTGATATATGGAGGAGGCACAGTGTGACATATGGAAGGGGCACAGTGTGATATATGGAGGAGGCACAGTGTGACATATGGAGAGGGCACAGTGTGATATATGGAGGGGGCACAGTGTGACATATGGAGGGGGCACAGTGTGATATATGGAGGGGGCACAGTGTGATATATGGAGGGGGCACAGTGTGATATATGGAAGGGGCACAGTGTGATATATGGAGGGGGCACAGTGTTATATATGGAGAAGGCACAGTGTGACATATGGAGGGGGCACAGTGTGACATATGGAGGGGGCACAGTGTGATATATGGAGGAGGCGGAGGGTGCACAGTGTGATATATGAAGGAAGCACAGTGTTACATATGGAGGGGGCACAGTGTGATATATGGAGGGGGCACAGTGTTACATATGGAGGGGGCACAGTGTGATATATGGAGGATGCACAGTGTGATATATGGAGGGTGCACAGTGTGATATATGGAGGAAGCACAGTGTGATATATGGAGTAGGCACAGTGTGACATATGGAGGGGGCACAGTGTGCTATATGGAGGAGGCACAGTGTGACATATGGAGGAGGCACAGTGTGATATATGGAGGAGGCACAGTGTGATATATGGAGGGGGCACAGTGTGATATATGGAGGGGGCACAGTGTGACATATGGAGGAGGCACAGTGTGATATATGGAGAGGGCACAGTGTGATATATGGAGAGAGCACAGTGTGATATATGGAAGGGGCACAGTGTGATATATGGAGGGGGCACAGTGTGATATATGGAGAGGGCACAGTGTGATATATGGAGGGGGCACAGTGTGCTATATGGAGGAGGCACAGTGTGACATATGGAGGAGGCACAGTGTGATATATGCAGGAGGCACAGTGTGATATGGAGGGGGCACAGTGTGATTTATGGAGCGGTACAGTGTGACGAATGAGGGCACAGTGTGACGAATAAAGGCACAATGTGATATATGGAGAGTGCAGTGTGATGAATGAGGGCTATGTGACATATGGAAGAGGCACAGTGTGATCAATGCAGGAGGCACAGTGTGATGATGGAGGAGGGTGCACTGTGGTGTTGAAGGGGCAAAAGTGTGAATTAACTAGTGAAAGGGAATAATAGAAGCAGGAACAGGGATAGAAAGGATCCAGGACCAGGGGCAGATTGGGAACTTAAAGTGGCCCTGGAAAAATTCTGGAAGTGGCCTCATATGGGTGGGGCCAAATCAACTGTAGGCAGGGCAAACACAAAAGGAGGCAGGATTAGTACAAAGTTTATTATGCCACCAGAGCGCTGTAAAGTGCTATACTGCCCTTTACATATCACCCATCCCCCAACATTTCCACCCATGAGACAAACATGTCCCTGGGCAGGACAGAGCCCTCAATCAGGACTCTCCCGCTGAAATCAGGACAGTTGTAAGGTATGATTATTGGTTCACTCACATAAGGGCTACCTCCTCTGTGTACGAGTGATGGGTACACTTTGACTAATATATAAAAAGGACAAAATAAGCAACTAAATTTAGCAGCAGTAAGCCAGTAACAATATATACAGCAAATATTCGTGTTTATTTAATAACATGCTGCAGAGGAACTGCCACTATAGAAAAATACAGACTGTCCTGCTCTCCTACCTGTTCTTGTCGCTTTCCCCACCTGTGGCTGCTGGTGTATCTTGCTCAGTTGCCGCTTGTCTGGATCCTGGAATTCTAGGGGCCCTATTTGGAGAAAAAATGGGTACATGAAGTTAAGAAAACTCAAATCCAAAGCACCAACATTAAAATAGTACTAGTATTCAAATTTAATAAATAAACCTATTTCCTCCCTCCAAACAACCCCAGCAATAAATTAATATCATTTATGTTTAATAAATATAACCATTTCCCACAACCATCCCGGCATTAAATAATTCATATTCACATTTAATAAATAGCTCTCCTTCCCAAAGTCAGCCCCACATTGAATTAAAAGCTCTAAACCACCCCACCAATAAATTAAAGGTTCTGTCACCTCACCTTAAATTTATAGGCCCCATCACACACACAAACACATTGCCCCTAGCCCCCATATCATCACACACACATTACCACAAGCACCCTTGCCATCACACACACACACATTACACTACCACAAACACCCTTGTTAAAACACACACACATTGTCACAAGTCACCTTGTCATCTCTCTCTCACACGCACACACATGTGATATCCATGTCTGATCGGATAGGCCCCACACATATGGGGAGGGAGGGACGTGAATTTTCCCTGTAAGACCAATGATCAATCCGCCCCTGTCCAGGACTAAGGTAGGAGCGAGAGAAGCAGAATGTGAGGCACAGGGGAGACCAAGTAGGGAGGGAGAGAGGGAGATAACTGCAATGAAGATAGGGACACACAGGAACAGAGAAAGGAAACAAATAAGGGAAAGATAAAGGGTAAGATATAAAGGAGATATTTTTGAGTTTTATAATAATATGGAGATATGAGGGAGAATGTAAGTTGTGTGCTCCTTCTACTATTCTATCACCCTCTGTACCTCTTGGCCTGCTTCGCTAGCCCTGTTTTCTTAAGCTTCGGCCTTCTTCTCGCTGATTTCTACCATCCCTTTCACTATCTGTCCCAGAAATAATATGATTTGCATTACCCTGTCATCTGTGTTTGTATATATTTTTGTTTCATGTTGTGTCTTGGTTCTGTTTTCTGTATATGTAATGTACGGCGCTGCGGACCCTTTGTGGCGCCTTATAAGTCAAAGATAATAATAATAATAATACACAAAGGAGACAGGCGTGAGAGGTGGAGGGACACAGAGGAAACGTAATTTGACACAGGAGGGATGGGGAAAAGAGAGTGGATAGCCTCCCGAATTCTGGGTAGGTCTCCTGATGCAGCAGGCAAGTCTCCCGCATCCTGTCCTTTGGGTGTCAAAATAACGCAATTCTCTGGGATTTGCGTCATTTTGGGCCCGACAAAATGTTGCTAATTGCCCTGCCCCGTCCCCAGGATCTCCTGGACACCAGCTACATAAAGTTAGCAAGTATGATATATAGCATCATAATTTATTTGTATAGCGTCAGCATATTCAGTAGCGCTTTACAACAAACACAGTAATAAAGCAATACTGGGTAATACAGACAGACAGAGGTAAAAGGGTCCTGCCCACAAGCTTACAATGGATGTTTCATATATAAGGTTAAGAGTAACAAATTGCATATATATAATATGTAAATAAAAAAAATATATATATATATATATATATGTATATATATATATATATATATATATAATTTCCAACAATGATGTGTAATATGAAATGTGCACTATAACTAGAGCCGGCAGCCTAATAAACAGAAAACTGCAGTAACACTGAGCACATATTGTATTATTAATGATTTGACACTGGCTCATAAAAACACCACGGCCATGCTGCTTCCATCTGCTGCATTACTGGTAGTAGTGGTTGGCTTGCTGCCTAGCAACAAGACCAAAAGATAGAAAATGATCGACTTCTACCACAACCAATAGGCGTAGCGCCTCTAAAGGGATTGACATATGAACCGACAAACGGCATGCAGACGATGCTATCTCCTCACCCAATGGGAAGCCAGCTTTCTTTTTTACCTTGGGAAAAGGAGTTTGGGTTGTGCTTGCTGCAGCCAATGAGAAGCGGCCTGAGTTTTTCTATTTGAGTGACGGCGGCTCGGCCAATCGGAGGTGGTGATTGTGCACGGAGGGTGGGCTTTCTCCCTGTCTGAGGACTAGGAGGCCGAAGATCGATTTGCCCGTGAGAGAGGAGAGGGGGGGGGCAGAAGCGAAAGAGAAAATGGCGGCCGCGGCTGGTGCGCCTGGGTCGGGGGAGGGAGGAGAAGCCGAGCCAGACAGCGAGCCGATCTCTGGAGAGGGCAGGCCGGGCGCTGATGCGGAGGCCGCCGTAGAGCCCAACCGTATCTCAGAGGACCTGGGCTGGGACCCGGCTGATGGGAGCGCAGCCGATGACAGAGAGCCGGGGCTGCGGCTGCCCGAGGACGAGGTGGTACCGGAGTATACCGGGCCTGAGGTAACCAGCCGGGACACTGGAGCCCAGGGGCCCGGCCCTGACACTGTAGAGGCCGCACCAGAACCTTGGCCCCTAGCACAGAACACCGAGGCCTCAGAGGTGGACACTGGAGATAAAGGGATGGGGGAATCTATGCAATTGGGGGAAGCCTTGACCAGCCCCCTTGTCCCCCACCATGGAGGTCTAGGACCTGTCCCTATGGAGATCCCCTCAGTCCTGATGGAGCTGGAAGGAAGGGATGAGTGTGAAGCCATTGGTGAGATCACCTCTTCAGAGGCAGAGCATCCTCCCCCTGTACCAGTCATTCTGGAGCCTGCATCCTCACCACAGCCTCAGGTCCTGACAGAACAGCTGGAGTCTGGCTCTGAGCCTATGGATGAGGAGGTCCAAGAGATGCAGGGAGCGGACCACCAGGAAGTCCTGCAAGAATCCGTCCCGGACCTTGAAGTCCTGTATATACAAGAGACTGCTCCAGTTGAGGTGCTGCACATACAGGATTCTGCTCCTGTGGAGCTTCTGCGCATCCAGGAGCTCACCGCTGGGGTGGTGTCGCAGGTACAGGAGCCTTCGCTTGCGGAGGTGATGTACACACAAGAGCCAATCTCTGATATTGTGTCGCAGGTAGAGACTGTTCCTTTGGAGGGGCCTCACATACAAGATCCAGTCACCAATGTCATGTTTGAAGTACAAGAGCCTACTATTGAAGTTGTCCAGGAACCTGCCCTTGATGTTGTTCCACTCATGAATTTGCTAGGTGAGGGACAAGAACCAATCCCTGAGGTGATAATGCAAGAACCTGTACCTGAGGTTGTTCCTCTCATTGAGGATTTGCTGTGTACGGTACAAGAGTCAGTTCCTCTGGTGACAGTGCAGGAACCTGTCCTTGAGATTGTTCCACTCACGGGAGATTCACTATGTAAGGCAGAAGAGCCAGTACTTGAGATGACAGTGCAGGATCCTATCCCTGATGTTGTTATGCACATGGAAGATTTGCTGCAAGAGCCAGTCGCTGAGGTGCTTCAGCCGATGCAGGATTCACTATGTGAGGTGCAAGAGCCTGTCCCTGAGGGAATGGTGCAGGATCCTGTCCCTGAGGTTTTTCCACTCATGGAGAATTCGCTATGTGAGATGCAAGAGCCAGACCCTGAAGTGATAGTGCAGGAACCTGTTCCTGAAATTGCTCTGGTCATGGAGGATTCGCTACATGAGGCACAAAAGCTAGTCCCTGAGGTTTTTCAACTTGTGGAGAATTCAGTAAATGAGGTCCAAGAGCCACTTCCTGAGATGTTTCAGCTCACGGAGGATTCACTACATGAGGCGCAAGAGCCAGTCTCTAAGGTTTTTCGTCTCATGGAGGATTCACCAAGTAAGTTGCTTGAGTCTGTCCCTGAGCTAGTCCCTGCTATGGTGGCTGAGCCTGAAGCAATGAAGCACTTGCAGGATAAAGTCTCTTTAGAACATACATTAGAGCAAGAAACCGTCCTGGAGTCAATAGTACTTTTGTCAGATCCTGTCCCTGACATTACAGAGGTTGAAACAGTGGTCAAGACTGTGGAGACAGCAGTTGATTCAATCCATGAATATTGCAAAGAGAGCACTGATCCATTAGACAGTGATGATGAGTTTATGCCTACACCATTTCATAATAAAATACAACATGAGCTTGATACAGTCTCTACAGAGAAGCAAGTGCTTGCTTTAGGCGTTGCGGAAATTAACCAAGGGTCTCATCCTGTATCCGAGCAATGTAATGAGCTAGGAGTGGAGGTAAAGCTTTCCTTACACCCAGTTCTAAAACAGCTTGATGTAGGGCCAAAGAATGAGGACCTTAGTAGTGTTTTTCCTTTTGTATCTCATACGACACAGTTTCAAGCATTACCTTCTCCTGGAGAGACATCTGTGCAATTAATTTCTAAAATTAACTATGATTCAGCCCCTGGCAACTGTCTGTCACCTAGTGAACTGGCGCAAGAGGATGCCGCGTCTCCACTGGCCAGTGAACGAACAACTTTGGAAAAAGAGCTGGACTCTCAATCCATTCATATGGAAACTGAGCCTAGACTAGAAAATACTTCTGAAAGCGCAAAGATTGTGTCTTTTGCTCCAGATGTCGAATATGATCCATTTTATAGGGACACTGAAATGGACCAGATTTCTGTTGCTAAAACTGATGCCTTTCCTAACTCTCTCTCTAATGACACTGTGCTGGGACAGCTGGAGGCACCTATGGTGTCCCCCAATAGTGCACAGCTTAAAGATAATAATGAACTCTGCTGTTTGGAGGAACCAAAGCCTCCATCCATTAATTCTAGCATAGATGCATGTTTGGACAATCCTGATAAATGCCAAGGAACTCTGCCTACAACAGAGCAACTTATTACTGGTGGAATTGATGGTCTCATTCCTGGTTCTGAAGTTCAGGTTACACTTGATCACCTCATTCAGGATGCGTTGGTTGTTTCCTTCCGGCACGGAGACAGAATCTTCTCAGGGGTTCTAATGGATCTGTCAAAAAGGTATGAAAGACAGAAACTGTCAAGGTTTTGTGATATACCATCCGTATGATAACATTGATTTAAATATGTTTTCAATATAGTCCACCTCCAAAAATAAGCTACTCTGCCTTAATTTAAGGCCTAGTACACCCAGGCATACAAATAGGTTATTCATAAAAGGGTGATTAGGATGACCCCCATAATTGTATGCAGCCAATAACAAGTGGCATGTATGGCCATGTGCCTCTTCTGTGCTACTGTTTGTGACTGTTGTATCCATTTGTTTAAATTCTTGGCTCCACTGTCCTTGGTAGGGTAAGCACTCTGTAGTCAATAAGGAGCACCATAACTGTCCTTGGTAGGGTAAGCACTCTGTAGTCAATAAGGAGCACCATAACTGAGCTCTGGGTAATCTGTCATTTCTAAAAGGATTTCCACTGAAAAAGTCTTTACAGTTTTGAGATTACCATTGACAAAGTCCACATTGTGAATAATTATAGATGCAAACGGAGCTTGATTACATTTTAATTATAAAGATATTAACACTGCCATTTGAAAATAAACAAAAAAGAAAATGAGCATGGATATTTAGAAATGCAGGTGGCTTTAGGTCTCATTGGCCCTTTTTGAGATTGCATCGTAACCACCAGATGGTATCTGTGCATTCCCAGTGTTTGTCCTATATTTTATTGTACAGTAAATGCATGTCAAAATTCAGAGGATAAAGGTATGTTCAAAACATGCATTGACTTGTTGAACCAGTCGCCCACACACAGTGGAGGTATACAGTTTGTGGACTGAACCAGTATATAGCCTGCCGATTGGCTACGAAGCAGTGACATCACAGAGTCTATTAAATATTTGTTCAACCCAGAAACTGACTCCCCCATGGCGTGTAGGTGACGGGTCCATTACAATACCAAAAAAACACGAAACCCCCAGACAGATACAAAAATGGATTCTCGACAATTACATTAAACCCTCTTAAACTGACACAACTCACAAGACCTCCAGATCAATTTTGGTTATAACTATAGTGAGTTACTATGTTAAAGAAAGGATGCATCTATTTGTACAACATAAAATCCCAGCCCATGTCCCATTGTGTGGAAATAGATATTCCTTTATATTGTCTGTTGCTCAGCTGTCCATCCCCTTTTATAGAACAAAGTGTATTGATTATATTAACTGTCATGGAGTACCACACATTGGCATGCAATCCACACTTATTCTAGTCACTCATACAAGGTTCAAGTTCCAGTATTTACTGATCATTTGTGACAAGTCTGTGTTGTCCTAGGACTGAATTGTTTGTGTTGTCCATTGTACTATTGATGCACTCACACACCTGTCCCAGGGGAAAGGAAATCGGCTGCTTTTAATGACTGCTTTTGTGTGATAGTTTTCTTGAGCTGTCTAATGTGTATTCTATCACAGATGCCAAAGAAAGTTCCTTTCCATGGATTACTTCAGTTTTAAAAAGCAGTGTACAAGTCCTATGTTTATACATCCTACGTCATTGCTTTTTTGTGACGGACAAAGCTATTTTGGTTAATATAGTGGAGTAAGCCATACTGATTATTGATCTACTTGTCCTAAGAGGTATAGTTACTAAATGGTGAAAAGCCTGAACTGGCAGCTTTGCAGCTGTTTCGCTTTTGGCCTATACACCGTTGGCTACAAAGATGTGTCTGGCAGCCAGCCACAGCCATATATCGCCTGGTGAGGGAACGCTTCCTGTATGGCTTGGCAGATATCTAGAACTGTCATTTAATGGCTTAAGTTGTTCATTCCTGGTATGTTGTCTGAGGATAATAGAGACTCCTTGAGTTTATAATCTAGTTGTGTGTGTATATACAGTATGATCTCTATCTCTCTGTAGTCAAATTGCTGGATTTCTCTGTACAGTGGCAATTAAAGTAACTTTGTAAGTTATTTAAAAGAAAAGAGCACAATTGTCTAAACATTGTTTACAGTGAATGTCTTCATTAGTGAAGCCGGCTAATGACATATCAGTATGGTCTGCATATATCTGGGTACAGTAACAGTATCTGTTGAAATGCAACTGCTCTTAGGACTGTTTGGTTGATTATTATTGGCTTTTAGAATGACAAACTGCTGCTTTAAAGACGGCTATAATATTCCTCCTAATGTTAGACTCCCCCTAGCCCCACCTCTTTTACTTATCAATGGACAATACTTGTAGGTTCCTGTAACAGCCTAAGCTCTATTCAAGCTTTTATTTGGCATAGACAATCAAGAAGTTCATCCTACTGTAGCTGTCTCACTGATGTCCTATCGTCCCTCCAGCAATCCAAACTAGCAATGTAAATACAGATGGACTGTGCCATATTGGGGTATATATACTTTTTTGATACATATTCCATGTTGGACGTTTGTAGCAAAAAGCCAGAAATGTCAAATGAGCGGAGGCAGAGAGTGCTTATCTGTACCTATAACACGAAAAGTAAAGGCGTTAAGTAGGGGAAGTGTTGCTAGATAGGTTATAGGTAATACTATAAAATTGGAGAGACCTGGAGTTAGCAATTAAATAACCCTATTTTTCTCCTTTGGATGTGTGCCCTGGAACAAATTCTGATTATATAGAATAGAGGTCACCAAGCCTCTTGTCCTGTATCTGTATAACTTTTATGAAGGAATTTTCAAGCTGTTAAACTGTTGGTATTTGTTTTGTACAGTACTGACTTGTCAGCAGATTAAGGGTAATATCAGACAAGAGATTTTGAGCACATTACTTACACTGTTAATAATCTGGCTCTTGAGGGCTGCATTTTTCTACGTGCAGGGTAGTTGTATTAGTGGTCAAAATCCTCTGATGTCCCCTAAAATGTATTAATTCCATTGCTTCTAGGTCAGTCATGAGTAATCTGATATATTTAAGGTCCCTCCTACTTTCAATAGGGCCGCACATTACTCTTAAATTGTAGGATTAAAAAAGCAGCCTGAAAACAACCTTGGCAAGCCCACTACTCATCCCGATATGCTCCTCACATGTTCCAATGTTCCACCACATGCCTCCCGCTTCCTCCAAAATAGCTCCACATGCCTCTCGGACCTAGACTTGCCACAGAATACCCCTACATGCACTCAGACCTCAGAAGCCCTCAGACCTCCCCCACTCTTACAACGGGAGCCCATAGAGGAAGGAGGGAGGGTGCGCAGTATAGAGCACACTGTACTCCCCCCTCCTCCTCCTTGGATGTGCTGCAAGACTGCCCTGCATTGTGCAGAGGTGGTCACATAACATGAGTCTATTGCTCCTGTTCAGTAGTATTCTCTGCTTTATTGTAAAGCCAAGGTTGTGGGCCACAGGTGAAGGTTTGCAGGACCACTGGTGGGTCTGCTGTTGCCAACCACTGTTGTCCGTGTATTCATCAGTATTTCTGCAGGTCTTTAAAACTAATTATGAATAATATATGCACGCAACTCCTTTAATTCTCCTGAACTTTTAAACTGTGGATTATGTTCTCTGTAAGATCAAACTCTGATCCAATATAAACGGGCAGAAAAAGATCAACTGATGCCCATTTGGTTGATGCCTATGGAAATGTATTGGCTGCCCTCTTTACTCGGGAAGAGCCAAATCTGTGCAGGAATTTGGTCTTTCAGAGATTGGGCTGAAAAATCTCCCCTGAGTTTGAGTGTGTTTAACATTATGATGGTTATGGCAAGTTAGACCTGGGTGAGCTAAACATATCCGTCCGTATAGAGTAGGGGCTGCTTACTGTGTATACTTCTATAAATGGTAAGTAAAACTGAACGTTTCCACTACTGAAGTACAATTAAATGTAACCCTCATGAACAATTATCAAGTACTTTTTTGGCTGTTGTAAGCAGGAACTTGTTTTCCAAAACGCGTGAATATCTTTTATTACCTCTGCACAGAAAAAGTGTCTTGTCTTATATGTTGGGGGACATTTATGACGTAAAATGTAAGCAAACGTCTAATTGCTGTATAACTGTCCCCAATATGATTCTCTGTAGGAGAAGAAACTAGCAGTGAGACGTCACTATGTACGTGTCTTGTGGCAGTCACCATCACCAGATGGTACATAGACTAGATCCCCTGTACAGTCGTTAGTTTGGTTGGTACTCCCAACAGCTAATCCACCATCTAAGCAGTTTTCATCCACTTGTCCACACGGCTGAAGTGTAGGAACCATTTGTGCTCCAACTTGGAATTCATCCATTACTGCTTGGAATGTGAAAGTGTTATCCACTCAATCTTTCCACCATATTCCCAACATTACAGACTTGGGATTTGGGATATATCAAGCTAATATTTGGGGCATGGTCTGGGTAGGCGTAATGTTCTACCCCACTTTGGTTGTGGAAATCGGGACTGTCCCACTTTAGTCAGGACTTTGGTAAGTATGTAAATATAACTTTATTCTTTAGAGAGAGACATAATTTGGGAACAAAGCCTTCCATAACAAACCACATTCAAGCTATTTTATTTCATTCATGTGCGGTGTAAAAAGTCAGTTGAGAACTTGGCTTTTGATAACTGTAATACTCAGTATATGGTGTACCTTATGTTTGCTTTATGCTCCCAGCACAGCTTGACTTTCCAGTATGTGTACATACTGGCGCTCACACCTGTTGTCTGACAGGTGAAAGTTTTGTTCAGGTGTGAGGTCTTTGTTGGGCTGGAGACAGTTGTTTACAGTATTCTTTCGGGTGGCTTGATTAAACTCGTCTCTTAGAACCTGGGCACACAAGTATTTTGTGTTATTATTCCCCCCCCCCCCCCCCCCTGTGTTTTCTGTGCTTCAAACTTTAAGAAAACAGGTGATTATAAAAGAAAATGTGCTAGTGTCCACGCCCTATTTGTTGTTTGAAGACTGAGTTAACAATCATGTCTTGAGGCTACTCTCTTTACACTGTTCTATTACATTGGTCTTTATTGCAGTCTTGTAAACAGCTTTTCATATAAATGACTGCCCAGTAGCTGTGTGTTTTTTACTGCCGGGTAAATTCAAAAATAGCAACTTATCAATTATAGTGGTTTCTGTACTTGTAATGTTTTCACTGGCATAGTTTGCCTTTGGCTGACTGGACATGCTGGTACTTGTAGTTCCATAACAGCTGGAGGGCCATATGTTTCCTATTGATATTGCTGTTTAGTCAGAACTAGCAGATGTTATATGGTCTTTCCCAGAATACTAGTTGTGAAATGATACTAGTGTATGCTGCAGAACTGTAATTCAGAACTAAGCAATTTCCCTTTAACAAAATTAAGTGCTTCTATTATTTAGATTAATGCAGAGAATCTTATTTAGGTGATACTTTTCATATGGAGTGCTTAAGGTTTTAAAGACCTGTTTTCAAAAGGCATTCCAAAGTCAGATGTTTATCAATAAGTGATATGTTTATATACTCACTGCTGCCAATGATTAAAAAACAAACAAACCCCTCTTGCCTTAAAAACCTGCACTCTATGGCAACCCACCACCCCATTTTTCTTTCTTCTTGCACCCCTTCCCTAGAATTTTAATGAATTCAAGTAGAGAAAATATTGTTTGCTTTCTATCCACTACTGGACAACCACCTTGATATACCTTAACTTCCATATGGAGCAAGCTGAAAACTGGATCGCACTGCAGATCACAATGCTGTAGGATTCAATTAATCAAGTCATCGTCAATAGAGCTCTAGTACTTGACAGTGAGCTGCAGGGCCATTGCGGTAATAATGAACCTGTCTGAATCACTATCGGACTTCAGGGTGGGAGAAGCAGGTTATACTAATGGGGAGATACCAGAAAGTGAATTTGTAGGTGACCAAGACCCCCAATTACCCTCTACAGATCTATACTTACACTCCAGGGACAGGCCATACCCAGTATTGGCTAACCTGTGACACTCCAGGTGTTGTGAAACTACAAGTCCCAGCATGCTTTGCCAATATATAGCAGCTTATTGCTGGGACTTGTAGTTTCACAACACCTGGAGTGTCACAGGTTAGCCAACACTGCCATACCTAGTTGTCACATTTGGTCATTATTAAAAAACATGTTCTGTGACCGTAGCAAAGTTCTGGAAACCCACCTCTGTCGCGAGTTCCTCCCCACATAACAAACATGCTTAATTTAATGTTTGCTGTGGTTTTTAGTCAAGCTACAGACAATAAATTTAACTTATTTCAGAGATCAATATAAGAGACTTTATTGATGCATAGGAAAAATACATTATGATGACTAAAAGACTAACAATGTACAAATGATGTAAGTAAGAGACATCATAGCGGCCTCCAGTTCTTAAAGTGGGCGTTTCTGTTCTGAATATTAAGAGCAAAGAAAATGATTTAACAGGGAATTCATATAAATTGTGACATACATGCATAGATAAAATTGATGCTAGAGTAAACTTACTTTCTCGGGGTAGTTTTTTATTCAATGCATTGATTTGACATTAGTACTAGACTTTCACAGAAATATGACAGCGTGCAATGTTGTTAATGCCTTACTAAATACATATTCATGAGTTATAATTGTCAAGAAAAGTTAATCGCTCTGTATTTTGACTGCTGTTTATTTTGACGTTTTAGAGATTTCTTAATGTTGTGTTCCTTTTTTGTTTTATTTCAAGGTTTGGACCTCACGGAATCCCTGTAACCGTTCACCCTAAACGAGAGTACAAAAATAAACCAGAGGAACCCATTCAGCCACAAAGCACATCATTCCAGGAAGACACATCGTTGAAAAACGAGAACGGAGCCGTTCCCATGGATGTCTCCCCCATCCAGTCCAATGAGCCCTGCGGAGTTCATAACCTGTGGACTTCAAAGCCTCCTCCACTTTTTCACGAAGGAGCGCCGTACCCTCCTCCTTTGTTTATCAGGGACACTTATAACCAGTCAATACCTCAACCTCCTCCGCGTAAAATAAAGAGACTCAAAAAGAAAATCTACAGGGAAGAACCCACTTCGATAATGAACGCTATCAAACTTCGGCCCAGGCAGGTATTGTGCGATAAGTGTAAAAATGTTGTGGCCGATAAGAAGGAGGTCAGGAAGACTGGTAATGACTCTTTTAAGCTAGAAGAAGGGAAAAGGAGGAGGCATGAAAGTGTAACTACTGTGAATAAAAAACTTAAAACTGATCACAAAGTAAATGGTAAAAGTCAGAGCGACAGTCACAAACGGAATTCGGTGTCCAAAGTTACAACTCTCGGTCACGGGCGAGGAAAAGTGATAAAGGTGGCTTCTCAAACAAATGCCTCGAAAGCCCATCTGCACACTAAGAAAGTGCTCCAGAGCAAAAATATGGATCATGCAAAGGCTCGGGAAGTGTTAAAAATGGCCAAAGTAAAGGCGCGTAAAAAACAAAAGGACGCATCTTCCTCTAAAAATGCTCACGGTAAAGTCCACATCGCAAGGCGCCTTCAGAACTCGAGCTCAGGGACCCTCCCACCAAGACTACGCATAAAACCTCAAAGGTATCGCAACGAGGAGAACGACTCTTCGCTCAAGATTGGACTTGAGAGCTTGCGAAGCAGCAAGATGGGTATCAAGCCCCAGACTCGCTACACTGCCACCCGTTCAGCAGGTGAGGCCCCCTCAGAAATAACCACCCCCTCAAATGGCCCAGAGGAGGTCAGCAGTGATATTCAGAACACGAGTGTCTGTGCACAGCCTGGCGAGCAGGATGAGCAGCAGGCGCTGAGCAAGCGAGGCAGCAAAAGCAATATCACAGTTTACATGACCTTAAATCAAAAGAAAGCAGACTCTTCCAGTGCGTCAGTGTGTAGTAGTGATAGTACAGATGATCTGAAATCCATCCACTCTGAGTGTAGTTCTACTGAAAACTTTGATTTCCCCCCAGGCAGCATGCATGCACCTTCGTCATCATCTTCCTCCTCTTCGAAAGAAGAGAAAAAGTTAAGCAATCCCTTGAAAATAAAGGTGTTCTCCAAAAATGTCTCTAAATGCATGACCCCTGATGGCAGGACCATATGTGTTGGGGACATTGTTTGGGCAAAGATATATGGCTTCCCTTGGTGGCCGGCCCGTATTCTTACTATAACAATCAGTCGAAAAGATAATGGGCTTCTTGTACGGCAGGAGGCCCGCATATCATGGTTTGGGTCCCCAACAACTTCATTTCTCGCTCTGTCACAGCTGTCCCCCTTTTTAGAAAACTTCCAGTCCCGATTTAACAAGAAGAGAAAGGGTCTTTACCGCAAGGCCATCACAGAGGCAGCTAAGGCTGCCAAACAGCTCACTCCAGAGGTGCGGGCCCTCCTGACACAATTTGAAACGTGATCCCTCCCACATGTAAGGTAGGCAAGTTTAGAGGTCCTACATCATATATATATAATTTTTTTTTTTCCTAGCTTAGTCACACCCATAAAGTCTTTTATAATGTGAACTTGACTGGAATGAGGCTTTGCCCTTTTTATTGAAAGACATCAGAGCTTCATTTGCGTTATTTAATATTTTACTTCATAAGATAATGAACTCATCAAAGTTTAGTAATGATGTAAAAAGAAATTTTCATTATACAAGTTTGCAGTTTCTTCTCAGTAGGTCAACAGTGGAGAAAAAACTCCTTTTATAATGGCCATAGTGACTACTTCTTCCCTCCCACTTATGAGCCTGCCAGGTCTCTACAAATTGAAGTGTCCATGTTCTCGTTGATCAACACCCCGGTGATAGTGGATCAATAGGTTAGGAATAAAGTGGAATGTACATACAGAGTTCATTCTAAAGTTTAGAAGGTTGATTTTTGTTTTGTTCTTGAATTTGTTTCTGGGACAGAAGTCAAGATCAAAACTAGGACAAATGCGGGCAGCTTGATGTGTTCAGTATGAATATATCTGCTACAAAATAGCTGACTCTTCTTCTGGCTGTTTTTTAGAATATGTTCTGATTAAAAGGCACATGATTTGTCAGATGTCAAATTGTTACATTTTTTTGGATGTACCTTATCAGACCCATCATTTTTATTTTATTTTTTTTTAATTTCCAGTTTTGCTTTTCATTAAAGTTTTAAGGTATCTGTTTGCAGGTCAGAAAAGATGAAGCAAATGTAATTGTGTATTGCTCTGAAATGTACAAAAAGTGTAAATAAAATCCACTAAATCTGATTTTGTTGTGTGTTACTGAAAAATTCCAGAGCATCTGCTTCTTAAAAGCTACACTTAATGAAAAGTCTTCTGTTCGTCAACATTGGTTAATATCCATGCACTTCAAACAACCTTGAAGTCGGCACTTCTTAGGGTGTGTTACACAGCTATATTTTGGATTAGCAGAACACAGTAATTAAATCCTGCTTACCAATATAGAATGGAAAGCACTCATTATAACATAATTGGGCTTATTTTTATACTATACCACAGCTGCCACCGACTATGCAATTGTCACTGTGCATAAGTCCTACACCTGAAGGCTGACTATATACTTATATATACAGAGGGATTAACTCTTGTACGCCTCATAAATAGTAATGTTTCAAAGTAAACATTGAATTAAATGCGAAATGTTTAAAGGGTATATCCACAAGCCTTTTTTTTAGCAGTAAAATATAACGCATTTACCAATTTCCAGATCCAAGTCTGTGTGAGAGAATTTGGAATTTAAGATTGAAAACGGGATTGTCTATCAGTTCACTGGTAGTCGGGTTACAGCAGAGATGGAATTGCAGTTGTGTTTAACAAGGATTAAAAACCCTGCTAAAATTTGAGGGAGAATTAACATCACCCACTTTATTCATTCATTCATATTTGACATATAGTATGTTCTGACCAATTTAACCTGGTTCTAGAAGTTTATGTATATTACTTGTTTTATATCCATTAACGAAGCCTAGGTTAATTCATTCAGAGGGGGGAATTCAGTTGGCGTCGATGTGACGCGCGGATCTTGCGCCGCGCACATTGCTGGCAATTACAGTAGACATCTCTGCTCATTTTCGCACCTCGATGGGGTGCAAGGAGACATGAGCGGAGATTTGTCAAAACTCCGCCGCGAAGTGTAATTGAATCCCCCACAAAGTCAGTATAGTTGATCCTATATAGAAAGGACTTCTTGTAACAAATATATTTTTTTAAATGTTCCCCTGGATGCCAGGCTGGGAAGACGTACATGTAAGGACACTACATGCAGCCTCATACAGGGAGCCTGGCTGTCTGTGACTGTCAAAGATTCAGTTTCTGGCGATCAGATTGCTAATCTCTGCTCAGAGAGAAAGCTATGTATAGCTGAGTGGGGAAGCGCAGGCTTCCCCAGTGATAGCAGGAAATCCTGTGAGGTCATCAGGGAATTCCCTAGAGGTCTGCACTAATCCACTGAATGTCTCTGTGCTGGCAATATGGGAGACCAGAGTCCTTTTGGTTAAAGAAATGAAGGAAAATAGAGACATATAAACTTCTTTTTAGGCCCTATGTCTTCACCGTACCTTACATAACATACACATAATTAGTATACCTATACTTAGGAGATCTAACCTATTCATTTTTGGTGTCACTTTCTGGGGTTTTGCTAATTAAGAATAATCAGAAAAGTAGATTGCTAAATGTACCTGTTTGACCTGTGTATTGCACTTAAACTATAAGCATCTGGATTCTCTATCTGTCCTTGGGGGCAGGGTGACCTTTTCTAGGGTATACAAAACAGCTAAAAACTACTCCGTTGAACAAACGGTAAGAAAAATGTGAACATATGGTCTGGTCACAAACTTAAAATACCCCTCACGAAGGTTAACTAATAAAAACACGGTCAGTGGTAAGCCTAGACTTTCTTATGGTGGAATTTTTGCTTTTGCTTTTGTATAGTGGAGTTCAATGTAAAACCCTATTTATGTGTAAATTCCAAGTGACCTCTAGTGTTGGTCTGTGACTGGCTGCTCGCCCCTTTCAAGACCAGCCACGTTTCATGGTTACACCCAGCGGCTCTTTCTACAGCGGTAACTTTTTAATTACCCAAACAAAGTATGTGTTCATAATTCATTGCAGGAGTACTTTTATACATAGTGAGCAAATGCAGATTTGTATATACTCCTAAGTAGTTTAGGCTACTGAAGGTCTTGGGAAGCTTTAGGGGCAGACACAGCCTGAGCACGGGGGCCTGGTATAGCCCAAATAAATAATAAAAAAATTATATATATATATATATATATATATATATATATATATATACTGTGTGTGTGTTTGTGTGTGTAATATATATATATATATATATATATATATATTACACACACAAACACACACACAGTATATATATATATATATATATATATATATATATATATATATTACACACACAAACACACACACACCTATCTAACTGTTAACAAGAATTCTTATGACTAAAATGAATGGAATGGTGGATCATACATGTTACGTTGAACGCTGAATAAGTCATATATCATTTTTAAGTGGAACGCAAACCGTCCTTGGTAACTTCTCACAGCTCTTGCTGTGTATTATTGTAATGAGAGTATGTGTACCAAAATATTGTGTTAAAATGTGGAACAGCAAAAAGAGAAATGTAAACTATAACCTACAGAAATCCAAAATCTAAAAACCTAGATTGAATTGCTGCTGTTTAGCTTTTCACGTTAGATGAGGCCATGATGAGAAATCGCATTTGTATTGCTACATCTTGATCCTCTCGGGAATTGTCAGCTGCAGAGAACAAAGCTTTTACCTTAAAAATTGTCGCCATGAATTTAAAGCTCCTTGTTTTCATGAATTCTTTCCTGCAAACAGAAACTGCAATTTAAGATTTCATAAAAATATACCTCTTTTTTTTTTTTATTTACTAGCGAATAATGTTCATGACTTCAAAATATATATATAAATTTTTTTTTTTTAGATTTATCTTTTGTTTGGGTGTGCTGTTATATGTTGAGCGTTTTAGAATTTTTTTCCTCATCTGTTTATCACATTTACTTACAATATTATGAATATCACAATGTCATTTCCTATACACAGTGTAAATGACAACACTTCAGCTAACAAGGTGTTTGCAGAGCCCAGACACGCTGGGTCCCTGAATAGCTCAGTGATATAATGATAATACTGTACACTTTTACCGTACCAATGGCAATACTGCGCACTTTTACCGTACTGACGGTACTACTGTGCACTTTTACCGTACTAATGGTAATACTGCGCATTTTTACCGTACCAATTGCAATACCGCGCACTTTTACCATACTAACAGCAATACCGCGCACTTTTACTGTACTAATGGTAATACTGCGCACTTTTACCGTACCAATTGCAATACCGCGCACTTTTACCATACTAACAGCAATACCGCGCACTTTTACCATACTAATGGTAATACTGTGCACTTTTACCGTACTAATGGTAATACTGCGCTCTTTTACCATACTAATGGTAATACTGCGCACTTTTACCATACTAACGATAATACTGTGCACTTTTACCGTACTAACGGCAATACTGCGCACTTTTACCATACTAATGGTAATACAATGCACTTTTACCGTACTGACGGTAATACTGTGCACTTTTACTGTACTGACTGTGATATTGGGCACTTTTACGTACTAGCGGTAGTACAGTGCACTTTTACCGTACTGACTGCACTTCTAGCGTACTGACGGTGATTCTGCGCACTTTTACCGTACTGACGGTGATACTGCACTCTTTTACCGTATTGATTGTGATACTGTGCATATTGATGGTAATAGTGCGCATGCCGCATTATTCCTAGAATAATGCGGCCGAATTGAATTGGCCCCTTAATGTGTTATTTAGTAGATATTTGTAACCACGTAAATAAACCACAGACTGCAGCTTCAACTGTATTTCCCCACCAACTTTTTTCTCTCTGCATAAGTAAGTGGATGTCTACAGAAATACAATGAGGGTAATGGAAGGAAACACCTGCGTATTGTCTTAGTAGTTGGAAGTTCGCAGAGCACGGTCTCCAGTTATAGTTACTTCCTAGTGAGCAATGAGTGTGATCTTAATAGCTGAACAATTTATTTTTATTTTCCCCTTGTTCATATTTGAATTGCTACCTTTGTTGTGTTTCTATTGTTTTCTCTTTTATATCACATACCCTCCTTATATGTCAGCTCCCATGAAGTATCTATATATGGATTCACTGCTCATGTAAGATAAATAGCCCAAGTTTAATGAAAAGGATTTTTTTTCTGACTATGAAAAGATTGTAAATACTAACTAAAATACTAAAAAATACTACTATACTTAAATACCATATTTACATACATACGTAACTTACAAGCTCAGACAAAATAATGTCTCTCCAATTTTTCTTTTTTCTAGCCAACACACACTAGGAGCTGCCTGCAGGATTTCATGATGGCGCCCCCCAGTGGAGTTTTTTTTCTATGGTACATGAAAGTAAAAAAGGACTTTTGTTTCTGTGTCTGTCTGAGAACGTGTGAAGTGTAAAATCTCGAACTGTGAAAAAAAAATGTATAACTTATACAATTGTTTTATCTATTGTACATTTTATTTAAGAAAAAAAAATGCTATGAAAATATTGCAAAATGAAACGCATGAGTCTGCAACAAAAATTAGTTTAATATGTTTACAAACTGTTTTTCACATTTACTTTGACGCGTTTCATTGAAGGAGTTTTATTAATGACTTAAGATTAATATGAGTTGTTCTCTTTAAGTGACTACAATTTATGTTTCTTTATATTTAATTTGTGACGTTGTGTATTTTACATGGTGTGTGTGCAATTTACCAGTGTTAACTGCAGCTTAAAGCAACTGGACCAGGGATATAGGTTCCTGCTAAAGTGGGACCAAGATATTTATGGGTAGGTCTGGGGACAAAACAAATTTTTTGCCATTTTTGCATATGTCCTCAGTGTCTCATCAATTACATATTATTATTATTATTATTATTATTACAATTTATTTGTAAGGTGCCACAATGCTCCTTTGCTTCGAACAGTGGGGAGAACAGGACATACATAAAACAGGGACATACAAGGTTGGGAAGACAAAGGGTAGGGAGGACCCTGCTCATTAGAGAGCTTACATTCTAATAGGAAGAGGGCACAGCTGAAACAAGAGAAACGCGTGTGGCTCAGAGTGGAGATTGGGACAGTAGTGAGGGTGCCTTAGGATAGTATAGATGGGTGTAGAGTAAGCTCTAATAAAGAGATGGGTTTTATGGGAGTTTAATTATCTTTCTTTTGCCCTAGGAGATTTTTGGTAGAAGAATTTTAGCCCGAACTCACTGCAAACTTAGTGGAGTGCCTCATTTCTTACATGCTGGCTGCATAACGTCATGGTATTTCTATTAAGACTGGTAATTATTTAGAGGTATGACCCCTCCAAAACAATGGCATTCTCAAGGATTTCCTTAAATTATTTACAATTATTTATTATGGAGAAAAAATGCTGGAACAAATTGAGAAATCTGTTGCTCGAGATCAGATATTGTGCTGTAAATCTAATCAAAGAGGTACTCTAAGTAAATACAACCTTTCATCAATAAACCCCCACTCCCTAAATTAGTATAATTGCAGCATTACGATGCCTGGGACTCTTCCAGATCAGCAGCTATTCACCTATACCATTCAATGGTTGCGTCAACAGACATAAGAGCCTAGAGATATTAGCGTGTACAGAGGCTGCGCTGAACAATTTACAATGCAGCTGATTGGCTGGCTGCCATGGATTATCCAATCAGCTGTGTGGACAACTGTTAAAACAGCATCTTTTTATCCCCGAGAAAAAACTTAAACCACATCTGGCAAGGATGAGTAGCTACTGTATTGTGGGGGGCTGGGGGCTGGCGGAGTCTCAAGCGTTGGACCAATATGGTTCTAAACGTTGCGGTGGGAGGTTTATTGATATGTTTTATCTGGCAGTTCATCTGAGGAATAAGTGAACCAAGCATTACATCAATCTAAATACAATCAATTTAGAAACATAAAACATGAAATTTCTGTTTTTTATGAAAAATTGGTGCTATAGCTGCGTGTAAAACATATTATATTATTTTGTGTTGATATTCGGCTATATTTCTGCAGTAGTTATAACTGACCTGGTGTTTTTAATGGAAGAAAACAAATATGAGATAAAAAATACAATGATGGATGTAATTTTTTCTTAAATAACATTTTTCCAAGCTATTATTGTGTGATGCTCATTTTATATGTATAATCTGTGTTACTTTGAGATTGTGTCCGATTCTGTTCAATGACTGTCCCATTTATAATTTCACAAATTTGTATATTTTTCCATGAAATCCTGGAGTCATCCACCTTAAAATTACTTCAACTTATTGGGATGTACGCGGCCTCCTGCACCTTTGACTAAATACACTGTCTTTCTAGTTTCCATCTGTATTTCTCCGCAATGTATTAAAATCAACTTTTGTTTTTATTTTTGTCGTCTGTGGATATGGCAGAGCTCATCTGTATCCAGATAGCACGTTTGTGTTGTATCCAAGGATAACCAAAATAAACAGCTTTGTCTGATGACATGGCTGAAGAGCACAGAAGAGAGCCATAAAGGTCAGAACACCTACTTTTGGATGAAACTCCACCCGTTTTCCTGTAAGCTTGTTGGTCCACGATTCTGCACAATTGGGTTGTATATAAATGCAGGGTATTGCATTTAGTAAAGTGGATAACAGTAAAAACAATACATTAAAGTTATCTGAAGGTGGAGTACACCTTAAAGGGTTTATCATCTTCCATGTCCTTGCCTGGCATTAGTATACATGCATTGTACATCGACATATTAAGCTTCAGGTGACAATCACCAGGTCATTTCTTGCTATGGGATCATATACAAAGCTTCCAAAGAAATATATTGGGATTATAGCTATGTTCTGCAGATTAAAGAGAATGTGTCACCTACGTACAGTCAGGCAGCCATGTTGTTGGTTAGACCAATGTTCATAGAAATGCAGCCAATCAATAAACTAGAAAGAGGCGGCATCACTGAGCCACCTTATGACTGATGACAGAGGTTGGTAGTGAAAAGGCTGCACAATATGGGCACCTCCACTGTAGGTAGACCATTAAGATCAGAGCCCACTTAAAATGTTGACTGTACTTCCCTGCACCCCATCGGTGACAATTAGCAGTACTATTCCACTACTCCCAAGCTGTGTACGTAAAACATGATTTCATTTTGGTAGATGATTGATGAATACATGAATAATTTAATCCTATAAACATAATACCAGATTAATCGTGTACTAGAATGGGAATTGAAAAAACATCTCACTCTACAATGTTATAGTCAGTAATCTATAAAGAAAAATATCACACCCAAAGTTAAGTTTAATATTGAGGTTCAGATGCCATGAGCACCATTGCCCTATAAACATTAATGTTAAATGCATAATGATATGGAGCAAAACATATACTGGTTCTGCGCCCTAAGATATTTTTATTTGAAAGTTAGTATAGCACGGTGGTTCAGTGGTTAGCACTTCTGCATCACAGCACTGGGGTCATGAGTTGGATTCCTGACCATGGCCTTATCTGTGTGGAGTTTGTATGTTCTCCCTGTGTTTGCCTGGGTTTCCTCCGGGTGCTCCGGTTTCCTCTCACACTCCAAAAACATACTAGTAGGTTAATTGGCTGCTATTAAATTGACCCTAGTCTCTCTCTCTGTCTGTCTGTGTGTGTTAGGGAATTTAGACTGTAAGCTCCAATGGGGCAGGGACTGATGTAAGTGAGTTCTCTGTACAGCGCTGCAGAATTAGTAGCGCTATACAAATAGCTGCTGTTGATAATGATGATGATAGAACTCCTTTCTAATGAACTGAAGTTAGATTCAAAGTCTAGAGCAGAATACAATTCACAAGTAGGCCATGTGTTTGGAATTCACATTCTAGCTGTCATTTTGTAGAATGTACTAAATAAATGATAACTAGAATCTGATGCGTTGCTATAGGTAACATCTCCACTTTTTAGCAAATATATCCCCAGGCGAATGATTTGTTTCACAAGTGAGTAGAGTCTGGCTGTAGCCGCTCTGTTCTTGAATCTTTACAGTATTCCCCTCCTTTCGGAACATGCTGTAGACATCTAGGATGAAACTCTCGCCAGTATAGGCAATTTTCTACTGGGTTCCAAGAATGTTGCTGTGGAAGTTTTTTGAGTCTAGAATCCTTTCTACAACAAATTATTCTTCCACTTCAACAATAACTGCAACAAAATTACCTGTAAAGGGATAATATGAGCTAATATTTCAAATGGTCCTGTAAATCTAGTTTGAGAGAACCAGACTTTATCTCCTACGTAAAAATTGGCAATTACTTTTTTTTTACGTTGATCATTGGCTTGCTTTTAATGTTACAAAGTTTTCTCAAGGTCTTTAATTTGTCCGTGTTTGCTGTAACACAGTGATTCTGTTAGCTGCTGTTGAGATTGGTTCGGAAACTGGAAGGTTGGGAATAACTGTTGGATGGGAAGTCTAAGGTTGCATAGAGAAAACTCTCGAAGGTTGAGCTGTGTTCTGAATTCTTATATCCCATCCCAGCAGTAGGTATAAAGTCCATCCGATCATCTTGAAGTTAACTAATAAAGCGCCATATTACTGCTTAAGAGTTTGATATGTTCTTTCAGTTTATCCATTTGGTTGATGATTGAAAGAGGAAGACAAATTAATATTTACTTTAAGGACAATGCAGATACTTTTCCAGTACCACAAAGTAAATTGAACATCTTGATCTGATACCATAAATATAGTCTGAATATTCACTGAAATCATGAACTGAGCAGTCAGTTCGGCAGTGGGTATCTCTTTTTTTGGGATAAGATGAGCCATCTTTGTTAGTCTACAAGATTGTTGTCATTCTTTTAAAGCATAAGTCAACTAAATAAATCATTGTAATTGAGTTCCAGAGGCGAGATGGAATAGGAAGAGGTTGCAGCAAACCAAGTGGTTTCCTTTTACAAATAGCAGAGTCAGAGTCACCGACTTCCACAGAGAAAGGCAGTTTGGCATCACAGTGGACCAACAGTGGTGCTGAAGTGAAAAGATTCTTCAGCCAAATGAAAGTTTCTTAAGCCTCATCCTTGAGCGAACATTTGAATGGAATCCCCTTTTTGCTGAGTTGCGTAATCGGTGCCATCATTCCAAAAAAGTTTTGCACGAGGGAATAACATATTCTAGAAATTAATTTGGACCCGTTAGGACATTTCTCCAGTTTAATGTAGAGTTGGTGTGTCCAGAGCTGTAGAGGTACGATGCATAAATGTTTGTGATGTTCTTCAAGATTACCTTTGAAAATAATCATCTAAATAGGCAACCAAAAATTTATTTAGTAAATTTCGTAAAACATCTTTGTTGTGGTGAAAGGTTTGCATTGCATAGAACAAATAGCATGGCCAAGTACTCGAAATGTCCATATCTGGTCCTGAGAGCTGTCTTCCACTCTTGTCCGGATTGAATATGGAGAAGATTGTAGTCCACATGCGTATCAAGATGTGCAGACAGATTTAGAGTTGGTAGAGTGGACACATCCTAGCTGAACTCTAAGCAGCAGTCTAAAAAAAAAAAGCTGCCAGGTATTTGTCCTGCATGCAAAAACCCTGTAGCTGGATTCTTTTCCTAACTCTAATATTTCCAACAAGTGGATTGCTAAATCTACATTACACTGGGAAATGATCCGTTTGGGGTTACATCACAATGCTGAACTTGGGCTCCTGGAACGATGACACACTGGCACGTGGAGTCTCAAACAGAAAAAAGGTTGAAAATTACTGACATAGACAATCTGTGCAAGAAAATAATTGTTGAGTCTAACATATTGAGATTACAATTCCTAATTCACTAAAACATTATAAATAATATGACATATATAGGGGCCAATTCTCTGGACCCCCGGGGATTACCTACAGGACCATTACGGTGGGTCTCCATGGCAACACAACATTGCGGATTTTGCTTCACAGAAAAGTGCGTGGGAAAAGCCAATGTTGGTGTAACCTAGTAACCTTAAATGTGTCTAAACACTCAGTAAAGCCTAAAATCCAAATCTTTCTGCAAAAAAACTCTATTAAAAAAAATGAAAAAATAATTAAATCAATTTAAAGTAAGTAATTATGATCCTGCAATTCACGAAGAATGCTTTATATGTTATTCTGTTACTTGAAGGGACAGTATATAGTTTACTCAACACTGGGGCGCTTTGATCACCTGTTAAACAGATTTAGATAATCCCCCTCAGTCACTGAACGTGTGGGTATCCGTAGGCAATGCTACAACTCCACCAAACAATATTTTACTAAATCAACCATGTTGTATTTTTATGCTTTAGGTTGGGAAGAAATGACCGGCACTGACAGCAATCAGTATATGTAGGGTGTCATGGGCCAACGCAGTGATTATGTCTCATGACCATTGTATGGTCCAGCTGACTCACAGGTAGACAAATTGAACTTGTGTTATCACCTTAAAAACAATACAATATGTACACAAGACTATCCTGACATGTAAAAAAGCAGATATCTATTTAATATTGTTTTTATAACCAGATCTAAACCAATCATCATATTTATATTTACCAGCTGTAGCTGTAGATACCATGTTCTTGCAAGAAATTTTTTTGAATCGATTTACTATAATATATATGACACTCTTATTAATAATATACCGAATTGTTATGCAATATATATAGAAAATAATTCAGTCTAACACCTCCCTGCTTCCAGCACACAAACTAAGTCCCAGGATTGCTATATTAGCTATTCAACCTGCGCAGGTTTATTTCACATTTTCTAAAAATTTGGAATAAACCATCATTGCATTTTTTAAACTTAATATTTGTTTGTTTGTGGTTTGAAAGTGTCCATTTGGAATTTTTTTATTAAAGGAAATGTCAACTTTGTGAAATTAGTTTTGCTCGAGCAAACATTGTGCAGCATCTATACAAAACACAATAAAGAAAAAGGTTTTGTAAATTGCTGGTGAGAATCCATTATGACAAGAACACTGAGTAGTACATGCAAGGACTGTACTTATGCAGCTTAAAGGGAATCTACCACTTTTTTCTGCTAAATTATTTTTGTTAGTAATGTTTAATATAGAATTGTAAATTCTTAATTTGTATAACCATATCTTATATTGAAATCTGCATACAGTAGGTGGCATGGCTTTCTGTATTGAGAAAATTATATTCACAACAGCATTTTCCTTACACACTCCATGTGTAAAATATCTATGCAGTTATCGTGACCTAATATGCAAAACTAGATTTGGTGCCCCGTCTATAATGTAGTGCCATACCTGGTGCCAGGTCTAATACGCAGAGCCATACCAGGGGTCATGACTAAAATGGAGCCATACCTGGTGCCACGTCTAATACGCAGAGCCATACCTGGGGCCAGGTCTAATACGCAGAGCCATACCAGCGGTCATGTCTAATATGCAGAGCCATACCTGGTGCCAGGTCCAATATATATCCATACCAGGGGTCATGTCTAATGCGCATGGATCCGCAGAATTCATATTGCTAGAAAATTGGAGTTATTGACATTCTAGTGGTGAAAATCCCATCATGCTTTGTCCAGGAGCAAGCTTGCCTTGCCCTTTCTCTAAATGAGGCCCAATGTGTCTTTACTAGCACATTAGCTCTTTCCAAAGCATTTAACACTCACGAACACTATGGGGCGTATTCAATTGTGAGCATTAACGCTGAAAAAACGAGCGCTCGAAAAATACTACAGTTTATACGGTAATATTGCGTGCGAAAAGCGTTAATACGGTAGTTTACTCGCGGAATTCCGCGAGTAATTACCGTATTAACGCTAAGATTTTTCGAGCACTCGTTTGTTAGCGTTAACAATTGAATACGCCCCTATGGGCCTGAGTCATTGAGAGCAAAGCATCAACAACAACAACAAAAAAAAAAGGCGTAACTTTGCACCTTGGCAAAACCATGTTACATAGGAGAGGGAGGTAAATTTAAAATGTGGGGACAGATGTATAGTTGGGGTAGGGCATGTCCTAGATCAACTTTAAATTTCAGTGCAAAAATAAAACTATCAAGTATTTGTGTGTTGCAAGAAAAAACAGGCAGCCTTTCCCTTACATGCAAAATAATAAACTAACTTGCACCCCTTGAATTGTAACATAGTTTGTTCAGGATCAAATTTACTCCTTTTTTTTGCCTTGCTCTCCTTACTGACTCGGGCTCTATATTTTCACATAGCAAAAAAAAAACTTAAATTTAAAAAAAAAAAAAATCAGGTCAGTTGAAATGAATGGAAAATGTCCTAGCTCACCGATTGTCAACAAGCAGCCCCATGGCCACCAGAAGCCTTCGCTTGCAACCCCAACTGTATCACCCTCCACACTGCTTTACTGGAGTTTGATTTAGATATGATTAATACCAGCTCAGACTGTGTATTCCCCAAACATCACTTTCCAGAAAAGTGTTGATTAATCAACTTCTCTGCTGCTAGATTAGTCTTCTGTGCTGGTCTGTGCCATCTCTATGGCCTGGAAAGCTGCTGGTTGTGTAAGCCATACAATCGGAGGAGAGGGGATTTAGGCTACACTCATATTTAAAACTGTTTCCACACAAGCTACAAGCAGCTCTTGAAGTCTCAAAGCAGCATTTTCTCTAGCAGATAAAAAAACACTAGTTTTGATTATTTGTAAGCAAAACAATTCTTCTAACCCACACTCCAAAATACAGGTGTGCCCAGGGGGCTGTTGTCTGCTGTTCATATAATGAATGAGTAACAGTTAGCGGGAGTGGGCTGAGATGTGAAAACTACAATCACTGAATCCTGCTGGAGTATAAAAGATTTGCACAATGAGCTGGTAGACATGGATAATTGGGATGAGCTTCATGTAACGCAGGCCTTATTAACTAGCACAAATCACTACACTGCAGCCACCTCTATAAGAAAATCACTACGGGCTTGTGAAGATGCCGTTAAGCGTTTACGTGCGCTGTTCGGGAAGGAACACAACAGGAGTAAACTGCTCACAATATCGTACAAGAATCAGGACCATTGATCCTGGCGGGAGACTCAATGATCCAGATACCTGTGCGATACTCGGGGCAGTTTACTCATGTTGGTGTTCCTTCTCAAACAGCGCAAGTACTAAGTTTTACTAAGGGAATAACCAATAACGTTGAGGACATCACTGAGAATTGTTTGCATGGATACAAGAGACTATATGTGATGACCATTACATATCTGTAAATGTTCTTATTTACATTAACTATGCAGTGGAGAGGAAGCTATAGTGATCTGTTAGTTACCAGTTTATTGTCCTTCAAAAGGCTCGACAAGAAGCCAAAACTTGTTATGTACGTGAACAAAAAAAATATATTTTGTATAAGGCATCTCCTGCTTTAAATTCATACTTCGTGTCTGAATGCCGTCATCAGTTCCTAGTGGATTGACAGCTAACACAGCGGCTGCGTTCAACTGATGGGTTCACTTTGAAAGGAATCAAAAGATATTTCTTTTGAAGTAAATGAATACACAAGTCATTATCCCCTGATTAAAACAATACTATACACAGGCAAGGGACTGACAACACATCAAGTTAAACAACTAACATAAGCGACAGTCAAAGAACCTTTATGTAAACAAAACAAAAAAATAGATGTAGTGAGGTGGGGGAAGTTAGGAAGTAATAAATATGTTCACAAAGACGAAGGACTTGGAGGCTATATCCAATGACCATCTGTAAACTTACAGGTCACAATAAAAACTAATTGGAGCAGCAGAGCAATGTAACACAAAGTAATAATCTTATTTAATCAGTCAAATGCATATCATCTGTTGTTGTTGTTCTGGTTTTGTACAAAGTTGACAGAGTACGAGCCGGTATTGCTGTCCTGATTGACTTTAAAGTTTTCTGTCGACAGTCCAAAAGGCCTAAGAACCAAGTTTCCCAAATCCTTTAATTTACCTAGTAATAAAGAAAATAAAACAAACTTTAGTCTGCTACAAGGTTCATGGTAAAGACAACTGGTATACAGGCTATCTGTATACTTACTAATCATTTCCTCTTTCATTTTCTCATTCCTTTGTTCGATCTGTCTGGGCAAGCGCTACAGTAGAAGCAAAGAAAAAAGATTTTATATTCAATATTTATTTTTAATATAAACACCACATTCAAAACATTTTGCGAAAGTTCTTTATGGCTTAAAGGAATCCTAACCCTATATTTTTTATTTCCCTTGTATTTGTCTAATGTAACTATTAAAAGGGATGTATTTAGGTAGGATAGCCCTTCGTGTAGTCTGTATACTGTCACTAGTTACCCTGCTTGCAGAGCTGATCAATCAGTAGAGTTCCCATGGTTTGTATTCTCTTTCCTGTAATCCCTTTATGTTTTCCCACATTACTCCTGTTAATTGTAAAAGACATGGTTTAGTGCCAATGGATGTGTGACCTCAATTAGAGAGAGTTAGGATTCCAATGGGTCCTGTTTAGGTCCCGAAAAGACTAAAGATATTGAAGGGAGCAGGCCAACGGCAGACACAACCTGCAAAGTTTGTACCATTGCCTGCACAGGGGGATATTATAAACCTATGTCCAACATAAACATTCCCTGTATTAGACAGATAAAGAACATTTGATGCCACAGTTCCCTTGAATTATTTTTTTACTACAGCTTCCCTTTACCCGATTTAATGTCAGGTTATAGCAGTGTGATAACTAACTGCTACAGATCTCTAAATAGTATCCTGTGGGTGGGAGGAGAACCTTCTCCTGTAGCGATCTAAGCCTTCAGCATAGGACTATGATTATTATGCGTGTGGTCATCAGCCACTCACACTAATGAGACTTACATAGCATGATGGATGAACTACCAGAGCTCAATCAATAATGCAAATCCCTATCTCAGTGCTCCAACTACTGGAGAAGACTCAGTCCAAGCAATAATGTCCAAAGGAATAGTGTTGTCAGCTCCTTATTTCCAACATTCCACAACTCGCTGTGGGCAGCTCTAAAAACAGATAAAACGTAGGAAAAGAGCGCTCATAGTGCAGTATATTAGACACCATTCATTATAACCTGATAAAAAAGCAGCAAACGTTTTTACAATCAGATTATAATTACTGGTGTCTCATATACGACACTTTAAGCGCCCTTTACCTACATTTTATCTGAACTACCAGATCTGTCCAATTTGGTCACCCACAAGAAATTAAAGAAAGATTTGAATATTTAGCAATCCGGTCTAACAACCAAATTGTAATGTTCTCCGCCAGCTTATATTCATGAATGGTATTATACTTTAGGAGTATTTCTAAAAACTACGAGTGAGAAGAACATTGACCTCACATGCTATTTGCCCGCTACAACAGCAAGATGGTTCACAACCAGGTTAAGCCTCTGTGGGAGAAGTCCTAGAATACCCTGCCTGGCAGGACAATCTAAGGGATATATTTACTAAACGCAGTGTTCTTCCCACGCTTTATTTGCTCCGCCCGGCAAAAATACCCTGCTGCCCGGCACCAGGAAGTCACTACATACTGTGACGAGCTGACCGTCAGGCAGTGATCCTTTCCGCCGGGCACTCATGTAACCTAAAAGTCCCGCTGACTTTTGTCCGGGTGGAAGGGGTGAATATGGCAAGTCTGAGGGCATGCGGTGGGTGTCAATCACAGGTGGAGTGTCAAATTTGCATCACACGGGGGTGTCAAACCTCAGGGGAGAGGGCACCTGTATAAAAGAATGCGTGCGTTTGCCAACAGTTCATTTGCTGGTAAACCTTAAAGACAGTGCTTCCTACTTGGGGTTTTCATGTGTATAGCCAGCATGTGTGCTGTATTTGGGCACTTCAAAAATTATTGCTGTCTAAACAGCATTTGTGCAGCATCTGGGCACAGGATTTTCTACTCTAAAACAAATTAAAGCCTGTTTAAGGAATCGCATAAATCAGAGCATACTGAATAATCAGATGTTGATTTCATTAGAGGGACCAGATCCTACAGACTTTGATTATGAAAAAGCTGCAGACGACTGGGCCTCTAAGAGGAGAAGAATTAATATATAAAATGTTAATCTAGAGGTAAAATCAATATAAGGTCAGGATTTCAACATTTAATTTGTGCAAAGGTCCCCACCCGGCTACTTTTTGATGCCACCCGGCTAGTAACATTTTCTGGGGAGAACACTGAAACTGCATGTTTGAAAAATTGGTGATGTTGCCTATAGCAACCAATCAGATTCTAGCTGTCATTTTGTAGAATGTACTAAATAAATAACTAGAATCTGACTTTTTCAAACCCGCAGTTTAGTAAATAAACCCCTTATGAGTTTTAGTTCCACAACAGTCACAGGTTTTCCATCCAATTATACAGTGTATGCATGCTAATGCATTTGATAAAATATTACAGGAAGAGGATGCACTTTACCAAGCAGGCTTCTCTGGCTTTCAGACATGACACATCTCTTTCCAGAACAGATTTGTAATCTGCCAAAGCCTCATCTAGTTTATCAGTCTTCTCGTATAATTCAGCTCTCCTCAGTAGGGCGCGGATGTAGTCAGGATTTAACTCGATTGCTATAATCGGTACAAAAAGAAAAAGACATTCACTGGCTTTTGTCCAAGTCTGTTATTCCAGGATTATGAAAGTGGGGTAAATAAACAGCAGAACTAACGTACCTTTAGTGCAGTCTTTTAGTGCAAGTTCATTCTTTTCCTGTGAAACAGAGACATATAAGAAGGAGTAAAATATACCTGAAGAAATTGTTTAGACTGATTCCACCACATTAGGATGTATCAGAAAATCAAAACTAAACTAAAAGGCATGTAAGCAACTTTAGCCGCTTTCAAGTATACATACACCAGGAACAGTAAAGGGATATTTGTGTCAGTAACAATGAATTTACAGTGTTGACAAACTTGGGATAAATTTACCTCTAGGACCCCCCACCCCAGTATTTCTTCAAAGCAATTGTCACCCTATGAAAATGCTCTAAAGCGTTACTCAGTGTAACATGGACGGTTAGGGAATTTAGACTGTAAGCTCCAATGGGGCAGGGACAGATGTGAGTGAGTTCTCTGTACAGTTCTGCGGAATTAGTGGCGCTATATAAATAGATGATGATTAAAATTGTAGCATTGCTGCTTGGATGGCAACTCCATCCACTTCTTATGGTATAAAGACTGCTCAACCCCCGGGACACTCCTGCAGCCAGGAGCAGATATGCACTGTGTGCACACAGCATGGGAGGTCAATGTGTGCAGTCCTCTTCTATAGTGCTCAATATGTCCCTCTACTCAGACCTACTAAAAATGTATGTATGTATGTATGCAGTCCTCAACACACACCTGATCCAGGTGACTACCTGTAGCGGGTAACAACGGTCCCCAAAAATGCCAAAAGGGGAGTGAATGGGTAGAAGGGGTTTGAAAATGTGCAACCCCTTTAAGCCATTTCCCTTTATCTCTAATTTCTAAACTGCCCTCTGAACTCCAAGGCAGGAATTAATGTGAAATTAGTGCCTACTTCTTTTATAACCATATACTATCCAAATGCTTAATTAATATATCAGATATCAGTGTTGCGTTATGGGGTTAAAACAATTCTACTTTAAAACTACAGTGTTCTTCAAACAACATCCTTTTAGTTACATTGCACCAAATTTTTTTTTTTTTTTTTTTTTTTTTTTTTAAATCAAAATGAATAGGCTTCAATTTCACAGAACAAAGCAGTGTTGTCATAGGCATTTGTCAAAAAACAAACAGGTATACACCAGTGACTTTCAGCAGCAGTACAATGATTTTAAAAGAGAAGTAAATAAAAAATGTTATATTTAAAAGGCTATGCAACGCATATTTAATTTACAAAATGCACAAATGTAACGGAGTTAGGTTTTTATTGGGAAATCCTTTTTTATCATAATGTAGGACATTTATGCTGTAACTAAAAGCAACACATCAGACTGCAGCTGTTATTCTTTTCGTACAGCTTAGAAAATCAATGTCTAGTTCGTTGCTGTCACAGCATCTTTTTTTCTGTTGACTAGTTTTCATATCAGTCTCTGATTGTTTAGCAGCTTGTTATAGTTTACAAATGCCAATACACTGGGCCAAACTAAGCTCTGATGTCAGTACTTAATGATTAAATGGACATCACTGCCAAGCATGAGACAGTACCCTCTAATACAAAATTGTATTACTTTCTAAAACCAGTTACACACTGGCATTAGAAAGCATGTTTCTACTAGACTTTTTAATGCCAACAAAAGAATGCACATAGGGATGGAAGGTATAGGTCTTTTAGATGTTGCATGCTCAATTTTAAGTGAGTGCACGCAGATCAATGACCAATTACACACAGCATGTCAAACGCGATCGGTGTCCCTGGTGTTTTCTTATTGCAGTAGGGTATCCGGCATAAATCTGAATCTCAAAATCATTACACAGATGGTGACTCAGTTCAGGTTCACTAACATTTTACCTGACTTAGTCTGGCAGCTGCTCTGTTGGAAAATAGAATCGATCGTTCTTTCTGGTAAACAGCTGGACATGTGAGAAGTGCTCGAGAATAGACGTCTTCAGCTTCGACATAATCTGAGCAGTGGCACAAAAGAAAACGCTTGGCAAATAAAAATTTTGATGACTACAATACTCACTTAAACACAGTTTGTACTCTAAGAACACAACAGAATATATTAAAAGTGTGATGTGCAATATGTTATTATAAAATGGCAAAATCATAGGAAGAGTATGAAGGAAGAACAACAAATAAATGCACCTCTTTTGAAATGTTCCTAAAATATTACATATTAGTGAATGAAAGACTAAACCACAGCCGAAAAGGAACTGTTTTGCAACTTTTTCAGTAAAGTAGAACTATGCTCACCTCCTTTTTTAAAGAGTTGGTTTCCTTCTTCTTTTAAACGAGTGCTCTCAATTCTCCTGTCCTTTAAGAAAACAGTGGATATAATTGCCTTACACAGCCTCTCACCAACTCCCTATCGCTAACACCCATCTAATCAGATTTACCCAATTAGGTTTTTCGAAATCCCATAGTGCTATAGCTGGAACTAGTGCAGAATGGAAAAACAATGTAAAAGGTCCATATTGGGACATTACTTTACTCCGTGCAGCACTTCAGTGGGTTACCAGTTTAAGCCCAGTGATTATGTGGTAATCACCAACGTGCCAATTGCAAGCATGGGGGAAAACAGGTTTCAGTGTTGCAGGACTGGGCTGTAGAGTTAAACAATATAGACAATACAGAAGTAAATGTGGCACCAGTGACAACACACAGCTACTGTCTGGTAGTTTTAATTCCTGCAGGCTCTACATTAATAAAAGAACGTTGGTTGTCCCAAAATGCGCACCCTCAGTATGGCAACTCAGTATGGCAACCAAAATTCCCTCCATAAACTAAGAACTACAGACCCGCCAACTGTATTTTCACTGCATGGAATCCTCCAACTTTCTGTAAACAGCTAGCATCAGGAATATAAGGAAGGTACACCAATATGACTGTTTCCTTTTCCACACCTGTCACATCACCTCTCCGGTCACCCATTTCGTCCCCACTCATGGGCAGTTTGGTGGGGGGCGGGAGACAGGACAGTGTTTTTTTTGTTTTTCTCTAAAAATAATATGAAATGTAATGTGGCATATGCTTTGTGCCTTGCAAATAGGTTTTGCAACTATATAAATAAAAGGTGATGATAAATAGGAAGCTGCTCCAGCATTCACTATGTAGGGCATCCTTCTGTTCAGGGTCCCATTTTGTCTAAAAACATTTTTGTCTCTACACCTATCATTTAGGGGGGCAGCACAGTGGGCTAGTGGTTAGCACTTCTGCCTCACAGCACTGGGGTCATGAGTTCAATTCCCAACCATGGCCTTATCTCTGTGTGGAGTTTGTATGTTCTCCCTGTGTTTGCGTGGGTGTCCTCCGGGTGCTCTGGTTTCCTCCCACACTCCAAAAACATACTGGTAGGTTAATGGCTGCTATCAAAATTGACCCTAGTCTCTCTAACTCTGTGTGTATGTTAGGGGATTTAGACTGTACGCTCCTATTGGGCAGGGACTGATGTAAATGAGTTTTCTGTACAGCGCTGCGGAATTAGTGGCGCTATATAAATAGATGATGATGATGATTTAGGGACAACCTTTTGTCCCTTCATATCGCTTATTCAACCCAACACATCTCCTGACAACCCCTAACGCTCCCATGATATCACTTATTCACCCCAGCACCTCTCTGACACCCACCGTTCCCTGTGCCCCTGACAGTAAGTCAGCCTATGACGCCCCAGGGTCACCCTCCCCATATTATGTACCATCAGTCACCGAGCTCTTCTCTTCCCCCAATTCACCTCTCTCTCTTCTGCGCTCAGATCTTTCTCCATCTCCAGCAGCGCATCCTCATCCAACTCCACTTCTTCTTTGTCCTCCTCCGCCGCTGCTGCAGCCTCCCCGGCACACACAGGGGCCCCGTCATCTACCTCAGTCCCATTGGTGTCCTGAGCCCCCGTCTGGTCCTGTACAGCGGCCGCCTGCTCCGAGACTCCCGCAGGCTCCGAGACTCCCGCAGGCTCCTCCACGCAGTCACAGAAGTCCTCTTCTTCCTCTGCCTCCTCCTTCTGTGCCGCCCCGGCCCGCTCAGGCTCCAGCGCTTCCATGTCTCTCGGCTGCTACAGTGTCACTGTGGGCAAATGCCCCACTTCCGGAACCCACCGTGCGTCACTAAATGATGACGTCATTATCTTCAATCCTATTGGTCGGTAACGTTCTGCTTCGCAGCTATTGGTTGCTTGTTATCCCCTTTGCTTCAATAAACTTTATTACCAATTGTAAAAAACGCACAATAGGTACAACCTTTTGTTTGTATTGCATGAGGCTCCCAGAAAAGAGGAGCACAGGCTTTATTGACAGAGGGAGGCTCAGTAATACTAATCAGGCAAGGTGGGGTCTTTCTAAATCAGACTCTGGAATAATTTAAAAAATTTACTTTTGGTATTGAAATACATATGATTTTACTTGGAGTATAGTGGTAAAAGCATACTTGCCAACTCTCCCTGAATGTCAGGGAGACTCCCTGAAATAGGGGTGATCTCCCTCACTCCCTGAAGAGTCTGGCATTCTCCCTGCTGCTGAGCCAGTACAAGATGTGGTTGGCTTCGCCATCTGTGGCATGATGACACAGTTCAGAAATTGTGTCCTATGTCCATGAATTGATGGCTATGGAGGTGGCCATTTTCATGGAGACCAAGGGCTAGATTTACTAAGCTGCGGGTTTGAAAAAGTGGGGATTTTTTAGAAGGTACTAAATAAATGAACGTTAGAATCTGATTGGTTGCTATAGGCAACATCCCCACTTTTTCAAACCCGCAGCTTAGTGAATCTAGCCCCAAGACTTAATCAATGAAAAAGACACTTCAGTCTCTAGAGATTCATTAGCTGCTTTTCTTTAACGCATAGTTGCCTACTCTTCCGGAATGTCCGGGAGACTTCTGCACTCCTGAGAGACCTCCCGGGAGAGCAGGGCAACCTCCCCGTTCTAGCCCCCACAATAGATAAGTGGGGCGAGGGGGGGGATTGGGGGGTTTAATGATGCAAATATTGCGTCATCTTAGCCCCGTCCCCTGCTGTAATTGCCCAAAATTGTGACGATCATTTAGGGGGCGGGGCCAAAATGATGTGATTAATCAAGCCCCGCCCCCGCAGTGTCACCTCCCTCGGGATCTCCCTGAAGCCAACGAGGAAAAGTTGGCAAGTATGGGTAAAAGGAGTGAAAATAGAAAGACAATTATCTTAACGATGGCTGTGTCATTTATTTTCAAACATTACACAATGGAATATAGTTATATTCCATTGGATAATATTGCTGAAAAGTAGCCCTAAATGCATCATGCAACTTCAACTTATAGGACCTCATTTAGAGTCGGACGCAAAGTCCGTTTTAGGCGCATCCCAAAAATAATCACTGTCACGCATATCATCCTGCATCTTGGACGCAATTAACACTTGCGACAGCTTGCGGTTCACTACGAGAGAATGGGCAGAACGCGGAATTGTGAAGGCGTGACCATGTAAATAAATCCTAGTCGCAGTGAGGCGTAGACGCAACACACGTTAGAAAAGGGCTAAAGCTGTGCGGCAGGAATTAGGTGGTGCAAGAGGTTAGCTATCTGCAGGAACTGTTCGCAGCTCGGTAGGGTATTACGAGTGGGACGCAACTGGTGTTGCTTGCCACTGGTAATACCCTACCAAGCTGCGGCACACTCCCACTTCTACACTTCTTAAACGGACTTTGCGTCCGACTCTAAATGAGGTCCATAATGTTTATAAAGATACTTAATATCTGTACTTTGGTTAATATGTGTACCTGCTCCTATCATTTTGACATGAAAAATCGGGACACAACAGGACATGGAGTTTGCTCAAATGAAACAATCCACCCCATACTTCCTTTTAGGTGACAATTGAAGTAAAACAGTCATAAGAAGCAATCCCCACTGATCCTATTTATTCTGGGGCATTATGAATCTGAATTATATGAAAATAAACAGTGAGTGATTTAAAGATTTTAATTACAGGTTTTGTCTATATAGGCCATCAGAGTACATGCTTATGGCTCTCTATTTTTAATTTATACTTATATTTATTAAAGATTTTTGGCTTCCCATTATAGCGTGTGTTAATATGCTCTCTAAACGCATAATGACAAGGTAACACATGCTCTACCAATAGAGCACTGTGTGGATAGCTGATCTGGATCTTACAAGGAATAATTTGAACTGGAGTCCCTGTGTTTTGCAGATATTGCACTTATACAGTGATCTATTCAGAATATGCTGTCTGGGGATCTGATGTCTGAGAACTAGTTCCAGGCTGATGCATAGCTGGTGCTTAGTGAGGGTAGAGCACACGCCACTGTAACATATATATACGTTGTGAGGTTACTAACACATGAATATTTTTTTGGGACACACGGTCCTAATATCAGAATGTATAATGTTTGATTTAAACATATAAAAACTTACACATACAGATTAAAAAAGTACTATATTTTTGCTTATAAAAATGAGGAGATTCTGACATCTGTCAGTACTTGTAAAACTTACAATAACTGGCACTAACACCAGATAATCAGTAACAAACAAGGAGTAAGAGGTTCTGAGCTGAGTATTATCCTATTCCTCCTAACATGGCTCATTTCAACCAGCATGCATTGCTCTAAAGCCATTTTCCATCACTTATTTTCCATTTGTATTAACCTAGGCTTAGTTAAGTAACTTACATGGAAAAAACACTTGGGGGTAAATTTATCAAGCTGCGAGTTTCTGGTGGGTTTGAAAAGTGGAGATGTTGGCTATAGCGTTAGCAACCAATCAGATTCTAGTTATGTATTTAGTACATTTTACAAAATGACACACAGAAGCTGATTGGTTGCTATAGGCAACATCTCCACTTTTCAAACCTGCCAGAAACTCGCAGTTTGATCAATTTACTCGTTGGAATCTATATCTGGACCTCTCTACCCACTATTACCAGCCCATAGTGGATATAATTGGGCTTAAAGCGAGAAGTGTGAATTGGACTATCCTGAAACGGCACTCACCAATGGGGATGTGCTATTCTCCTTAGTAAATATGTGCAAAGGCATACTATCAAAAAGAGAAGTAAATGAAAAAAAAAATCCATAAAATCAATTAACTTTATTAGTATTCATTTAAAATACCCTATTGGCTAAAAAAAACTATTAAAAAGTATAGTGTTTTAAGTGTATATGTATATTAAAACGTAATAGGGTGTCTAATATATAATGCCCCAACATGTATCTAGGATTTTTCACATAGAGGTGACTTTTTATTCACTTTGGCAGGATGGTACCTGATCAACAATCTGTCAAAGAGTCTATAGTGACATATATTGTATAAATATAAACACTGAATCATATAAGGCACTGTCATCATTCTGTAGTCCTTTTCTTAGTGATGTTTACAATGCTCACAATGGATAATTAATTTGAAGCATCCTGATTCATATATCTAAAGTAATTATATAATTCACTATGCTATTCATAACAGGTGCATATGCTATGCTAATATTGTAAAGTATGTATACATGAGAGAGTGCTATTTTGTTCTCTTCTTTTTTGCTCTCTTCTCAGAGGAACCAAAATGATCGTCAGTAAATTACTTTATCGCAGAGGAAATTATTATGTATCATTGTTTTCAATGTCTTAGGAATGTGTTTCCAAGTTGTTATAGTTTCACTCTTTGCTTGAATTGTGGCATTAAAGTAACACACTGTGAATAAAATATGTTCTTTCATTTGATACATTTATTGTTAACTGGATTTAGTTATCACAGAAAAGCGTAACGTGATTAACTGTTCCTGTACAGCTGGAAGCAGTGTTCATTGTGTCATACAGTGTACTTGTTATCAAGCGTCTAAAGAACTCTTATTTTATACTTATCAATTCTGTAACTGGCCAATTGTCTTCAGCCTAAGGGCTAGATTTACTAAACTGCGGGTTTGAAAACGTGGAGTTGTTGCCTATAGCAACCAATCAGATTTTAGCTGTCATTTATTTAGCACATTCTACAAGATGACAGCTAGAATTTGATTGGTTGCTATAGGCAACATCTCCACTTTTTCAAACATGCAGTTTAGTAAATATACCCCTAAGAGTTTCAGCCGTAATTATAATTCACTGATTACAATTATTTATGCACCAAAAGTCTCTTTGTATGGCTAGTGCTAAAGTTTTTGTGCATAAATAAGATATATAACTTTCTCACTGATAGCAAAACATCGGCCATCCTCTCAGACTCAGTGAAACAGTGTTATATATTATCTGCAATTATTTAGGAGCTATAAAGTACAGATGACACCTTTATTATAATTTGAAGAGCGACACATGATATGTGGAAGCTATAATCATGATTATAATAGCCTGGACTTAATGAAGGACTGAATGCTGTAGGACTCCAAACTAATTTGTTAAGGGTCTTAGTTGCTTGTTAACAAGTACACTGTATGTTATGTGTCCGTGTTGTTACACTTTCTGTGATAAGCAAACTTGTTTAGCAATAAATGTATCAAATTGAGGAACATCTTTTACTCATATATAGTATGCTATTTAATTCACAGTTTAAACAAAGAGTGACTCAAATGAAACTCGATAACCACTGTGAAATACACTCATAGTCCAAACAATGACATATAATAATATCCTTTCTAATAAAGTAGAGTACACACACACACTCACACACACACGCACACCGATCAGCCACAACATTAAAACCACCGGCTTAACATTGTTTAGGTCCCACTCGTCCTGCCAAAACAGCTCAGCATGATTAAAATTATATTAGTCTATATAAATCATGTGTTGATTAATAATTACCAAAAGGTTTTGTATTGCTTTAATACTGTATATATATATATATATATATATATATATATATATATATATATATATACATATACAGGGGACTGCACTTTTCCCGTCCAGCCCCCCTTCTCTGGAACGACCTCCCTCGTTCCATCCGTCTCTCTCCTACTCTGTGCTCCTTCAAACGTGCACTCAAAACTCACCTCTTTCTCAAAGCCTACCAACCATCTACTTAACCCCCATCTCCTCCCTTTAGCTCGTCCTCCCTTCTTTCCTCTTGCCTCAACTGGCTCCTCTTGTGCCTGGTCTGTTTACCCTCCCTTAGGATGTAAGCTCGTATGAGCAGGGCCCCCTCCCCTCCTGTCTCCATACCTGTTCTTCCGCTCCGTCTTTACTGCATATGACTGGCCGGAGTTTATGAAGTATTGGTACTTTTTGTTCAATGTTCTGTATGGTTTCACCCTGTATAGTCTACTGATAGTACTGTGTGTGGCGCTGCGGATACCTTGTGGCGCCTAACAAATAAATGATAATAATAATATATCTTCATCCATATTTCCCATATGTAGGTTTCTTGCCACTCCAAATCCCTGATCAACTACTACAAATATTTTGAATCCCTTAAATGTAAGGGTCTATCACTGACAACAGGTGATAAAAATATTTATTTTGATAGCCACAAATAAGCTGGATTGTATTATACTGTATATGTTATATTACTATTTAGTGTTTAGAGCATTTTTTGTATTATACATATCTTACAGCTATTTAGTGCATTTTTGTATTATATAAATAATGCAATTTTTTTTTTATTGCTATAAGTCTTCCGGGTGATCCACTAGAATTTTGTGTATCTTAGGTAGTACATAAAATATTGGTGTTATGGGTGTAGCTACAGTAAAATACTCATATTTATGTTCTGTAAGTATTCCTTCTGACAAACCACGTTTAAGTATTACATCAAGTTAGATTTCTATAGTAATGTGGGATACTTCTCTAGACACTGATAAATCTCTGTATTGCTAAGTTGTCTATTAATTTCAAACAAGTAGGCTTGTTTATCCATAACAACCAAACTGGCTCCCTTATCCGCATTTCTTAATACTAGATGTTCCATTTATAAGCCTGGTATTCACTTTCACTAAAATCATATGGTATGGTCTTATTTGCTAATTAATGTAATTCTTGTACTGCTTTATGACGTTTCTGTCTATATCCTTAGCGAAACTGATTTATGTTGTCTACATTTTTCTTCTCTTGTATAGTACTTTTTTCTCACAAACTATTTTGATGTGTAATACTAGTATGATCTTTAAAGTGTAATGTAGATTCAATATCCAATGTATCCATATAAACATTTGATACTATCCCCGAGCTTTTAAGTTGGGCACCCACTACAGAAAATTACTGCAGATGCAATTTCAATTTTACCAACGACTGAAAGTCCCGATGAGCATCCAGCTTCATGTGTACACACTATACACGATTTACCTTCAGATCTGTGCTATTCATCTATCATAACCATCTGCTGAAAATATTGTGATTGCACACTCAACGGAGATCTGCCTACACTGCTGGTCGTGAGTGCCTACAACCTTCCACATTTGTCTGACATCGTTCCACCCACCGTTGTTTATTAAACACAATCAAACGATACAACGTACTTTGATACGATAATAAATTTTCGTGGGAGCGTACACACTAATGCGGTATCTGACCAAATGGTTGGTTTTTGGGTGATCTGGAAGATAATTGCAATGAAATGATTGTAGTGTGTTCCCAGCTTTAGTCCTTAATTTTCTGGTGATTCTATTTATTTCTATGATAATATTAAAGATATTAGCGCATGTGGTAGGTGCAAAATTAGATTAGAACTTAAAATGAGTCTCAGATAAGACGGTATGTGATAGATTAACAGCACTAGATTTACCTAATACAGTATCAGTTATCACACTTTGCTTTGTCTTGTAGTTGTTTGGTGGAACTGCAGGTACTGTGTATCCAATATATTTACTGTGCCTGTAGTTGAACAGTGCAAACTCTGACTTTGGTCCTCTAAATCGGAATCCTTCTTTTCCACTCAAAAAGAAGACAACATATAATGTGACAAATCATTATCTTCATCCTATGACTCCGCATCTGTATTGTTTTCATATCATCACTTATTCAATGTTAATTTTAGAGGTGTAAGTTGGTTTCTATCAAAAGTTTGGGTAAAATATCATTATTGTCATAGGGCACCATGGTGGCTCAGTGGTTAGCACTTCTGTCTCACAGCACTGGGGTCATAAGTTCATAAGTTTGTATGTCTTCCCCGTGTGGGTTTCCTACCGGTGCTCCGGTTTCCTCCCACACTCCAAAAACATAGTAGGTTAATTGGCTGCTATTAAATTGACCCTAGTCTCTCTCAGTGTGTGCATGTTATGGAATTTAGACTATAAGCTCCAATGGGGCAGGGACTAATGTGAGTGAGTTCTCTGTACAGCGCTGCGGAATTAGTGGCGCTATATAAATAGCTGATGATGACAATGATAGTCCTGCTTATCTCTTTGAAAATTGTTCATGTTTATTTAAATAATCAGTTCCTTCTCAGAGCTTTGATTTAATAAGACTCATCTTATTTTTTTAAATCAACATCATCCTTACGTTTTATTTACTTTTGCTATAAATTCTGTTCTACAGTAATGTCAATTTCTCCAATACCTGGAAGCACAGTTTCATATCAGTTGCTGTTTCACAAAACATTTACCTCCGATGTATTTACAATTGTACCTCCAATTCTCTAAGCTCCAACACTTACCAATCGCATTGTTTTATTGCAGCGGAAATTCCCTCCCTCGCACAGTAAGACTTTCCTCTAGTCTTCAAACCTTTAAGCGTTCACTGAAAACCCACCTCTTCAGGCAAGGTTATGATATTCCTCAACCATCATCTTAATTTCCCTAGATTACCCTATTACCATCCTCTACACAGCTAACGCAAGACAACAACCTTCTGACCAACATTGCAACACACATAGCCCACTCAATACTTTTACATTTGCAGTCTGGCTGGTCCATTGTGCAATATGATGTAGCACATGCCCTTGTGTTTTTAACTCCCATTGTCCTATAGATTGTAAGCTTTCGAGCAGGGTTCTCTTACCTCTCTGTCTGTATGTATTTCCCAGTATTGTCTTATTAATGTTTGTTCCCAATTGTAAAGCGCTACGGAATTTGCTGGCGCTATATAAATAAATGTTGATGATGATGATGAATGATAGAGAAGTTATTTGTGGAATGTAAGACCTTTACAGAGACTGGCACAGATGAACACACACGACAACGTGTCAATGAACAGGGGACACAAAGTCGATCCACTCACGCTCCTAGCTTCCCTCATAAAACCATTGCCAAGAACAAGATATGATTCAAAAATTGGTATGTTTATTGAAAAACCACATATGTGACATACACTGACACAAGGGGAGGTCCAACATGTTTTGTGCACTCCACTTTCTTTAAAACCACAGTAATTACAAACATGATAGTGGCAGTGGAAAACACACTGAAGTAGAGTAGAATATTCAGCTAGACAATGTTCTGTGGGAAAAGAGGCGTGGCTAGTGCATGGGGTGGGGCATAAGGCACACTAGTGCTACTCAAGCGTTTTTCTGAGTGTGTGACTTTTGATCAATTGTTTTTAACCCCTTATTTGGAAGCACAAATTAGAACTAAGGTAAACAGGTGCAGATTTATTTGCTTATTAGTGTTCAGATTTTTATTTTTTTTACCATTCATTCTTTACTAGCTGGGTACCATGTGGTTTTCATTGAACTCTCTTATTATTTTGATTCAGCCAACGGAAAATATGTGACATTTCCTAGAAGTCATTACACTGGAAGGTCAGAAAATCATTATTGCATTTTGCCGTTTGTCTACCTTGCACATATAAAGGTGCACATCCACATTCAGCTCAAGGGAAAATGCTCTGCACCACCTAGTGAGGGTTTACTGGTCAAATTAAACAGTACAAAATTAAGTTAATATTCCTGCCTGTTATTACTTTAGAGCCACCACTTTCATCAGTTTCAACTTGTATTTCCCCCTCCCCCCTAAAATACTGCCTCATTTATGGTTTAACAATCGTGATAGTGAGGGGAATTTGTGGCTGGCACAGCTATCTGTTTATCTCCGTTCTCCCTATCTCATCTGCGTAAAATGATTTCTGTGTTTTATTTGGTTTATGCTGTAGCAAAATGTGAACATTCTGATAGAAAATGAACAGATTGATAAATGTTATATTGTGTTAGTAGCTACATCCCAACATTTTCACTGTCCAAATCATATTGGGGCAAATTTTAAACTTCCTCATCCTCCCCTAAAAAAAAACCCCCACTTTATTGTCGCACACAACAGTGGCTGCTGCGAGCAGGGCCATCTTAACAACATTATGGGCCCCCGGGCAAAGCAGTGCAACGGGGCCCCTAGATATAGATATAGATATATAGATATATACAGATACAGATATAGATATAGATATATACAGCTAGAGATAGATAGATGTACTTGCTCAGTGACCCTTGAAGGTTTTTTTTGCAGGTTTTTTTCTTTTGCAGGATTATTTATTCTCATTAACAGCCGTCCCTATGGGGCCCCCTTGCCCGTGGGGCCCTTAGGGCAGCTGCCCATCGTGCCCAATGGAAAAGATGGCCCTGGCTGCGAGTGGCAGACGTGTCACCCATGAGACACAACAGTTGGAGCAAAAGTCCTGGGGCCTGATTAAGGAAAGTAAGGTAAAAAAAAAAGTACGTTATTGGCTATTTTTTCATGTAGCACACAAATACTTGATAGCTTTATTTTTACACTGGATTTTAAAGTTGATCTAGGACATGTCCTACCCCAACTATAGATCTGCCATCATATTTTAAATTTACCTCCCCCTCCAATGCAACATGGTTTTGCATAACAAGGTGCAAAGTTACTCATTTTTTTTGCTTTACTTTCTTTAATGAATCAGGCCCCTGGAAGTGGGGACGGCAGTACAGTCCCTTAGAATCAGGACTATTGCACAAAGTACAGTGTATTAAGGCAAGAAAAGAAGGATCATAAACCTGATGACATATGCAATTTAAGAAACACATCTGCACAGTTTGCATAAGTTGCTATGGTAATCACACATCAAGTGAAAACACAGGGCATTAAAAGGATGAGGGTGGTGCCATTTACCTGCAGTGTGCCTATTAGCCTCCAGGAAAATACTCTGTGCAATAATTTGGTGTGTGTGTGTGTTAGAGCATTTAGCATAGTTGCCCACTCTCCCGGAATGTCCGGGAGACTCCCAAATTTCTGGGAGTCCTCTCAGAAGAGCAGGACAACCTCCTGCATCCTACCCACTTTGTTAGGGAAGTGGTTGGGAGCGGGGCTTACCATAGTGATTCACTGGGTCCTGGGGGGCGTAGCACTGTGGATCATGTCGTCCTGGACCCGCCCCCCCCTGCTGCAATAGGCTGAAAATGTTGATGGGCAGCTGAGGGGGTGGGGCCTGTCTCCCCCAGAGGGGAGATCTCAAAAGTTGCCCACTATGGCATTTAGACAGTAAACTCCCTGGGTCAGGGACTTAATTAATTCTATGCTACTGCAACTGAGTGAGCACAACATGGCTGCAAAGTATGTAAAGTGCTCTGAGCCCTATGGGACTTATTATAAATAATACAATTATTATTTAATTTTTGGTCACCTCACCTTAGCTAATTTTAACATGTCAATTATTCTGCTAAACTACTGCTCACTGAAACCTCAAACATGTATCAAATAAATCATAAGTAAGGGGGCATCAGGACTGTCTTTATGGCTGTATTACATTTATATACTTTAATATTTGTATTACGTTTGTATTTATGTGGATAGTTTTTATAGATCCAGTGCAACCCTGGAACAACAGAAAGAAATATAGTGTAAGTCCGTAACTAGTAATATAAAAATATATATGATCTGTGCAGAAATCCACTGTCCTTTTTAAGTGAGGTGAACAATGAAGTAATAAACCTCTGATTTTCCTTGTGAATTTTTCAGGTGCAGAAAATACGTCATTATTATCGGATTTACTAGTCACTGATTTACACTATATATTTGTTTCTGTTTATCCTGGGTTGCGCTGGATCTATGGAAAATGTTTAAGCGGGAAGTCACTGTGGGAGCGTCTCTTGGACCTATGGCAGCACCCAGGGCCTTAACAAGAGCATCGTGGGCGGTGCAATCGCCCAGGGCACAAGACCGTGGGGGTACATCTGTATTAATGCAGCACCATATCACAACGCTTTTAGTGCAGAGGAGACAGGCCGCCAGGAAGACGTTAAAGAAGAAGCAGCAGCAGAGAAGCGGACAAGAAGAGAAAAGGAGAGGGAAAGGGAGTGAGAATTCTTCATAGAAAACGGAGGTCTGCAGAAAATGGGAGAAGGGGCTGCAGAGAATGGGGATGGAGGAGAGATGGCTACGGAGAGCAGTGGGGAGAGGGAGAGGTGGCTGTAGAGAATGGGGGGGAGTGGGAGAGGTGGCTGTAGAGAATGGGGGGGTTGCAGAAAACGGGGAGGAGCGGTGGCTGCAAAGAACAGGGGGGAGAAGGAGAAGTTGCTGTAGAGAGTGGGGGGTGTTTGCCGAGAACAGGGGAGGGGGAGCGATGGCTGTAGAGAGCAGTGGGGAGAGGGAGAGGTGACTGTAGAGAAAGGGTGGGAGAAGGCTTTAGAGAATGGGGGGGAGGGGGGTGGCTGGAGAGAATGGGAGAAATATGGATGGAGAGAACAGGGGGAAAGATGGAGAGAGGAGGGGTTTGGCTAGAGAGAACTAGGAGGACGATTCAGGGGTCTGGGGGTTGTAGAGAAAGGGGATTTACTTTGTGGTACATAAATATATGGTACATAAATAATACTACAAAACATTTGTGGCCATTGTATTATTTGGTGGCAGTGGACATTTAGAAGCGGCGGTATGTATAATGTAACGGGAATGTAAGTGAATGGAATTTGATAGTTATACAATGAAGGCAGTAGGAGAAGTGGTGGTATGGCATTCCCCCATATACATCCCCACCTCGACCACTGAATATAATTAGAAAAAAATGAATCAGTATTCAAAAGGTGGTGATGTCTTCATCAGCAATTATAGTCTCAATAAAACGTGGGAGAACTTTGTAGGCTATTAATTTGTGGGCTGGTGGGGTAATTGGAGTATTCTCTATTACTTACGGGCAGCACGGTGGTGTAGTGGTTAGCACTTCTGCCTTACAGCACTGGGGTCATGAGTTCATTTCCCAACCATGGTCTTATCTGTGAGGAGTTTGTATGTTCTCCCTGTGTTTGCGTGGGTTTCCTCCGGGTGCTCCGGTTTCCTCCCACACTCCAAAAACATACTGGTAGGTTATTAACTGCTAACAAAATTGACCCTATTCTGTCTGTGTGTGTGTGTGTGTTATGAAATTTAGACTGTAAGCCCCAATGGGGGAGGGATTGATGTGAGTTCTCTGTACAGCGCGGCGGAATTAGTGGCGCTATATAAATAAATGGTGATGATGATGATACTCAGGCTCTAAAATATCTAGTTATGGCTCTGGTAGCAGCACAGAAACCGCATCCATAAAACTGAAGGAGGACATTTTACACAATCCCACGGTGCAGGTTCTTTTATATCTTTACAGACTGGTATTTATGAGCCAAGAAACAGCGCAAATTGGAGGCAGACATTCACAAAGTAGCAGATTTCATAAATGAACCTAAGTCTATTATAAATGTAGCAGGAGAACATCATCTCATTGCACTTGTTGTTAAGGCTCAAAAAGAAATCCTTGTAACTGCTATTTATTGATATTTGTGTCAGAACAATATATAGATAAAATCACTACAGAAGTGTACTTATATTTGTTGCAAAAGTTTTCACCAATGTGTACCAATATATAATATTATTTATGGGCAATGTAGAGGACAATTGGACAAATAAATTGGAAATATAGGGTTCATATGTGTACACATGCCTATACTACTAGTGTGCTGCGTGTTATGTGTACTTTTATAGTACCATTAGGTCATACTTGCCAACTCTCCCGGAATGTCCGGGAGACTCCCGCATTTCACGTGAGTCTCACAGACTCCCAGGAGAGTGTGGCAATCTCCCGGATTTGCCCACTTCCTAGTGAAGTGGGCAGATTTAGGTCCAAAACGCCGCGATTCACTGGGAATGACACGATTTTTGGAGCCCCGCCCCCTGCACGCCCACCTTCCCCGGCAGGCTCCCGGACCATACTAGCCTTAAGTTGGCAAGTATGCATTAGGTTATCATATTTTACTGACCACTGCAAATTCTTATTGGACAGAAAGATGCCCTATACTTTACTGTTGGAGAATAATTTTACTGACATTTAACGTCCATGTAAAGTGCTCTTATTTTGGAACATCAGTTCTTATTTGGGCCCAAATGATCATTAATCTTTGCTTCCATAAGGAGGAAATCGATAAACCGTGAAGTGCTCCTGGATCCGAATGAAATGTGCTCCTGTTCTCACTTCCTGTTATTACGGTAGAGGAAACTTTGCTCACGTTTGCTCACAACTCTATAAGATGCAAGCAAAAATGGGCGGAGCTTTCAGGCTGGCTCTCGCTAGTATCGGAGTATAATAACACGAGGCTCCGGCGGCCTGTGGCTTTGAATGGAATCTCCCCTATAATGTCTTATATTTGGCTTAGTTATAAGCTTACATGGGTACACATGAGATTCAATGCATACACTTCTAGGTTTAAAAAAACTGAAAAAGGGAACTGTCACAAAAAAGTAAAAACTAGTAATTTTTTTAAGCTTTATTATAGGAAAATAATACTTTTTTACAATGTGGCCATCATATAATATCACAAATGGGGAAAAAAATATATAAATTAGTCTTTCCTCTGCATTAGAACTCTGAGTAGGCAGTTGATGGTCTAAGTGTATAAAATCTAACACCAGCAACTGCCTAGTGAGAATTCTAAAGAGAAGGTACGCTGTGCACTGACTGTAGGAGTTTACAGCAAAGTCTGATTTACATCATTTTTCTCTTTGTAGTGTTAATAAAATGACCAAACTGAAAATGTATAATTTTGAAATATATACAATTAATATAAGTACACACAATAAATATATACCAAATACACACAACAACCAACCAACATACTGTATATCCAGTAAACGTACATGTTATATGTAACATAGTAATATCCAACATGTAAGGGTGTTGTTAGCTTTAGTGTATTATTGTGTTTGTGACCATTTATAGTTATATGTAGTGGTCAAAGTGGCAAAAGTAAGTGAATGGAATTTGCTAGTTTTACACTAGAAGCAGTAATAGAAGTGATGGCATGGTATACCACCGGGTACCCACCCACTTCAACCACTGGTTATATGTTTTTAAAAAAGACTTGTTACCAGGGGGACTTATTTCATGACTTTATATTCAAAGGAATTCTGACCAATATTTTTTTCTTTATTTACGTTTTCTGCAGGAAAGCAAATATGAAAAGATTGTGAGCCTCATTCATCAAGGAACACAAAACTAACGTAATTTGCATTTTAAAAAATAAAATTAAAAAAAATACACGTTCATCGAGGATATGCACATCCATATTCAACGAGGAGCACATAGCAACCAATCAGATTCTAGCTATTATTTTCTAGAATGTACTAAATCAACGGTGATCAACCCGCGGCTCTCGAGCTGCATGATGCTCTTTGAACTTAGAACTGAGTCTCCTGGAGTATCACTCAAGTGTTTCCGGGTGCCAACAGCCACAGATTAGTGACATTCTATCTTCTGACAGTTCGGCTCCCCGAGAGCAACCGTGTCATGTGACCTACTCTACATAATGCAGAGAGGTCACGTTATCTCAGCAATCCAATCAGGGAAGAAGGAAGAGAGCTGTAGTGGCCTGTCCCTCCTTCCTCTGCGCTGGATCCAGCGTTTCATGAAAGGCATGTGAGGAAATCTGAGGGCATTGTTGGAATGTGTGGAGGTTTGATTGGCATGTATGGGACATGTGGGGAGGCTGGTGGGCATGTAAGAGGCATTTGGGGAGGTCTGATGGCATTTAAGGGGTATGTGGTGAGATCTGGTTACATGAGGTGAGGCTGATGGGTATATCAGGGGCATGTGGGTAGGTCTGATGGCATTTAAGGGGCATGTGGTGAGATCTGGTGTCATGAGGTGAGGCTGATGGGTATATCAGGGGGATGTGGGGAGGTCTGATGGCCATTTCTGGGGAATGTGGGTAGATCTGATGGCATGTGGAGAAGTCTGATGACATGTAGAGAGGCTGATGTGTTTGTAAGAAGCATGTGGGGAGATCGGGTGGGCCTGTGAAGAGGTCTATGGGGCATGTCGGCCATTTATTATTTTTTTTTATCCCCACTTTAACAGTTCCCCCCACAGAGATACAGAAGCAGCGAGACCTACTGTATGTATGTATGTGTTTATACTGTGTATATGTATATGCACACATATATAAAAGATTAAGTGGGCTCTTTGAAATATCTATAGATATTTTTTGGCTCTTGACCTAAAGGGTGCTGCAAATAGAATCGGGGATAGCAGGTTTTTAGCATGAACATGAAGGAAAGGTCTTTTATTAAAAGTCCAGAAGGACAATGGTGGTGCTTTAAAAGGCTGTTTAACTGCTATTTGCAGTCGGCATTGTCTTCAAAGCCCGTTAGATAAATCATATGGGAATCTTTTCAAAATTTGGGTTAGAATGCCTTTAAAGGCAACTATTACAGGCCTAGGCAACCTGTGGCTCTCCAGGTGTTGTTAAACTACATGTCCCAGCATGCCCTGCCAGCTATCAGCTGGGAAGACATGCTGGGTCTTGTAGTAGAGCCACATCTTGTCCAGGCTTGCACAATATATATTACGAGGCAGAAAAATTAATAATATCAAAATAATACTATAATTTGTAATTGTATAATGTCACAAATGAAAGAACTGTATAAATCAGACTTTGTTATTAACTTTTATACTCAGCATTTTATATCTGGCTAAACAGATGCTGCTAATTAGTCTTAGCAAATCCAATACCAGCAACTGCATAGTCAAAATTCTAAACCCACGACTGCTGTGTGCTCTGACTGTAGAAGAACCATAGTATATATGACTATATATGCTCTGACTGTAGGTGTTTATAGAAGAACCATGTATATATGTTTCCATTTATCATATTAAACAGTGACTAGCTTGAATACTGTGTCATTTTACTGTAATAAATCTATTGCCCCTCTGGTAACAGTTTCTTTATAAGTTATATTGTATGCTTGTCGGTCTATATCAGTGTTGGCTAACCTGTGACACTCCAGGTGTTGTGAAACTACAAGTCCCAGCTTACCCTTCCAGCAATAAGTTGCTATATATTGGCAAAGCTTGCTGGGACTTGTAGTTTCACAACACCTGGAGTGTCACAGGTTAGCCAACACTGGTCTATATCAATGAAATGCAAACAAAATGATTAATATTATTAAGAATAATTATACTAATCTTTCTTTCTTAGGCCGTTTGAAATGTTGAGAGGCATATTCCAAATGTACATACAAATAAATAACTTTAAAATACATACCAAATATACACAAAACCCCCCCAAAAAAATAATATATTGAAATTTGCATTTAAACAATATAAGGCAATGCCCTATAATGAAACTTACACCGTTAAGAGAGAACAGAAATAAGTAAAAGTGTGATTGGAATTATTCGGCTTGCTCACGGCTTAGGGTACTAGGCTCCGGTCGTCCCTCCGCTTCAGCTGCCGCTCAAATGGAACTTTAAAAAGGGATCAGTGACTGCAGAGGTCAGTCACATGACATTTTCGGATAATGCAGGATGAGTGCTTGACGGAGCATAGACACAGTTTGCAGTAATTTCTTTCCTTGCATACTTCATCTAGCAGGCACCCTCCGTTACCCCTAATAACCAAGTGACCGGTCCTTGAGGTAATTCATTTTACTGCACACACCTGTTATTCAGATAAAAACATACTTATTACTGCATATAGAACAAACACGTACTGTATACATATATAGTTCACCTGCCCTGGTAGAAAATGCTAACACTGTCCACATGCAAACAGTCGAAGGGAGGATAACGCAGCGCCACCTCCTGGCTGCTAATTATACCTCAGAAACAAAACTATCCCGTGCTGGGTATTCAACATTTGGCACCATTCAATGACCAGTCTTGTACCTATGGCCAGCTTTTTTAAATTAAAATCAGGCTTGGGTTTAAACGTAATGTAACTTGATCCTTATCCTATAAACATCCACAGAAATCCAGAAGAAATATAAATGCCTATTAATCACAGATACCAGTAACTAGCATTAAAACATATTTGCTTTATCAATAGTCAGCCATGTCCAACGTGAAGAACTCAAGTGGCTTCGCAGTCACTGTAGTCTTGTGCTGCTAGGCCTGAGCTGTGGGCGTTAGAGTCTGAAGAACTTGGGAAAGTGAAGACATTGTTTGACTTGTCCTGCGCCTTGTGTTCTTCCGTTTGTCTTTGATCTGAGTCCACTGGAATGTAGGAATGTTTCCAGCCATGGGGACTGTTCTCCTTTTGAGGTGCTTTCCTGATACAGCGCGGGCTTTGAGAGACGGAACACATTGTCTTCTGGCTGCCATTCATAAACTGTCTGTCCTCCAGGGATTCTTTCCTTGCATGGGAGAAGGTGCTGCTACTCCGAGGGCGCAGCTGGGATCTCCGTATAGTGGACGGCCTCCTGCTTCCCCACTGGCATCGGACGATACGGATGAAGGCTCTCTTAAACTCCTTACTAGAACAGGGGTAGATGACTGGATTAATACAGCTGTTGAAGTACCCTAGCCAGAAGATCACTTTTTGGAAAGTTTCTGGTGGCTCCAATGCTTTGAAAATTGAACCTGGAATAGAGCAAAGAAGAGATTATTGTCAAGTTGACTGGCTTTCATTAGTTCCTATGTGCATAGAGACTTTACTAAATAATCAGTCTCAGTCTTTGAGACCACAATGTTCAGTCAAATATTACTTAATATTAATAAATAAATTCAGCCTTAACCGGTCTTATTTGTATAGCATAGATCATATACATAGTATACACCAAGGCATGTCATCTTCATGGGAATGTGTATGTCTTACGATGACTGACTGACAAAAGGCAGCACACTAGTGAGCAAAGCAACACCAAATAGTATATTATATTATTCTGTTATTTTGGAACTGGAAGTATAGTATATAGTATATTGTGTGTGTGTGTATATATATATATATATATATATATATATATTAGATATATTCACTGACCCCCGTGTTTTGTTTTTTTTAAATGGATTAACTTCATGTTTTGGTTTTGGCAAAACCGCCCTCACGTGTTTTGGTTTTGGATCACTATTTTTTTTGCTAAAATCCTATCATTTTGCTGTTTTTTTTGTTCCTACATTGCTATTAACCTCAATAACATTAATTTCCAGTCATTTCCAGTCAATTTTTGTCAAGTGACAAGAACACTGCTACCCCTCCTCTTTCTGTATGAGCAATGGCACTGGAGACTGACAAGAACCCTGCTACCCCTCCTCTTTCTGTATGAGCAATGGCACTGGAGACTGGAGAGTGACAAGAACACTGCTACCCCTGTTTCTGTGTGAGCAATGGCAATGGAGAGTGGAGAGTGACAAGAACACTGCTACCCCTGTTGTTTCTGTGTAAGCAATGTCACTGGAGACTGGAGAGTGACAAGAACACTGCTACCCCTGTTTCTGTGTGAGCAATGGCGCTGAATCTCCTGGGGAGGGAGGTACTTATGGAATCCAAAACCTGCCAGATCCGACAAAGCAAAAATCATCATCATCATCATCATCACTTATTTATATAGCGCCACTAATTTCGCAGCTCTGTACAGAGAACTAACAATGACGTTTTGCCTCAATTCAGATCCAATGATGCACAAAAGTACCGAGCCGGCTCGCTAGCCTACTCAGATCCCCTAAGTTCGAGTGGGCTCGGTTTTCAGAAAACTGAGCCCGAGCATCTCTAATATATATATATATATATATATATATATATATATATATATATATATATATATTATAGTATATATTATAGTAAAAAGGAAAATATACCTTATATCAGATATTACATTTCTCAGGATTTGATAATTCAGCCTCCTAATTCACTATGAATCAGTCACTGAGGTAATTAATTTATGCCATGTATAATGCTGTAAACTATTATATGTCTATCTGGTTAATATCAACATCATCTAGCAATAAGAGAGAATATAGGATTGCACACTTCTTATGTATAATCGAGCTAATGTAATAGTAGCACTGCTTTATAGGAATGGAAAGAAGAGATACCAAAACATTAACCATCTTGTACATGTTGTATGTAGAGGTGTATTTGACACCACAGTCTTCCATCAAATGTAGCCTGATACCCCTACTCTGCTGGGGGGTGGGGATGGGGGGGGGGGCTCTGATTCTTCCGCTATCTAACTCTTGGGCCTAGATTTACTAAACTGCGGGTTTGATAAAGTGGGGATGTTGCCTATAGCAACCAATCAGATTATAGCTGTCATTTTGTAGAATGTGCTAAATAAATGATAACTAGAATCTGATTGGTTGCTATAGCCAACATCCCCACTTTTCAAACCCGCAGTTTAGTAAATGTACCCCTTAGTCAGTGGCTTGCATCCTAGTCCAATACACCTTGAAAAGGAACAGAAATAGCCCTGAAATGTCTTGCAGTCTGGAGAACGGGACACGATTGACCTTGGAATACACAGACTGGAATAAGGGATATCAATAATCCTGAAATATTTACAGTCAGGGACACAGCATACTTGACTCTTGACAAAGTAATACATCTGTTCCCTCGAGAAAGAGGCACAACTGATCCTGGATTTTTTTTCAGTTTAGGAACGGGACATGAGCTCTGAAATGTTTACTATCTTGAGAAAGGGACATAGCAGTACTAGTAAAAAGGGCACATAACTGGTACTGAAAGGCTCACAATCTATAGAAAGAGAGATGTTTTACCCGCACAGGATCACATGGACCAACCCTGCTTCTGTTCTTTGTGAAGCTCACATCTTCGCTTGAGTGGGTGCTCTTCCAGAACAACTTATATTATCCCACTCGTACAAAAGAAAACAGATTATGATTTGGAGGCACTCTTAAGGTCCACAATAGTGTCAAAAAATAACTTTAATATTATTATTATTATTATTAATAATAATAATAAAATTATCCTTCCAGATCACTATTTTTCTTTTGCGTAATATTGGAATAGGAAAAAATAATATAAATACAGATTTATAAAAAGGGGGACCTTATGCACTAAGTAGGGCCTGAACACTCAGGGTACGAGTTAATGTTGACTCTCAAGTAATATAATCTCGTATTATCATGTATTTTGAATCATGGTTTTGCCTATCAAACATGAAAAGCAAAATTTTGCCTTTCTATTCAATTATATATATATATATATATATATATCCATGCTGGGAGTGTTCTATTAATTCCTGTTAATTCACTTTTATATAACCATTCATTTTATATTACCATTTTCACATCTATATCACATTCTTGACATAAAATAGCTAAGCATACAGCTGAAAAAATAATCTGTATCCTGGCAGTGTCTTCTGTGTCTTCAATGATCAGCTATTTTATTATTTAATACAGATAAAACGTGGGCCTCTTTTTTTAAAGCAATGAGTGATTCTCATAGCAATGTCTTCTCTATAGCAGTCTGCGTATTGTCTGTGTATTGCAGTGGCACGGTTTTTCATTTAAAGCAATGTTGCTGCTGTCTAGCACTTCTCAGTGTGAGCCGTTTCCAAGCAATTAATATTCATATCCCCATCACATTTTCTTAAGGGTGAAACTCTCATCACAGTATGCTTATTTCCCTAGAGTTGCCTTTAATTGCAGGAGAAAAAGCATATATTTCGGGGATTAATGAGGCATTTACCTATATTCCATTTTTGGCTACATATATTTATTTATGAATGCAATTTGAGAATAAACATTAAAATAACAAAGGCCACGCTCACTCCCCTCTCATTAGTAACCAGCTTTTTTTAGGCTCTTACAAATATTAAAGTCAATTCCCACTGTAGTCCCCAATTTCAACAGCAAACATTTTCAGCTGCTAATTGTACAACATATGCATCTGATTATTTGTTTGCCAGTGTCTGTGGTTACCTAGAAGATAATGCTCTGCTTCTAATGCTGCTTTTCTCATTAGCAAACACACTGTGATGTAATTTAAGTTTGTATTACTCTACATCCCAACCCTGGCTTATTGCTGGTATTAATCTGTGGTGTTTTACAACATAGTAAGCACTGAGGGCTTGAGTCATTGAGGAAAGTAAGGCAAAACAAAGGAGTACAGTTGATTCTGGACAAACCATGGTACAATGCACGGGGTGCAAATGAGTTTATTATTTTGCACATAAAGAAATACTGTCTTTTTTTTGTCATGTTACACACAAATAACTGATAGCTTAATTTGTTCGCTGAAATGTAAAGTTAATGTAGGACATGCTCTATCTCAACTATAAATCTGTCCCCACATTTTAAATGTACACCCCCCTCCAATGCAACATGGTTTTGCCAAGGTGCAAAGTCCTTTTTTTTTGCTTTGTTTTCTTTTCCTTAATAACTCAGTGATCACACTCGCTCCACTCCACTTAGTGCTGAGTAGTCTTTAGTTGTGTCACACTGATGCATTCAATGTGACTGACATGTGTCTTCTGGGAATCAACCAGACCATCCCCATTGCTAGTACTTTAAAGAGCAGGTTAGCCAATCATGTTGTTATCATAATAATGACAAGTATATCCTCCTATCGCATTGCAATCAGTCTTTCTGTTGTATTCCTAACTACTTCTTGACTTTGCCTGGCTTGTTTGACATTCAAGGTATCATAATTCGGCTAAATGAACATACAATATGAACACATTTCTCTCACTATTGATATGTCTGATCCATAATAACTTTAAAATACATTTACTTATTATAATAATGTGAATTTAATCTAATCTTATGCAGCATTTTTTAGAGAATATGTAATAGTTCACATCAGTCCTTGTCCCATTGGAGCTTACGTTCTAAATTGCTTACCATGCATACACACAGTTTTTCACAAGAGAATTAACCTATTACTATGTTTTTGTATATATTGTAGTGTACTTCCTAATTAACTTCCTGTCAAATCTTGATATATCTTTGTACAGTTCTTTCCGTACGTTTCAGGTTTCAGTGGAGATGTTAATACTATTACATCACCACAATTTATTATTCTGCAGTTGTTCTCCTTAGCCGTATGGGATAGAAATTGTCAAAACATTCCAAAAATCCAACATCTATTTAACAAATACTCAAAATTACAGAGAAATATCCCCAAAGTATGATGGACATGATGGATATAGTCTTTGGTCTTAGGCCACGCGGAGTGGTGGAATATTTTAAATAGCCCTCAAAGGTCTTTCTCTTTCACCAGACTTGAGTCTGGCTCTTGACTAATGTTTTCAAATTCCCCAAATTTTCAGTCCAATTCATTGTTGCTTTACCACCGCCTGGGAAATGTTCTGGGAAGATGGAATTAATATTTTCATTTCACCTTTCCTGTCAGCTGCTTAATTTTGCTAATAAATGAAAACTTGACATTTTATATCTGATGTTATTTTGCTCTTTTTCTTATGGGGGCAAGAGGTTGTATTCAATGATGAATGTCTGGAATTAGTATATATTCTTTATCAATAACAATTTCAATTTACGTGCATAAGGTTAACATTTTTATACATCTTTAGTGACACTATTTTCTCTCTTTTCGCTTGTGGATTCAGTTTAATCCAATATTTTGCTAAAAAAAATAATGATCTAGAAGGATTATATTAATTAATACTAATAAAGAGTTATGTTACATTAGTGTGGACCTTATGAGTGCCTCAAAATCAGAATCTGTTTTCTTTTGCATGAGTGGGACAATCTAGAGGAAGGGACAAGACTAGGGGGCCTAGTTATGAATGTCCGCATATGTCGCCTGTTAATTATTGTCCCTTATCGCAATGATAAGGGATGATATTACGCAGCCATTTATTAAACAATCATGCCGGGAGAGCACGACTTTGCTAAACTAACAACACCGAGTTCTGATCCTGAGTCTTTACATGAGCAGGGCCATTTTCGTTGACTTACAGAGAGAAGAGAGCAGGAGGGGTGCCGGAGAGGGATCTGAAGACTCACCTGCAATGCTCATCCCATAGGACAGAATGGCTAACGTCATCTTCAGATGGTGAAAAGCTAGGCTTTTCGGAGCTTGTTAGATTGACCCAGACTGCAGTCCCCATTGAAAATTATGGGGACTGTGGTTTAATGCAGTAAGTGGTTAGCACTTCTGCCTCACAGCGCTGGGGTCATGAGTTCAATTCCTGACCATGGCTTTTATCTGTTAGGAGTTTGTATGTTCTCCCTCTGTTTGCGTGGGTTTCCTCCAGGTGCTCCGGTTTCCTCCCACACTCCAAAAACATACTGGTAGGTTAATTGGCTGCTCCAATGGGGCAGGAACTTATGTAAATGAGTTCTCCGTACAGCGCTGCGGAATCAGTGGCGCTATATAAATAAATGGTGATGATGATGATGATACTTAGCCTATTGCGCGAAAAATTTATGATATCTCCTGCTTTCGATTTTTTTCTCCATAGATGTGTTACTTAAAAATTCTTACACCATGTGGAAACAGCCGATTCTGCGTGGTTAATGGCTTAATAAATAGCCCCAGTTCTGAAAAGTTACTCTTTTGAGACAGAGACACGACCAGTTCTGAAATGTTTACAGTCTTGAGAGAAAAACCACAGAATTGGTCCTAATACGTTTAAAGTCCTGGAAAGAGACGCAGCTGCCCCTGAAATGTTACCAGTCCTGAGAAAGGACCGACCTGTTCCTCACATTGTTTACACAGATAAGAGTGTCCAAAATGTTTATACTCTCCTTAAAGGCATATAACAGCTCCTTTCAGGAATAGCTAAAGCTGGGCACACACTGCAGGTTTATCACCCGATTATCTTGCCAATCACACGATAAACAACTGATGAGCCCGATATTGCATTAGTGTGTACGCTCCAACAATCATGTTTTATCGTACCACAGCACATCGTTTCATTTCATTTGATTTTATAACCGGATTAAAAATCTCTAGTAACGATGTCGGGCAAATTTTGCAGTGTGTACGCACTCACGACCAGGAGTGTCTTACGATCTCCATACAGTTTACAGAGTCACAATCTTTTCAGCCGATGGTTTGTGTAAAACGTGTATAGTGTGTACACATGAATTAGCATGCTGTTCAGGACTACACGGTGGGCAGGTGGCTTAGTGGTTAGCACTTCTGCCTCACAGCACTGGGGTCATGAGTTCGATTCCTGACCATGGCCTTATCTGTGTGAAGTTTGTATGTTCTCCCCGTGTTTGCGTGGGTTTCCTCCGGGTGCTACGGTTTCCTCCCACAATCCAAAAACATACTGGTAGGTTAATTGGCTGCTATCAAATTGACCCAAGTCTCTCTCTCGCTCTCTGTCTGTCTGTGTGTCTATATTAGGGAATTTAGACTGTAAGCTCCAATGGGGCAGGGACTGATGTGAGTGAGTTCTCTGTATAGCGCTGCGGAATTGGTAGCGCTATATAATAGCTGCTGCTGATGACTATAAGTCGTTGGTAAAATCGTTAAAGACATCGCACCAGGAGAAATTTTCTCTAGTGTGTACCTAGCTTAAGATGATAGATCCTAAAATGTTTACACTCATTGAAATGGTACCTTACTTTCCCTGAAATGTTTATTTCTTTTAAACAACTAATGCGTCGGCATCCTTACTTTAATACTGTTATGCAGAGAGAAAATACATTTGCGGATTTCTTTTTTTAATAATGTCAACTTTACTCACTCACCGATGGATAACTGTAATAATTAAATTTTGGTTACAGTTGGTTAGAGTTTGTTAGATTTGTGACGTGGAAATATAGATTTACAATGCAGCCTGAAAAACTAGATCCAGACTTTTTGTATATCATGACGTAAGCTCTTTATGTATTATTGGGTGATAATAGGAAACTACTTTTGGATGAATTAAGAGGAATTACTTGTTGTCAAGAAAAGGTAAATAAAATATCCTTTGTAAAAGTTTGTTAGTTCATGTTGGAAGTAATAGTTATTAGTCAGTAAATTGTAGGCATTCCTAAGGTAATATTATCTATTAAGACCACACCTCACCATCACCAAGTGATAGTTATATTTACCTTATATAGAAACAAATAAATAGAACACTTCCAGATCATCATCACCATTTATTTATATAGCGCCACTAGTTCTGCAGCGCTGTACAGAGAACTCACTCACATCAGTCCCTGCCCCTTTGGAGCTTACAGTCTAAATTCTCTACCACACAGACACACAGACAGACCTTTATCCTTTTTATTATATGGATTTTTAGCATCAATGTTAATTTCTACATATTGCCACCGAATTCTGCCATTTTTAATTTGATTTGTTTATGAATTTCTGTATTTCATATATGTTATGTATCACAATGTGTTGTTTGTTTTGCATTGACGCACACACTGCATTCTGCCAACTAAGCTCCTCTAAGCCATTCTCAATTCCTCCTTATTTAAAGTATCAATGCATGTCCATTCACTCAACACTAAAGCCCTGGGGAGGTTGGTTATCTGACAACATTGCATATGGTTACAATAGCTGATACAGAGGACTTTGAAAGAGAGTTTTGTTTACACCAGGACGATGTACACCACTGCTTATGAGTGGGGCTGCAGGTAAGCAAAGAGGCAGACGCCTCTGTTTGCGAGACAGACCGTCAATACAAGCTGTGCTCTAACTCCGACTACTTGTACGCTGCAACTTAAGTGTGTTTTTATTACTTGTATTTGAATAGTATCACTATTCCACTGTTTCCCACTCTCCTGATTAATTTACATAATTGCCATGTGCAGATCACTAATAACCTGAAGTTTCAAGCAAGCCAGATTGCTGATCTTCCCTTAGGCACTTCCCACAAACACTACAGCTTCCAATATATGTGGTGTTTCACAATTCATCATCATCATCATCACCATTTATTTATATAGCGCCACTAATTCCACAGTGCTGTACAGAGAACTCATTCACATCAGTCCCTGCCCCCATTGAAGTTTACAGTCTAAATTCCCTAACACACACACAGACACACACACAGACAGACAGAGACAGACTAGGGTCAATTTGTTAGCAGCCAATTAACCTACCAGTATGTTTTTGGAGTGTGGGAGGAAACCGGAGCACCCGGAGGAAACCCACGCAAACACAGGGAGAACATACAAACTCCTCACATATAAGGCCATGGTCGGGAATTGAACTCATGACCCCAGTGCTGTAAGGCAGAAGTGCTAACCATTGAGCCACCGTGCTGCCCAATCTGAGACATTGTCCACTTCTGCTCACATTAGAGGTACACGCATATGCGCTTTTGGTGCATGTAGGAGAGACGTGCGCAAGACAAACAAGACTTGAAGTAGAACGAGATACATCTGACTATGTGAACCACATAAACGCCGTAGTACTTACACCAGGCATAAAGCAGTCATAGCAGCATGTGTATGCATGCCTGACAAAGACGTAACAAATGTGTTAGTACTCAATGCAGAAGTGACAGTGCCCTTTATGTACACAACCCAATAATGTAATAGAAACACGTTTCAATATATTATTTTGTTGTATACTACGTTCAGATACACAAGAAAGAATAATTGTTTATTAATAAAAGTGATAGTTATATTTACCTTATATAGAAACAAATAAATAGAACACTTCCAGATCATCATCACCATTTATTTATATAGCGCCACTAATTCTGCAGAGCTGTACAGAGAACTCACTTACATCAGTCCCTGCCCCATTGGAGCTTACAGTCTAAATTCCCTAGCACACACACACACACACACACACACACACACACACACACACACACACACACACACACACACACAGATAGACAGACTAGGGTCAATTTGTTAGCAGCCAATTAACCTACCAGTAAGTTTTTGGAGTGTGGGAGGAAACCGGAGCACCCAGAGGAAACCCACACAAACACGGGGAGAACATACAAACTCCTCACAGCGTACAAACTCCTCACATCCATTGTTAATAACTTAAATGGGGATTGTCTTCCTTCAGCAGTCTGTCTCGAAATGACAAGTAATGTGAAGAGATGGAAGCTACGTTTTTAATTTTTAATTTTGCTTATTACTTTTTATTCATATTAAAGAACTTGTAGTGTACACAATAAAAGGGGAAATAACAGTGATAATATAAGGGTGGAGGGGTTGTAACAGGCACAGTTACCAGTTAACATTGACTGTAACACTACAATACAAAAAGTACAACAGCAAAAGCCATACACTGTATAAATATATACAGAATCTTAGCAATTCAAACAATAATATACATATACTTAATATGACCTTCATTTTAATGCTTCTAGTCATTGTGCCTCGATGATGCTGTCGAGGTCTAGTATTGAAGACATACAACTTCCCATTCCTCTTTTGTAAAGGTAGTGTTAACGCCAGCTTTCCATTGTATTTGTGATGAGAATTTGCTGGGCTCTTTAAATGTCAATATAAAGTTATACCATGGTGTAATTTCCCCTTTATAGTTTTGGGACTGGTGTTTGGAGATCATGTAGGGTGGAGCCGAGGTGAGTTGAAACTCAGTTGTGGTATAACTTTGGATCCACTGCCTAATTTGGAGATATCTGAGTAGCACTGATGCGTGTGAAAGGCAGCACATGTGAAACAGAACACAGGGAGACTGCTTGGAAACTACATCCCCCAGACTGCCTTGGAGTGAGACAGAGTTCAGAGAGACACCCAGAGGCTGTCCGGGGCAAGAAAACTGTGTGTTAAAGCTGAAAAAGCAGAGAGAAAGGAGAAGCTAGAGAGCTGAGAGAAGGTTGTGTGAGAGATGCCGAGGAGCTAGGAGACAGAATCATTGAGAGAGAGAGGGAGAACAGGAGAAAGCTGCGCTGTGGAACCAGGAGTCCCAGTCAAGGAGAGGAAGAGACTGTAGAAGGATTTCAGGAGTGTGAGGAGACGGTTGTTTGCAGAATAGTGGGTCAGACTGACAGACACCATTGCTGAAAGGAGCCACGCTGAAAGTGACAGTTGGAAAACTGTGGGAAAAATACTGATTATTTATTGAATTATCTATTTGCTGGATTGAGATTTGTGGCTTCAGTTCTGTTAGATAGGGAATTGGTGGGAAGACCTGAAGATCTTGATTTAATACTCTTTTTCAGGACTGTGTTTTAGTTTCAAGGGTAATAGTACATGGAGATATGGCCATGGATTATGGAACTCCAGATGTACATCCAACTAAATGATCAAAATTATCTTTAAACATTATTAAGTATTGAATGTTTTTTGTGCTTTCCACTCTTCATTTTGTTTATCGTTACACCAGTATTGAATTCAACTTTCTCATCTTTTTTTTTAAATCTTTCTAGAATTTAATTCCTACTTCCCTATTTAAATCCATATTTTTTTAAAATTTTTATTATTATTTTTTATTTTTTGTATTTATTTTTATGCTCACACTATATTTTTTTTAGCTTTATATACTGATTTATTACATTATATGACTATCACTCCTAATGTCTATTGTCTTCATCCGCTTAATATCTTTTCTCCATTATTGCATGTAGAAAAAGTCTAGAAGACCTTTTAGTATTTAGGGCAACATTGTGAATGTATATATTTTTTTTCTAGACCGATAAAATCTTTTAGAAACATTTCACACTACTATTTAACACCACCGCTCCATCACAAGCAATCACTACTGATAACTATACACTACTCTATCACTATGAGCGCTTCACTTTTCTCCTGCTTATACCATGGAACAGATATGTATTTATTGTTACAATGACAATCATATTTTCTGATATTCTTCAAATTACTTTGCTCCCTTTAAGAATTCATGCAATGGTATGTTTATATTAATTTCATAATCTCCTATATACAGTTCAACGCTTGGTAAAGTTTAACACTTGCAACAATCCACTTAAAATAGGATTAGCTGTTTGAATTGATTATGCATGTGCTCAACAGGGGGCCTTGGATGCCAGGACATGCTGGTGCTTGTAGTTATAAGCGGTTTAGGGCTGCCAGTGCTTGCTTGGACTAGTAGTGCACCAGCAAATGTGACACTTGATGAACAGGCAAGGACTAGTGGACATTATAACAGAAGGACTCTTTGCTACTAGTTTCCCTGTTATAGTGTCACTAGCATAGCCTGTAATACCCTAATGCTGGTAGTGGCTTTTTCGGGGGACTCTATGCTGCGCAGTGGCAGATCCAGAGGGGGGCGATCGGAGCAATCCCCCTCCCCCCTAGCAGGGGCCTGCTGCCGGCGGCTGCAGGTCCGTTCAGCAGAGACAGGCAGGGAGTGGTGGTAATTGGACTACCGATTACCACCATGCCGACAACTGGGATTCCTACATAAAAAAGCCGAAGGGAGAAGAAGACTAATGAAATACAAGCAGACTTACCTGAAAAACAACGAGGGAGATGTCCGAGGGCAGCGCAGGGACACAGGCGGCGATTCCGACTGGAGACCTATCCAGCACTGTAGTGTGGCGTGGGCGCGACTTACTTCAAAGATAATTTAAAGCGGCAATGTACGGACCCCGCAGGCTAAGTGTTAAACCAGTTTTCCTGCGGGGTCTTCTTCTCCCTTTGGCTTTTTTATGTAGGAATCACAGTTGTCGGCATGGTGGTCATCGCTCACCCGTACCCAACCCAGGGAGAGTGTGCTGCCCGGATGCTCTGAAAAACAGAACGGCCGGACAGCACACTCCCTGCCTGTCTTTGCCGAACGGCCCTGCACATAGTGTGCAGCTGTAGGCAGCCTTAGCTGTCAAAACGGGTATGGGGACTAAATCGCACCCCCTAAATCGCCCCCCGGTAATATTGTTTTCTAGATTCGCCCCTGATGCTGCGGGCGAACAGCGTTTTTTTAAAAAAAGATATAATTTTATTTTAAAACACTGCAAAAGTCGGTGCTAATGATCATCAAAATGTAAAATGCATAATAATATCTCCATGATTGTTATTCATACAGTCATAGAGATTGTGCCACATTTTGCCATGAAATACATACAGAGCTTCCCATCCTTGGCCTTCTCCTCTTTTTGAGTCCCCCCCCCTCCCCCCAGGCAGCGTCTTCATCCTCTTCGGCCCACTGTAGTGTCAACTTTTCTATATAACATAATATATGGTCATTTGAACTCTTCATGTCTTATGTTTTACTTTAAAACTGACACTACATCGTGTACGTGTGTTGTGCACTAGAACATTTAAAATATGTAAAGTTGTCTAGTATCTATACATTAATATATAAGTTATATAAAACATATTCATAAATGATACACATCTGAAACATATGGAAAGAAATGTGAGTTTAGCTATATATTAAATTGAACTTTTAAGACATGAACCAATGTAATATTTAAATTGCTAATCGCATATTACAGTGATAACATTTGTCATGTGTCACACAATATTATTAGGTTTTCTTCTTAATACCATTACACAGTAACATGCGTTTTCTGAGAGTTAATATTAAATTAAGGCTTGCATACCCCTTGCCTAATCTTCCTAATGACACCTGGCTGCCGCCATATCATGGCTCTCCATCGCCGCGGAAGCTGATGAAAGGTCCGTTCTATGTTTAGGTTATTCGGATTCTTTAGATGACAGGCTAATCCCTCATTTTTTTTTCGGTTTGTTGTCATGCTCAATGCTTTCATTTTGAGAACAGACTGGCACCAAACCAAGATTTTCATCAATACCATCCTGAGGCTTCCATTTCTACTCCTCATGTGCCATGTCTCACATAATCTATTACTATCAAATAGTAATAAACATTGATATGCTTTTCCACACCATCATTGGAGAACACATGAGTGCCCCAGCAGACCAGCGTAGACAGCAGAATTCAGCTTTCAACAAAACAAATATAAAGAATGCAAATTGTATGCTATACGATTTGGTGCTACAGGGTTGGGCAGAGTAATAAGGAGCCATGATCTGAAAGGGTAAGTCCTGTCTCCTGCAATGATAGTACATGCCTGACCATACCATGTTGTTCTGCAAGTGGGCAAATGTTTCATTTGTATCTTGATATGAAGTGTGTGTGTTGGAGGGGGGGGGGGGCGCTATGTATTTAAAACATTAAGTCAAAGTTTCAAATGTTATCCAACCCCAGTTTCTGCTTCAATCAGAGCTAAATAGTTTATCTTTAAAACCAGCCTTATTCATTATTACTTTCCTAAAGTAGCAGGGAGTATTCCTGTGAAACGCGTGGGGTTGGGGGGGGGTGGTGTTTTGATAATTTTGCAATGACTATAATTGTGGTTCAGTTTTCATTTGAAAGAGAAATGTAGTCATTCTAACTGAGAGTGTATCACTCTCATACGTGACTTCAAAGTTAAAAATAGTATTGCATCATTTGCTGCTTATATTTGCTTAGAAAACTAAAAAAATTCAACTAATTTTACCACAAACACATACAAAAATGTAATTAAATTAAAGGTTTTGTATAAGATATGGGCTAGGTGAGCACATTGTATCACTTCATATGCATAATTCTTAACAGTTTGATTTAATGATTTATTGTTACTATTTAATTTTTTTTATATATATCTTTTTTTAATTTATTTTTTATTTTACAAACCTATCTAGTTAGTTATCTACCTATCGTGTTGATGCATATACCTATCCATTGATTTACTCTCACATCTATCTAAACATTTAGGGCCTTATCCTTAAAGGAATGTGTATTTTAAAATGGATGGAAATTAAATGGCAGGAATGCCCGTAGACAAGAACAAGCGGATTTGAAGAAAAATTTCCATTTCAACACGGGTATAAGTAGTATAAGTACAGCTCTGTCTACAGGGCACTTGCCACACACAATTCATATGTGCAATTTAAAGTCCCATCAAAACAAACAGAAAGATAAAAAGTGAACATGAAATATATATATCATGATGTTATTAACGCCTACTGTACATACAATGTATTTTTACAGTTGTTTAAATTGCAAACACATGTTGTGGCATGCATACGAGGCCGTCAATCACTATCAATCGGCACTTACACCTGTCCTGTAGCTGATGAAAGTGATACGGCTAAAAAAACACGTGTCTGAGAGATGCCCAGAGCTTGAATGGGATGAATGTGCGTGCGCTAGACCATGGCATGCCCTTACTGTACATCACTCGCATCCCTAAATCCACCCTTTTGTATCTCCAAACCCAACACAACACCATGTCAGCCTACTACTAACAGTGCTCTACGGCTATGGACAGATAAGGACCATTATCCATTAACAGAAACTTCCCTTCCATCTCCCGATCAGGAGAAGGGTGAGATCCCCTTTAGCGTGGCCATACCACCAGGTGCCACCATCCTTTCAACGGTGTGCCAACAACTCTATATGTTCTCCAGATATTGATTTCTGCAAAAAAACATACAGCAGTGGGAATTTGCAACTAAACCTGTCCGGAGCAGTGGGTGTAGACACAAATCACTGGGAGTTCCTGCTCTTCCCTGAGGCCACTTGGTCACCACGGATTCTTCTTGGGAGTAGGTTACAGTTGTGGCCACTTGATCGCTGTTCAGCCTAGGCTGCAGGGGCTTGGCTCCCTATGGAACCTTCTGATTGGCTGCCTGCACTTATATGAGTGCTATACACTCACTGCCCGTTATAGGTTCAGTGTAACTTCATTCCTGCCTCATGGACCATTTTCGGCTGTAACGTCTCTCAAAATTCCGCCTAAAGCACCCACCTAAGAATAAGCCTCTATTACTATGTGAGGAAGATATGGGGGCCAAGCTAACACTGGTGTCAAAGTTTAGCTCTTAGTCACAGGTAGCTGCTAAAGGCATAGACCATAATTATCCTGGTTCTAGAGCATTGATAGGCAACCTGATACACTTCAGGATCCGCATGGGCGGATCTAACCTTCTAATCCCCTCATTACCCTTATAATCAGTAATAAATTAAAACAATACATTTAATCAAAGAAGAAGACACCTTTCTGTAATAACATATAAGCAGGCATTTTAACCAAGTGTTACAAGCTCTAAGAAACATCTATCTGACAACAAAGCAGAAAGGAGCTGGAGGCCGCAGTAGAAGGCTCGGAGGGTCGGCTGTTACCAATCACTGTTCTAGGAATCTGGTATTTGGCATCACGCAACCTAATGGTACCGTGGTTTTAAATGTATAGCAAACATATTTCAAGAAACACACTTTCTAAGAAGTGATTACCCCCAACAAAGCAAGTTCAACAATAAATCAACAGACACTGCCATACTAAATGCTAAAAAAATCTCCCTTTCTGTAATAAAAGAAATATGTTTTATTTGTATTAATATATTATAGTTGTAAAATGTGTCTTTATGTCAATATTATTATCTGCAGCACAAAACACATGCCGGTAATATGTAGCACCTGGAAAGATGAGCAAAACATGTATTATTTTGAAAAACTAATTTTGCTTTACGGTTTGTTTAATACACAATTAATGGAATTGACAAACATTTCTTTCTAAAGAATTCTGAAGTGTCTTTAGGAAAATTCATATCTAATTATTAATTATTAACATGTCTTCTTATTAAATTATTGTTATCAAACATTACATTTTTATGACAATTTAGTATTTATTATTTTATTACGATCTTGCTAAGATGATTAAATACGCCACTTATAGGGCAAACGTTATATATATATATACGTTCTGCTCTGAAAAAGTCTACCAATCACACTGGACTGCAAAAACAGTCAGTGCAAGTGTTATAAATTGTTATAAAAGTGCACTGTACTGTGTTATAAATATGCACTGTAAACGTCTTCATATTTCATTCGGTAAGCCTGGGCTAGGACGATGTTTCTGATGCCTTGCTCTTGCGCATGGTTTGTCAATTAAACATTATTACTACTGGAATATTAAATATTGAATCAGTTTGATCATTATCAAATAGAGAATTATTGGATTAATCTGTAGATTAAAAAATAAGTTATTTTAAAATCTTGTAAACTTTATAACGGAGAGTGCACAGCGCATGCAAATAGCACTAAGGTTGAAACACCTTTAAATAAGACATCTGTTCATTTGGGATGTAAATAATAAATAAAGACCATTTGAAGAAAACTATTTACAAAAACATTTGTTGAATATGACAGTAATTTGGTCACATCCACTTTTAACAAGTACTTTTCTAAACTGACTTTATTGTAGGAAATCAATATGTGTTATTAGTTTTTCAATTCTTTTTTAAAGGATAAATCATTAAACATGTGTTAGTATATACATAACAGCTTAATGGTCTGTTTGTAAATTCCACTCAATGAGGGTAATTTACTAATAGTGTTCATCATCATCTATTTATATAGCGCCACTAATTCCGCAGCGCTGTACAGAAAACTCACTCACATCAGTGCCTTCCCCATTGGAGCTCACAGTCTAAATTCCCTAACATATACATACACACAGAAACACTGACTAGGGTCAATTTGATAGCAGCCAATTAATCTACCAGTATGTCTGGATTGTGGGAGGAAACCGGAGCACCCGGAGGAAACTCACGCAAACACTAGCAGAACATACAAACTCCACACAAATAAGGTCTTGGTCGGGAATCGAACTCATGACCCCAGTGCTGGGAGGCAGAAGTGCTAACCACTAAGCCACCGTGCTGCCCAAGTCCCTGCCCCATTGGAGCTTACAGTCTAAATTCCCTAGCATACACAGACAGACAGACTAGGGTGAATTTAGATAGCAGCTAATTAACCTACGAGTATGTTTTTTGGAGTGTGGGGAGGAAACCGGAACACCGGGAGGAAACCAACACAAACACGGGGAGAACATACAAACTCTACACAGATAAGGCCATGTTCGGGAATTGAACTCATGACCCCAGCGCTGTGAGGCAGAAGTGTTAACCACTTAGCCACCATGCTGCCAATGTGACAAATCTCCAGTAACTACTGGAGAATTACTAATAAAACATTTGCTTTCAATTTTTCATTTGCACTAAACAGATAAAAGCTAATTGTGGGCTTGGTGTAGATTTAAGGACTTAAGCAAAATTAATAAATACACCTCAATAGGTTATGGTTATTACGCAGTGATGCACAAGCTTTTCAGTTACCTTCAGCAGTCCTTAATTTGAATTACTGATACTAAATCAGTTCAAGGAGAACATCCAACCACAACATCTGTGCACATTTAGGCCTCCTGCCCACTGGTGTTTTTTTTAAATTTGTTTTATACAACTTTTCAATGTCCCCCCCCCCCAAGCCTTTTAGTTGGGACAGTCCCATTTTGAGTGGACTTATGTCCTGGGAAGTTGAGAAGTGTGCCCAAATTTACCTTTGTGAGCAGAGACATCACCACGGAGAGCGGGTGCCCCATGCACCTACCTCTTTTAAGTGTGATAATTCAGTGGTGTTTATTAGGGGGGAGGTTGAGGGTAGCCTATCTCTTCTGTGGCGTTAGATGAACCCGGAGGATGTGGCCTCTCCCCCCTTGTCCAGAGGGGGTAATGTTGGGAGGTATATGTAAATGGGACTAATACTAAAAAACACTGTTTATAGCTACATGCTCAGAGGTGTATTTCATGCATTAAGTTCAGTAGCCTTTCGGTAGCGTTCCTTTGAAACACTGCTTGTTCCATTTCTGGGCATTGCCACAATTTAACACGTTGGAAAGCCTACAAATGATAAACATGAAAGTACTAATCAACACTAATCAAACACGTGTGCATTTTATATGCATTTTTACTAGCATTAAATACACATGTAGAGCTCCTCTGGTTATTTGGCCTCTTAGTGTCGTAAATTTGTCAAGATTAAATCATATTACATTACATTAGGTGGTGTTTTAATAGTGACAACTTTGTGTGTACCATATATCATGATTTGTCCCTCTAGGTGGCGCTGTTGCTATTCCCATAAGATATTTATTTTTCCAAAACCGTTTATTTCAGACGTTTTGGTTGTGCCCATTGGTGGAACTAATGTGGGTGCAGGGGTTGCAGCTGCAAAGGGCCCAGAGGTCCACTTTGAGGGCCCCACATCCCATCCTGGTGGGCCCTGAAGCACTCCCCGAGACCCCCTATCTGCTCTGAAAAGTCCTATTCTGAGCCTGACCACATACACTCTCAACAAAGCAGAGAGGGGTTCCAGGAGGGCCACAGAGGCATCGCTGTGGGGCCCTAGTGATGTTCTGCTCTGCCACTGGTTGTGACTGTGAAAAGACAATGTATTGCATTGAGTGAACACAATATTAGTGCTTTTATATAGAAAGTGGGATGATATAATTATGCTTCATATATTAATTGCCTAATTTGAACATGTGATTTGAATCTTCCCTCATACACTATGATAGGTATTACAACAATGGAATACTATTCTACTTTGATGTCAAAATTTGTTGCAAATTGGGTTTGAGCACCTCTGATCTGATTGGACAGTTGTCACTGCGATCCAATCAGGAGCCACTTTTAGTGGATAATCTCTGTTCACGGCTACTTGAATATTAGTGGCTCAGAAGCGACTGTGGCAGTTCCAGTGACGAATTTGGGGTAAGATACAGAGACCCAGGGTAGAAACCACCACCTGACTTGCTTTGTGATCTCAGTGTATGTCTTAGAATACCCTGATTGATACATTGCTGCACTAATCACTAGACAGTCTGTCCAATCTCTCTTATTACAGCAGACAGACGCACCAACTGAAAATATAATAGTGTTTAGAATTGCCAGAACATTTCAAACCGGTTTGAAATCCAATAGAGTCTCACCAGCTCGACAGCCAAGACCATGCTCACAGTAATATTGTCAACAGAACCCTTTTATAATTTGTGATTCGAAATTCGCAGATCTGTTCTGGCTCAAGGTTCACCGGTCACAATAAAAAATATCAAATAGCATAACATTTAGCATGAAAGTGTCAATCATGTACGAACCGACTTGAAAGTTTCTCAAACCAGCTTGAACATGGTCAAACCTGATTGAGTTTCTCGATTGTCGCTACATATTTTAATCAATTTAAAATTCAAGAAATTCCATAAAATGTTTGCATTTTATATTTGATTAGTCGACCCTGTTTGGGAATCGTTATGCACACTGTAAGAGCATCTCTGGAAGCATTAATAGAGCAAAATGAGATTTAATTGCTCCCAATCCAACACACAGAAGTGAAGGGGGAACATTAGTCCCATAATAAGGGCATAATTACACTTTGAAGATGCTCTGTCCCCCATTCACTGCAGAGTGTCAGCACGGGAGATAGCTAGGTTTAAAACGCCCGTCTGCTCTACAAAATTGTAAAATGATTAATTGACAGAAATGAAAACTGGGCTGTGTAAATGCTTAATCACCAATTTGCTGGAAGAATCTTTAAAACATGAATTTCGTCACAATTTACAAATTTTGGGCCTGATTCATTAAGGATCTTAACTTAAAAAAACTTCTTATTTCTGTCTACTGGACAAAACCATGTACAATGCAAGGGGTGCAAATTGGTATTCTGCTTTGCACGTAAGTTAAATACTGTTTTTTCATGTAGCACACAAATACTTGATAACTTATTTGTACACTGAAATTTAAAGTTGATATTTGTGTGCTACATGAAAAAACAGTCAGTATTTAACTTATGTGCAAAGCAGAATACTAATTTGCACCCCTTGTATTGTAACATGGTTTTGTCCAGAAGACTGAAATAAGAAGTTTCTTAAGTTAAGATCCTTAATGAATCAGGCCCCTTGAGTTCAAATTTGGGCGAATTGCAGAGAGCAGAGTTTCCCTGCTACCTACACCCCTAATCAGAGGCTGGCTGTGCTGAGGGGTAGCCCCCCCCCCCCCCCTGGGCCGGACCCATAGTGGGCTACCTGCATTGTTTTCCTTTAAAATGATCCTAATAGGCTGCTGATCCGAGTCTTGTCCCCTTAGAGTATGACAGCCAGCCCCTGCCCCTAATCTGGTTATATTCTTTCCTGGAACAGTTTAGAATATTCTTAAAACACCTACAGTTTGTCTTATAGCTATTACGCCTGTCAGATGCGTCAGATGCTGGGATTAGCACCATAGGGGAGGACAAAACATCTGTTTGATATTAATTTCCTTATGATTTTTAGGTCACGATTCACCAGGGGATTGTGTTAGTTAAGATTTATTTATTTCCTTCAATTGTGTAATTTTCTTAGTGTGTTGGCACAATATTTCCTAGATCAAATAGTGCTCCCCCAGGAAGGCAAACATTTGCAGCTATTTTTTGCTGGAAGTAATGAATCATTATTACCAGGAGAGGTTTCACATGTCACCTCCACGCTATTCAAAATAAAGCTATGAAAAGTAAAGACGGGGATTTATCACTGTATATCTGTTTCTAGAGAACAGTTTATTTATTTAGTTAAAGTTTGGAGTTCGCAATCTACTTTCTCATTATTCATTTCTCCCAAACCATTTTGTTTTAATGAAAGCAGTTTTTGGAATGTTGTGTTTTCCTCTCTTTCCCAGGAGAGAGACAATATTGTATCACATCTTATATACTACTAATAGCACAATCTACTAGGTCCCCCCAGGGGCAAACGCAGGATTTGCAGAGGGGAGTTTCCACACCACGTCACCAGTGGGTGTGACCAGCATGCATGGGGGTGTGGCTATATTTTTAGAGAGTACTTGGCTGCTCTCCAACTCTCCCTATACCCATAATATACATGGGCAATGCTGCATGCACTACTGTTAGGTGCACGCAGCTCTTTTCAAGCAGAGCCGTGTGAAGCGGAGACAGAGTCCAGCCACCTCAATTATACAGTGCCCCAGGCTCAGGGGGAAGGGGGTTCCAGGCACTAGGAAACCCCCCTTGGTTTGCCTATGCCCCCCTGCTGGCCCCTCTCCTGACCAGGAATAAGGGGTTTCTCGAAGCGCTGACATACATGAGGGATACTGATGAGAGACTTTACCTGCTTATCTTCTTGCATACTAGTGAGTTACATAAGCATAAGCTTCTTATGACAGCCTGCCTCTTGAATGCCAGCTCTTCCATCACTCTTACTGATCAGGAAAGTGAGGATTCAGCACATGGGACATACTGCCACTGATATATACCATACTTGCCTACCCTCCCAGGATTTCCGTGAGGCTCCCGAATTTCCTCCCGGGCTCCAGGAAAAGTAGGCATCCTCCTGGACTGCAATGGAGGCGTGGCTTAATAGCACAAATTTGCATCATCGAGCCCCACCCCCGCATTGCAATGCTTGGCATTTTATAGCAGGGGGCGGGGCCACACACCACGCCCCCACATACTGGTCACAGGACCTTCCCTCCAGGATCTTCCGGAGGGGAGGTTATAAAGGCTGGCCCCAACCTCTTCAATCGCAAATAAAGTCCGCGTATGTGTCTATTGGGTCTGCGAAAATGCACTATTTATCTGAAATTCTGTGCTTGATCCCGATAGCTAATGATACCCTCCCTGCAGGCTTCGTGCTCTTCTTGCCCTCTCTCCTAATGCAAATTGTAAAATTACCGTAAGAACCCGTAGGTAAAGTGATCGCAATAACTTTACTATAGACTATTAGCCGGGACAGGCACCTCCCGGGGCCAATGTCCTGGCTGAAAAAGTTTAATAAATAGATACGTTAATTCATTTCTTATCACTGCAATAAAAAATGATGATTAATGTATAGAAAATGCGTGGGGTCATAAACAGATCCGTTTATTTTAGAGAACTCATTAAAACAATAAATAAGTAAAACACCACGCCCTCTTCTGGCGACAGGCACACTTTATTCAGAAAAACACATCTAGTTGCACATTTTAAACAGGGCATGCTGGGAGTTGCAGTCCCACAATAGCTGAAGACAGAGGTCACCTACCAGTGCAGTCATGCTGTCTGATACAGATATAAGTGTCAGCTGGCAGAGGTGCTTGGCAGTGCCTACAACATGCACATTTGAAGCTAAATATTTTATCTGGCTCCCTGTGACCCGGGCAATGTATCATAAAACCAAACGAATGTCAGCTATACTGGGCAAAAGCCGAAACTAATGTCCCTAGAAGGAGAAAATTCAGCTTGGGTTAAACTTTAAAAACAACCTACATTTTAAACCTGAAAATGCAAGTTGGCTGATATAAAGACCTGCCAATAACATTCACACACACACACACACACACATATATATATATATATATATATATATATATATATATATATACATACACACACACACATATATACACACACACACACACACACATATATATATATATATATATATATATATATATATATATATATATATATGCATTTCTCTCTCTATGTATATATATATATATATATATATATATATATATATATATATATATATATATTGTCTGGACTAAAATACAAATAGATTGTGTTTAACAGGTGTGCACCCTTTCTCTAGTTTGGTGAACCAGGAGGGGGCAGTAGAGAGTCTAACCATAACACTACAATGGGGGGGCAGAGTGCACAGTGAGGGTACCATCATCTAGGACGGTTTTACAGATAAGTAGGACCCCACCCATCATTAGTGAGACTCAGCTAAGTATTTACATCTTATTTGTATTTTTATGTGTGCATCAATAATATAAATAGTAATCCCACTTATGTTAAGGCACATGTAACATTTAATACAATGAATACTTAATCCAAACTAATAGGAACTGAACACGTCAGCCTGAATGCTGATACCAGCAGGCTTTGGTTACATCTTTATACTAGGTGCACTATTTGTAGATTGTTTATAAACAACAACATTGAAGGGCTCCGATCCAATTTTTACCACAAGAAATATTCAACTTGGAATATTTATTTTAGAGCATTCACCAAAATCAACACAATAGTCCTGATTCATCAAGACATGTAAACGCCGATTCTGTGTGTACAATGCGCACAAGTACTCTGTGCATGCCCAGAACCGGCTCGTACGCCACAGAGCGCAGCGACGTTCAGTTCATCTACGAGCGCAAAGGACACTTACTACAGCCTACGATGTCAGAAAGGGAACGGGTCGGCTTTGCCCATAATCACTGTACAGTAACGGCGTACCAAGCTCCAGCGCACGCAGAAGCGTCCGATCCAAGCTCTGGGCATCTCAGGTACTTGTTTTTCAGCCGTATCTCTTACTCCAGCTACAGGTCTAGTCTAAGTGCTGATGACGGCTGTGTACGCATGCTATAATGTGTTTGCAATCAGGAGCAACTGTAAAAACTATTTAATGTACAGTAGACATTCACAACATCCTGATAAATATATTTCATAGAAAAAAAAACACTTTTTATTTTTAAATGTTTTGTCGTTAATGACTATATAATTAACAGGTGACATAAATTGAACCGTTTTTCTTTTCTGTCCGTCTTTTGGGATTTTATATTCCACATATGTATTGGATGTCTCCTGCAGTGTCTTATATATTAAAGCAGAGCGGACCTAGACCATACTTGCCAACTCTCCCGAAATATCCGGGAGACTCCCGCGTTTTGCGAGAGTCTCCCGGGCTCCCAGGCGAGTGTGGCAATCCCCCGCATCTGGATAATTCTGCCCACTTCCTAGTGAAGTGGGCAGAATTAAGTCCCAAACGCCGCGATTCCCGGTGAATCGCGGCGTTTGGCCCCGCCCCCCGCTGTCAAATGACGCATTTTGCGTCATCACGTCATGGGGGCGGGTCCAAAATGACACCATTTGGAGCGCGCCCCCGCCCCCCCGTTACGCCCACCTTCTCTGCAGGCTCCCGGATTTCACCAACAGAAAGTTGGTAAGTATGACCTAGACCCGTATTCATCACCTGACGTATCTTCATATCCGCTCCTTGTTGAATGCAGGCGTACGTATATATCCGATTTACATGCATTTTTAAACACACGCACATTGTGCTCACTATGCGTGCCATCATGAATCAGGCCCAATGAGTGTAAACTCATTACAGTTGCACCCATAATGAAGTAATATATGATCACAGTTTTTCCAGAGGAATCTCCCACTTCTATATCTATAATAGATTTGAAACTTGATTTACACTGTGCCCACTTTATTAGGTACACTTGCTCATTAATGCGAATATCTAATCAGCCAATCACGTGACAGCAACTCCCTGCATAAAAACTTGCAGACATGCTCAAGAGGTTTTTTTTAATAAAAAAAGGTGTTTGACTTTGATGTGACATTATACTTTGGCTGAGTACCTCTTCTGATTTTTTGGGTAAATGCCAGAAATGCCAGCTTGCCAGTCCAGGCCTGGAACTGACGTTAGCCAAATACTTTTGGCATCTGGTATCTTTACCTGGCCTCCAATTCATCACAAGGACTATTTTAGCAGCACTGCACAGCACTACAGCCTGACAGTTCCCGTATTTGAAGATTTTCTGCATGGATAGGAAGAATATTCAATGGAGTTAAGTTTCCTGGTTGCTTCGCTCTCACAGATTGGCTGATATTACATTTGTAAGAGTTTCTAAGCTTTTACCTTTGCTAACTTTGTCATTACTGGGTAGCTACGAGCTGTCATCTCTGTATATGGAAATGATTTCTGTCCCACAATCTGTTCACGCTCAATCCATTCGTTGAGCACAATCAGAGCTGTAATCTTTCCTGTACAGTTTAGGTTGTTCCAAATGTCTTGGGTTTCAGTAGCAAGTTGTTCTTAACACTGACCACACACAGAGGCTGTGTTTTAAAGGGGATGTTACCTACTGAGGTTTTTGTTTTTAAATGAAGCTTTCCCATAGAAAAACAAGTATTTTTGGTAATAGAATGTTATTAAAAGATACAATCGAGAAGATATATTTCTTCGTTTCAGAGCTGTTTCTCCTGTGCCTGTAAGAGAGAATCATGGCATCCGACGTTCCTTATTGTACTGTGAACCTGTCTTCGGCTACATACACCATAATTACTGAGCTCCTTTATATTCAAGTAGGAAATTAACTAAATCTTGGCATGTATGTTGCTATTAGTGAGATTATCCTGAAATCTTTTGATGGATAACGAGCAGTGTCGGACTGGGCCATGAAGGGCCCCCGGGGGACTGCAACAGTAGGGGCCCACCAGAGCGGGTGTGGCCATCCATAATAGAGGCGAGACCAGACACTAGAGGAAGTCAGCCCACGAAGGACAGCTAGCGCCATAGTGTAGTATATAAAGAATGCAGTGTGTATATAAAGAGTACACAGACTTCACACGCCCCTTAGATTGGGCAGAACAGTCACCAAAAATCGGGATTGTCCCACTAGACTTAGAACATTTGGCAGACTGTCCTACCTGTTCTTATCAATTTCACCACCTGTGGCTGCTGGTTTCTTTAGTTGCGGCTTGTCTGGATCCTGGAATGTTGGGGGCCCTATTTGGGAAAAAATGGGCACATTTCAAAAATTCCAAAAAGCCCCGGCGTTAAATCAATAGGACCCACGATTAATACTTAGGCCTTCCTCCAGCCCCAACATTAAAGTAATAGTATTCCCATTTAATAAATAAATCTATTTCACTCCCTCCAAACATCCCCAGCAATAAATTAATAGTATTTATGTATAATAAATATACCTATTTCCTGCAACCGTCACTACCATTAAATAATTCATATTCACATTTAATAAATAGACGTCATGCTCCTCAAACTCAGCCCCACATTCAATTAATAGCCCCCAAATCACCCCATCTTAAATTAATAGTTCCCACTATAAAATTAAATTGTCCCACCATCACCCGACAAACAAAATAGCACCCATTAGTTAGCCACCACCGACCACACACACATTACATTGCCACAAACCTGGTGTGCCATCACACACACACACACACACACACATTACTGTGCCCCTTCATTACCATGATGTGCCCCCTTATGATCACACTGCGCCCTCCATGCTTTTTTTGCTCCCCCCTTCTCCTGGCTCTCCTTTACACTCTGCCATACTGCTTTTGTTCCCCCTTCTCCAGGGCCCCCATCATCACCCTGTGCCATGCTGCTTTGCTCCCCCTTCACACTCTGCCATGCTGTCTTTGCTCCTCCTTAACATTCTGCCATGCTGTCTTTGCCCCCCCTTAACACTCTGCCATGCTGCCTTTGCTCCCCCTTAACACTCTGCCATGCTGCATTTGCTCCCCCTTAACACTCTGCCATGCTGCCTTTACTCCCCCTTAACACTCTGCCATGCTGCCTTTGCTCCCCCTTAACACTCTGCCATGCTGTCTTTACTCCCCCTTAACACTCTGCCATGCTGCCTTTGCTCCCCCTTAACACTCTGCCATGCTGCCTTTGCTCCCCCTTAACACTCTGCCATGCTGCATTTGCTCCCCCTTAACACTCTGCCATGCTGCCTTTGCTCCCCCTTAACACTCTGCCATGCTGCCTTTACTCCCCCTTAACACTCTGCCATGCTGCCTTTACTCCCCCTTAACACTCTGCCATGCTGTCTTTACTCCCCCTTACTTCACTTTCACTTACCTTTTCTATCAGCTTCTTTCTTCTCTTCTTGTCTTCTGTCTTCTTGCCGACTCTTCTCTGCGCCATTACTCAATGAACGTCGGACATAATAATGTCACGCCCGACTTTCAGTGTGAACGGAGCAGAGACAAGGGAGGAGGGGCGCTGGTGCCGCGATCACATTTTTTATTTATGGTACCCGCTCCCCCCACTATTGAAAATGGGAGCGATCAGGGTCGGGGCCTACTGGGGGATACCCCGGCTCCCAGGCGGGCGGCTCCAACCCTGGTAACGAGAACAACACCATCATCATATTACGGGAGAGTGGAAAATAACACTGCCTCCCCTGCACAGCTTCCAAGTGTCTCATGTCAGTATACGGAACGTTGGGATGAATATATCTGTGCTTGTTATAAGTGCTCTATTATATGAGAGCACCTTTTATTTAATTTTAAGCACACCTGGTGAAAACGCAGTTACTCAGTGACGTCAGTGGTTCCTAGTGAATTCACCCTTTCCATTCTCGTGAATGTTGGTTCAGCTCATAAATAGCTGCCTACAATGTGTGTAGTGGACAGGACCACTTTACCACTGAACGTAATAAAGGAGCTCAAGTTATACTATAATACTGGACATTATTTACCCCTCCGTTCTACAGGACCTCTGATGTCTGTAATGGTCCAGTAAAGTTCTTCTCATTCCTAATGAGGTAGTCCATTTTCTTAGTAAAAGTGTGTTGTCCACTGTGAGCTTATCATTTGCTGAATGGGAAGTTTATGGATGAGGGACATCAACCACTCCGCTGCCTGTATGAAACAACAGTAGGAGTGAGGAGAACATCACCCACCCATAACAGGCATCAGAAGACCCTAGAACTGGGATGAACAAGATACCTCGGAATGTTCAGTATTCTAGTAGAACTTATTTGAATTGAATTTAGACCTTCAAGGTAAGTTACAAAAATCTAAATAATTCTCCACAGTTCATAAAGTATCGTTCATTGACAGAGAAATGCAGAAGATAAATAAATACTCATAGGGTGGAGAAACCCGTTATACTTAATTAATTTTGAAAACAAGGAAGCAAGGCCTGCCAAGCCAAACTAGAATGTAACTGACACAGGAAAGACTTTAGTATGAAAGGGATAATTATCATTTAAATGATCCAATGTTCCAATATTTTTAATCCGTAAAAAGAGATTACTTGATGCAACAATGAGATAACTACATGATACACCTGTTAACATGTATAATTCAGATATTTTATATGTCAATATATAACTAAAATGTATCTGAATAGAAGTGGACACTAACATTCAGAGGCTGGAGAGTAGAACTTTATAATTGTTTAGATCAAAATAGCAAACGTTAGCAACATTCATAACGGAAAACCTAAAATATAACACGGTTTATATAATATAATTACTGAAGATTTTAAAAACAGCCTTTCATTTGCATGCAAACTATAAACAGGCCATTGAACAAAAAGTAATATAATACTATAGAAGATTATTAGTCATTTTAGCTTAAGTGATCCTGTAGGATATGCAGAAAAAAAAAACATTGTACAGTAAAGTTAGAAAATAAAAAGAGATACTCAGGCTCGGTTCCTTGAGAACCGAACACATCCGAACTTAGCAGATCCAAGTACCGAATCGTGTATCGGTACTTTTGCACGCCCTTCGTTCGGTCGTTGGATCTTGGGAGCTTTGGATTCTATAAGTACCGCCCTCCATGGCGATCCAGCGCTATTTCACAGAGGGACACAGAAGGGGTAGCACAGTTCTTGGCAGTCTGTAGTGCAATTGGGCAGTGTCATTGGTAGAATAGAAAGAGGAGGGGGTAGCAGTGTTCTTCAAAGTCTCCAGTGACATTCAGGAGAGCTCCATTGCTCCATTGCTAATTGTCATTGCTGAAATACAAATAATAGGTCTGGCAGGCTTGGGGGCACATTTATCAATATTCACATAAAGTGAAAAGTAGTTTTCAATCCTTATCGCAATGATAAGGATTGAACTATTTCTCACATTTATGTACAGCCCTGCACAGAAACAGCAGTTCCGAAAAACTGCTGTTTCAGTGATAAAAAAATCATACTTACCCCCCTCTTCGGAAGCGCTGTCTCCGGGTCTTCTCTTCACTCTTCAATTGCGCATGTCCAGTTCCAAGAACTGGACATGCGCACACAGATCCCCTCTCTGTCTCTGCAACGATAGTTGCAGAGAGAGAGCGCTGAGTGACAGGGAGGGATCATGTGATCCCTCCACACATGCGCTGTACAGCTTTGCTCTTCGGAGCAGAGCTGACAGCATTAGATTTCTTCAGATCCGATGATGTACGCCAGCTTCAGCTGTCGTACATTAACATGACAAGTTCCCGAAAAAAATGTTTTTTCGGGACTTGTTAGATTGTGGCCAGGAGCAGTCACCATACTGTTGTATGGTGACTGCTCGCAAAAACGAAGAGGAATGCAAAGGAACGCAGCAGATATCATGGATATCTGCTGCGATGCACCCTTAATAAATTTGCGGAGGACAGGAGAACACCTTAATGACCCGTTAAAAGCACTATCGTGCTTTATTAAATATGCCCCTAGGTCTGCTAAATCTGTAGTCTTTGTTTGAAAGTGTATGAAAATAATATTGTGACCTGTGAGGTGGTCAAAATTGACTGCAAATGACTTGAAATTAGTGTTATTGAGGTTAATAATAATGTAGGGGGAAACAAAAAGCAAAAATAAGTGATTTTAGCAAAAAAAAAAATCGGTATTTTAGAAAGAACTGGGATCCAAAACCAAAACCAAAACACGCAAGGGCGGTTTTGCCAACACCAAAACTAAAACACAAAGTTAATCCAGATCCAAAACCAAAACCAGAACACGGGGGTCAATGAACATCTCTAAAAAGAAACTGTTTTGTGTCTTGTTACTGATTCTCAACAACACATTTTTCATTTTAATATCGCCCAGCAATGGTAGCACTGAATAATTCACCAATAAGTACAATTCTTATGTGGCTCATGTAGCCGGAGAATTATATGTAAAACTGATTGTTGTTTTTTTTTTGTTTTTTTTTATTACGATAACAAATAATAGCAGTGAATGTAAAATAATAAACAGACACTTGCTGGAAGCAATGATTAGATTCAGTGCCAGCTAGCTGGAGAATGTACATTATTATAGGAACTGATCATCATGTCTACATTTTATTTTGTCTCAGTAATTTAAATTGAGTGACATGAAACTAGTGATTGGGATGTGTGTTCAGAATACATAAAGTTACAATGATCAGACTAGTGCAAAAGTTGCTTCGTGCTTTTTGTAAAACGATTATATAATATGTTATAAATGTAAGTTCCCTTTAGTAGACAAACTGCTCAAAATTATATCTGTCTATACTACTGATTACATGCTAAGGTTGGGTACACACTACAGAAAATTTCTCCTGATACCATATCGTTAATGATTTTACCAACGACTGAAAGCCCCGATCAGTATGCCGATTCATGTGTACACACTATACACGATTTACCGTCAGATCTGTGCTCTTTATCTGTCATAGCCATCTGCTGAAAAGATTGAGACTCTGTAACCTCTATGGGGATCTGCCTACACTGCTGGTGCTCACAGTGCTGAGGTCATGAGTTCAATTCCTGACCATGGCCTTATCTGTGTGGAGTTTGTATGTTCTCCCCGTGTTTGCGTGGGTTTCCTCCGGGTGCTCTGGTTTCCTCCCACACTCCAAAAACATACTAGTAGGTTAATTGGCTGCTATCAAAATTGACCTGTGTATGTCTCTGTCTGTGTGTGTGTGTTAGTGAATTTAGACTGTAAGCTCCAATGGGGCAGGGACTGATGTGAATGAGTTTTCTGTACAGCGCTGCGGAATCAGTGGCGCTATATAAATAGCTGCTGATGATGGTGAGTGCATACACACTGCAGAATTGGAACAACATTGTTCCATCGTTTACAGACATATTTAGTCAGTTTCTAAAATCAAATGAAACGATTGTGCTTTGGAACGTTAAAACATGATCATTGGAGCGTACACACTAATACGATATCGGACCTAATGGTTTTTTATTGTGTGATTGGCACAATAAACGGGTGAAAAACCTGTAGTGTGTACCCAGCCTTAGTATCTTGCCGCATTTTCTTGAACTGTCATTCCAAAGAGATGATATTGTCATGATTACCAATTGTCAGTAAATGTACAAACAGTCAGTAAAAATGAGTCAATGTTTTGACTGTCAAATAAATATGACACTGACAGTATAACATTTCCTATAGTTTTCACCACACCAATCATTTTCATACCGAATAGAGCTTTGACCCACAATTTTTAGTCCCTGATCTCTCGCTCTTTTTTTTGGTTAGTATTTTCACCTTTTATGCATTTTAGAATTACATAATGTGACAGTAAAAATGTTAGCTGTCAGTAAACATTTTATAAAGTTGCCAGTAAATATGTTTTCAAGGGTTTGGCCACTGCGTATTGAGACAATATGTCCTTGTAAAGATCCAACTCTGGGGAACACTCTGATTGAAAAGTTCCTCTATTGTTACAGTCTGCAGCAGACATCATTTTAACTTTATTATTTACTATCTAGCAAGAATAATTATTACATTTATAAGGCACATGTAATATTTTTTTTTCCATTGCCACGAATTAAAAATACCTTTGCATTTCCTAAAAATAATGCTTGCTGTTATTGCGAGTGATGATAGGATTGTATGTACATCAGTGGTTTCGTTATTAAATCATTTTCACAAATTGAATTCCCCTACAAAATGCAGATGTTTAATAATTAAATGGTTTAAACTAGTCCTCCAGCTAAATGAATATTTCTATATATTGCCTACCTGTTTCCAATCAGTAATAATACTGGCGGTTTTTCCCCACGCCCCTGTGCCCTGGCTCTAAGAGTTATTAAGGCTGTAGAAATTAAAGAACTCTGAATGTCAGTGGGTCTGAAGACAGGGACTCCGGAGAAGCTGATTGGTCAAATCAGCTTCACTCAACACCTTCATCTCAAACCCACTGATTTCTAATATTCTCCAGTGGGAGGATGTAGGCAATAGATGTCATCACACAACTATTTATTTTATATTAAACTATGAATTTAACCAAGTTATCAATCTAATTTTGAGGTTACACTGGTTTTAAAGTGTGAATTTCTCAACAGATATATATCAAATGTTACATTCTCTAAAGAGATCAATAAGCTAATAACACACTACAAACAGAATCAGGAACACTACAAAACAGTAAATATACGATACTGGATTGTGCAAATATATAGATAAAACATAATAAAAAAATAGTTACTTTGCTATTATTATCAATATCACCAATTTTCCAAGAATGTAAATATCTAATAGACCTGAGCATGTCACTGTTATAATGCGGTTAGCACAATACAAAAATATATGAACTGTTTTTATGGATTGTGAAAACTCTGTGTCATGTAGTTATCATGGTATTTAGAATTCTGGGAGTCCGACTGAATCGCTACAGAGGTTAAGGAAGTAAGGAATTTAAATCCATTGTAATCTGGATTTATTCCAGGTTTCTACATATGAGATTATTGTGTGACTTTCTCAGGGTCTAATTACAACAGGACTCTTTGTAGATCTCTAGAAAGCTGAGGGAATGAAAAATAATTAGAAGTTTATCAGAATAGAATGTATACAGGACACTCTACAAACAAACTGTTGTCAAGTAAAAGTTTAAAAATGAAATATTATGTACATGTAAGCAATATGTAAATAAATTAGACATTATGTTGAAACTGTATTTACTGAAAAAATATATATATGATTTGTAGATCTTTCTTTAATAATAAACAAGTATGTTTCCTATGTTTTTATTTGCATTGTTTAGTAAGGACAATAAGTGTTCTTTCAATTTAAAATAATAATTTTACCACCAAGGTAATTCAATTAGATCTAACGATTTCATCTCAGCAGTGGACTCTACTACTACTTAAGTTTATACACTCAAATATGCACAGGAATAGTATTGTATATCTTAATTAGAATGCTAGAAAAATGAAGTTTTCTTTAAAGGGACTTGAACACAGAGATCCACCACTAAGCACTCTGAGTAATAATATATTATTGCTAAGATTGGAAACGTTATCTTACCTAGTGGGAGAGCTGTGAAGAATGGCAGCCAGCAGAGGACAAACAAGCCCACCACAATTCCCAAGGTTTTGGCTGCCTTCTTCTCCCTGGAGAATTTGAGCAATCTGAGAGATAAGGAACTGCGAGTCTGTTGGCTCTTAGCTTTGCTGTTTGGAGATCCCTCATTCATGTTCCTGCAGTGGATCCTGAGAGTCAGCTCTTTGGAATCCATCCTCTCTTTCATCACACCTGCTTCCAGATTCTTGGTGATCCTCTTGGCCACCACATAGACCCTGCAATACATCACCAGGATCACTGTCAAGGGGATGTAGAAAGATCCCAGGGAGGAGAATATGGCATAAAAGGGCTCTGTCGTTATGTCGCAGACAGACTCGTCAGTGGCAGTTTTCTGTTTCCACCCCAGTAATGGTCCAATGGAGATCACAGTGGATAAAATCCAGACACACAGGAGAGCTAGCAGGACCCTCTTCCTGGTCACTATGGTAGGGTACTGAAGAGAGTAGCGCACTCCGATGTACCTGTCTATAGAGATTGCACACAGGCTGAATATGGAGGCAGTGCAGCACAGGACGTCCATAGCAGCCCACATGTCACAAAATATCCTCCCAAAAACCCAGAAACTGGCAATCTCCAGAGTGGCTGAGAAGGGCAAGACGGTGGTGCTGAGCAGAAGGTCAGCTATGGCCAGGTTGACAATTAAGTAGTTGGTGGGGATTCTCAGCTGCCTGTTGGTGACCACAGAGATTATGACCATGATATTGCCCACAATAGCGGCGCATATGAAGGCTCCCAGTGTGAACCCAACCAGCATGGCCCTTTTAAGGTCTATGGGCAAAGTCCCGTTGGCATCAGTGCGATTATCAGCTGCGGAAGTTCCATTGTCCCATGGAACGTTCGGCTGGAAACCAAAAGTTGATGCGTTCTCACTTGTCATCTCCAAACTGTAGTCCATAAGGCTAGAAGTATCTGGATGTTTATTTGCAAACAAGCAAGATCACCTTAACGTGATCCAGGATCAGCTAAGTGCACCCTGTGATGGGGGCACATACTGACACGGGACACATCAGCCAAAACGACATGGACAACTTTTTTTCTCCTGTTGGTTACTCTGGGAGGGTTGATTTATAACGCTTGGAAGTCCATTAGAGCACACTTAAATGTGTCCGCCGCTGCCTGAGAGCCTGGATCCAGATGGTCAGGAATGCTGAGCTGTAGGTGTGATGACATGCTGCTCAACTACACGTCTCAGGGATCTTAACAAAAATCGGTTTTAGCAGTTGCCTTTTTCACCGGTGACATCACAGCAAAGTGTCAGTTTCTAAGGACGGACACTAGAGGGCGCAGTTACCCAAAACAAAAATCCTTATTTACTGACCCGTAAGCCTGCAAGGCAGCTTAGTGACAGCTGCATTCAAAGTTGGATCTTATATTTTAATTATCATCATCATCACCATTTATTTATATATTATCTTCCTTGCCCGAAGGGCTCACACTGTATAACACAATAAACTACTGTGGCAACCTGAGTAATTAAGAGGTTAATGTATTTATCTGTGTAAGAGCCAAATCGAAAGTTTTGTGAGATTAGGCATATACTCTAATGCTTCTTTATCACGACGGTGTCAATTCTTAATATACGGTTGAAAATTATTATCATTATAATTTATTTATAAAGCACTAGTCATATTACACAGCGATGCATAGAGAATATGTAGTCATTCACCTCCCTCATCAGCCCCTGAGGTTTTTTAGCTTACAGTCTAAATCTCACACATAAAAACACACACAAGTAAATACACACTAGTGTCCATTTTAGTCAGCAGCCAATTAACCTACTGGTATGTTTTTAGATGCAGCACTTCAGTGATATAGGGGCATATTTAACAAATTGTGATGGTGCACTATCGTGCACATAACGTAGAATCCATGCCCGATGTGTCCCCCGCATATTTATTAAAGGTGCATCGCAGCAGATATCGTGGATATTTGCTGCTTTGCATTCTGCTTCATTTTGGGGAGCAGTCACCAGTCAATAGTATGGTGACTGCTCCCTCTTGCAATCTAACAAGTTCCGAAAAATAGTTTTTTTCGGGAACTTGTCTTGATAATTTACGCCAGCTATCATAAATGAGAAATCTCAGTGCTGTCAGCTATGCTCCGAAGAGCTGGACAGCGCATGTGTGGAGGGATCATGTGATCCCTCCCTGTCAATCACCGCTCGCTCTCTGCAACTATATTTGCAGAGATCGAGCGAGATGTTTGTGCGCATGTGCAGTTCAAAGAACTGCACATGCGCAATTACTGAAAGAAGAAGACTGAAGAGGACGAGGAGGTGATCCAGGGATATCGCGTTCCGAAGAGGGGGGTAAGTATGATTTTTTTTATCACAGAAACAGCAGTTTTTCGGAACTGCTGTTTCTGTGCAGGGCTGTACATAAATGTGAGAAATAGTTCATTCCTTATCATTGCGATAAGGATTGAAAACTATTTTTCACTTTATGTTAATATTGATAAATGTGCCCCATAGTTATAGGTCAATTACTATGTGGCAGGTTTAGACTATGTGCTGGTCAGCTACTGCAGCCAGTGTTTTCTTTGAATAAAGGTGGGTACATACTACAGAAAATTGCTCACAAGGAGATATCTCTAAAGATTTTACCAACCACTGAAAGTCCCGATGAGCATGCAGATTTGTGAACACACCTACACGATTTGCCTTCAGATCTGTGCTCTTCATGTGTCAAAACTAGAGATGTTCACTGACCCCCATGTTTTGGTTTTGCATCTAGATTAACTTTGTGTTTTGGTTTTGGTTTTGGCAAAACCGCCCTTCAGTGTTTTGGTTTTGGATCCCTATTTTTTGCTAAAATCCCTATTTTGTTTCTAAAATCAGATAATTTGGCTCTTTTTTTTGTTCCTAGGGATGTGCACCGGCCACTTTTCGTGTTTTGGGTTTTGGGTTCTGATTACCTTAAGGTTTTGGGTTCTAATGGGTTTTGCCAAAACACCCCCTCAAGGTTTTGGGTTCTGATTTTTTTTTTAAAAAAGCATAAAACTGCTAAAATCCAGATTTTTTGTTTTTATTTGTTTTTTCACTCCTACGCTATTATTAACCTCAATAACATTCATTTCCACTCATTTCCAGTCTATTCTGAACACCTCACAATATTGTTTTTAGGCCAAAAGGTTGCACCGAGGTAGCTGGATGACTAAGCTAAGCGACACAAGTGGGCGGCACAAACACGTGGCCCATCTAGGAGTGGCACTGCAGTGGCAGACAGGATGGAAGTGTGAAAAGTTAGGCCCCAAAGAGCACATAATGCCAAAAAAAGAGGTGCAAGATGGAATTGTCCTTGGGCCCTCCCACCCACCCTTATGTTGGTCAAATAGGGCATGCGCACTTTAACAAACCAATCATTTCAGCGACAGGGCCTACAAAACTACTGTGGCTGAAATGATTGGTTCGTTTGGACCCCCACAAAACGAGCTGGCAAAGAAAAAAATGAGGTGCAAGATGGAATTGTCCTTGGGTCCTCCCACCAACCCTTATGTTGCGGAAAAAGGACATGCACACTTTAACAAACCAATCATTTCAGCGACAGGGACTACCAAACTACTGTGGCTGAAATGATTGGTTTGTTTGGGCCCCCACACAAAAAAAGCCGCTCACTGACCAGGTTCCCCGCTGCACTAAAAACTCTTTCGGAGTACACACTGGAGGGGGGACAACTCAGGTAAAATAGAGCCAGTTTGTGCAGGGTCTTCCAAACTGCCTTTTTTTCCTGCCAGTACAAGTAAGGACTGTCTGACATGTCTACTTGGATGCAGTCAGCAAAGTAATCCTCCACCATTTTTTCAATGGTGGCAGAATCCAATGCAGCGACAGTAGACATGTCAGCAATCGTTGGCAGGTCCTTCAGTCCGGACCAGATGTTCTCTGCATCCCCGCCAGCGGGTCGTTTAGGAAATTTCAGCTGTTTCCTCGCAGCCACAGGTGTGGAAGAAAATGAAGGAGGAGCTGTTGGCATGTCACGGTCCTTTTCAGATGACAATCTCCTGATCAGCAGGTCTTTGCACCGCTGTAGACTTGTGTCCGCCGGAAACAGAGACACAACATACGCTTTAAACCGAGGATCGAGCACGGTGGCCAGAATGTATTCCTCTGACTTTAAAAGATTGACCACCCTCAGATCCTGGCAAATCGTACGAAGGGCTTCATCCACAAGAGCTACATGCTTTGTGGAATCGCAATGCTTTACCAGCTCCTCCCTCACTTTCTCCAGCTGCTTCTGCAACAGCCTGATCAGGGGAATCACCTGACTCAAGCTGGCAGTGTCGGACCTGACTTCTCGTGTGGCAAGTTTAAACGGCTGGAGAACCTTGCACAACACGGAAATCAGTCTCCACTGCGCTTGACTCAGGCGCATCCCCACTCCTTTGCCTATGTTGTAGGTGGCTGTGTAGGCTTGAATGGCCTTTTGCTTCTCCTCCATCCTCTGCAGCATATAGAGGGTGGAGTTCCAGCGCGTCACAACCTCTTGTTTGAGGTGATGGCAGGGCAGGTTCAGGCTTTTTTTGATGGTGCTCCAGTCTTTGGTAGGCAGTGGCAGAATGGCGAAAGTGTCCCGTAATTTTGCGGGCCACCGCAAGCATATCCTGCACACCCCTGTCACTTTTAAGATAATGCTGCACCACCAAATTTATTGTGTGGGCAAAACATGGCACGTTCTGGAAATTGCCCATATGTAATGCCCGCACAATGTTACTGGCGTTGTCCAACACCACAAATCCCCAGGAGGTTGTAAGTGGGGTAAGCCACTGCGAGATGATTTCTCTCAGTTTCTCTAAGAGGTTGTCGGCGTTGTGCCTCTTACTGAAACCGGTGATACACAACGTTGCCTGCCTTGGAACAAGCAGCCGTTTCGGAGATGCTGCTACTGATGCTGCTGCTACTGTTGCTGCGGAAGGCGATGCATCTACCCAGTGGGCTGTCACAGTCATATAGTCCTTAGTTTGCCCTGAACCACTTGTCCACATGTCCGTGGTTAAGTGGACATTGGGTACAACCGTATTTTTCAGAGCACTGAGGACACTTTTTCGTACTTCTCTGTACATCACGGGTATCGCCTGCCTAGTGAAGTGGAATCTAGACTGGATTTGGTACCGGGGACACAATACCTCCATCAACCGTCTAAATCCCACTCCACTGATGGCGGACATCGGACGCACGTCTAACACCAACATAGCTGTCAAGGCCGCAGTTATCCGCTTTGTGATAGGATGACTGCTGTCGTACTTCATGCTCATGGCAAATGACTGTTGTACGGTCAATTGCTTAGTGAAAGACGTAGCGGTCTTACGACTTCCCCTCTGGGAAGATGACCGACTCCCAGCAGCAACAGCAGCAGCGGCAGTAGTAGGCGTAGCGCTTCAGGATCCTCCGGAAGAATCCCGGAGTGAAGAGGACTCAGTCATGCTGGTGACATGGCCTGCAGGACTATTTCCGATCCAGATCGAGGATGAAATTGACAAGGATGGAGTTGCTGGTGTGGATACAACAGGACCAAGGGATTTAGGTGTCCCTGGACTGCTGACGGTCCTAGCCACAGTTCCTGAACTAAACACTGAATTATGAAGGTTCTTCAGGTGACGTATAAGGGAGGATGTCCCTAGGTGGCCAAGATCCTTACCCCTGCTTATTGCAGCTTTACATAAGGTACATATGGCAATACATTTTTTGTCCGGATTGGGATAGAAATAATTCCAGACCGAAGAGGTGGATTTATTGGTCTTATGGCCAGGCATGACGATGGGCTTTTTCATCCCATGGACAACAACTGTTTCCCCCCCAGGTGCCTCATTTAAGAAAACCACATCAGCATCCTCCTCGTCAAGTTCCTCCTCAGCGCCAGCTACATCAATATCCTCCTCCTGGTGTACAACATTGACACCTTCATTATCCAAATCTGTAACTGCACTGTGGGTGATCCTTCCAGCATATGCAGAGGGCGTGCTGCAAATGGTGGAAGGAGCCACCTCTTCCCGTACAGTGATGGGAAGGTCAGGCTTTGCAACCACCAACACCCTTGGACTCTCCTTGGGGATTGGTGATGCCATCTCTTTAGAAGGCAGAGTTGTTTGCTGTGTTTTTGATGACAGCTTAACTCTCTTAAATTTTTTAGAGGGGTGGAGGAGGAGGGCTTAGATCCTTGGGTGAAGCTGAACCACTAGTCATGAACATGGGCCAGGGCCTAAGCCGTTCCTTGCCACTCCGTGTCGCAAATGGTATATTGGCAACTTTACATTTCTCCTCAGATGATTTTAATTTCTTTTTTTTGATCATTTTAGTGAACTTTGGCTTTTTGGATTTAACATGCCCTCTACTATCACATTGGGCATCGGCCTTGGCAGACGACGTTGATGCCATTTCATCGTCTAGGTCATGGCTAGTGGCAGCAGCTTCAGCATTAGGAGGAAGTGGTTCTTGATCTTTCCCTACTTTATCCCCCAAATCTTTGTACTCCATTATATGCAGCACAAGAGAGCGTACCCCTAAACCACACACACCCGGCAACGGCTTTAAAAATTCTATGCGGCACAGGACAGTACCACTGGACTGGAGTTATACAGCAGTACCACTGGACTTATACTGCAGGATCACTGAACTTTGTTATACAGCAGTACCAATGGACTTATACTGCAGGATCAGTGAACTTTGTTATATAGCAGTACCAATGGACTTATACTGCAGGATCAGTGAACTTTGTTATATAGCAGTACCAATGGACTTATACTGCAGGATCAGTGAACTTTGTTATATAGCAGTACCACTGGACTTATACTGCAGGATCAGTGAACTTTGTTATATAGCAGACTAGCAGTACCACTGGACTTATACTGCAGGATCAGTGAACTTTGTTATATAGCAGTACCACTGGACTTATACTGTAGGATCAGTGAACTTTGCTATATAGCAGTACCAATGGACTTATACTGCAGGATCAGTGAGCTTTGTTATATAGCAGTACCAATGGACTTATACTGCAGGATCAGTGAACTTTGTTATATAGCAGTACCACTGGACTTATACTGCAGGATCAGTGAACTTTGTTATATAGCAGTACCAATGGACTTATACTGCAGGATCAGTGAAGAGGATCAGTGAACAAGAATCGCTGGGGTTATGTGAAATACTCTACCTAGTAAAAACTGGGGAGCGATTCTAGATTGAAATAACAAGAGGCAATGAGGATAGGTGAAACAAAACGCCAACGCTTCTTGGCTTTTTCAAGGCAAAAGTCTGAAAGCTGTTTTCAATCCAAGCTCCAATGCCCGAGGGAAGATGGCGGCGGGCAGCGGGGAATAATATTAATCTGGATCTCGCGAGATCCGACGGTGGGATGATGACGTTTTGCCTCGTTCTGAGTTTTGCGTCGGGTGGGAATCCCCGAACAGTGCTCGGATCCGGGCTCGGGTTGGCACTGTTTGGGGGTGTTCGGATTTAGGGAATCCGAGCCAGCTCAACCCTAATTATTATTAACCTTAATAGCATTAATTTCAAGTCAATGTTTGTCAAGTGACAAGAACATTGCTACTCCTGTTTCTGTGTCATCAATGGCACTGAGCAATGTCACTGGAGAATGGAGAGTGACAAGAACACTGCTACCCCTGTTTCTGTGTGAGCAATGGCACCTGAGCAATGGCACTGGATCTCCTGGGGAGGTACTTATGGAATCTAAACCCGCGAGATCCAACAACGCCACACTGACGTTTTGCCTCTATTCAGATCCGAGGACGCGCGAAAGTACTGAGGTTGCTCGCGAGCCTACTCGGATCCCCTAAGTTCGGGTGGATTCGGTTTTCAGAAAACCGAGTCTGAGCATCTATAGTCATAACCATCGCCTGTAAAGGTGGTGACTCTGTACACTATATAGAAATCTATGGACACTGCTGATCATGAGTGCCTACACACTTCCACATTTGCCCGACACCATTCCACAGTTGATAGAGAGTTTTAGTCCATTTGTAAAATGAAATCAACGACACGATGTGCTTTGGTGCAATAAAACATGTTCGATGGAGCGTACACACTTATGCGATATTGGACCTAACAATCATTTATCGTGTGATTTGCAGTAGTAGTACTAGGAGTATTGCCCCTAGTTCATATTATACCACACAGTAGTGCCCCTAGTTCATATTATACCACACAGTAGTGCCCCTAGTTCATATTATACGACACATTAGTGCCCCTAGTTTATATTATAACACGCAGTAGTGCCCCTAGTTCATATTATACCACGCAGTAGTGCCCCTAGTTCATATTATACCACACAGTAGTGCCCCTAGTTCATATTATACCACACAGTAGTGCCCCTAGTTCATATTATACCACGCAGTAGTGCCCCTAGTTTATATTATACCACACAGTAGTGCCCCTAGTTCATATTATACCACACAGTAGTGCCCCTAGTTCATATTATACCACACAGTAGTGCCCCTAGTTCAGGCCCGGCGCTCCCATTAGGCAACCTTAGGCAGTTGCCTAGGGCGCCGGGACCTGCAGGGCGCCGCTGACTAGATTTTCTAATCTAGTCAGCGGTTCAGGAGAGAAGGGCAGCGGCGGCGGGGTGCCGCCGCTGTTTTTCCATCTCACTGACGTCAGTGATCATGTGATAGTTTGTTCGGCGGCGCCTCTGAGTTCTCCCCTCCCCTCTCAGCATGCATCGTGAGGAGCAGCTAGAGGAAGAAAAGGTAAGTAACATTTAATTAATTATTCTTTTATCTGGTGCGCGGTGAGCGGTGAGCGGGGGTGAGCGGTGAGCAAGCGGCGGCGGCGTTATTTTGCCTAGGGCGCCGTGAACCCTAGCACCAGCGCTGCCCTAGTTCATATTATACCACACAGTAGTGCCCCTAGTTCATATTATGCCACACAGTAGTGCCCCTAGTTCATATTATGCCACACAGTAGTGCCCCTAGTTCATATTTTACCACACACTAGTGCCCCTAGTTCATATTATGCCTCACAGTAGTGCCCCCAGCTTATATTATGCCTCACAGTAGTGCACTAAGTTCATGTATACACATGATTTACCATTAAAAACATATGTTAATAAAACATATGTAGGCAGCCCTGTTTTCTCACTTTTAGAGACAGCACACAGGGTCCAGACGTCTCCAGTTCCTAAATGGAACATGGGTAGAGCCAGTGTGCCACAAAGAACTGATCCATGTGAAAAAATTGGCGCATATTGTACTCCGAGAGGCGCATTTATGCACTTTTATCAATGACCCTTACAATCCTAAAAATAAGGAATGTGGTTTTAGCAGGTGTCTATAGAGGTCAACAAATTAGATATCCCCTGCCACTTTAGCTGTGGAGATAAAAGAAAAAGGCCAGCTATATTTATTTTATGACCATAAAGTGGCTTATGTAGAGTTGGGTGTAATTCTTATCTAAAATGCAGACATAAATTTCCCTTCACCTCACAGGCACTTCTGCATCTGAGTCTCAGTCTACGTAAGTCCAACGCGCCCTTGACGCCCCCTCCTTCCCTGCTCTGCCTCCTCAATCATAAGGGACATCAAGTGACCATAAACTGTAACTAGCGCTTTGTGCGCATGCGCAGATTTAAAAAAGCGAATTATACCTAGCAAACACTATTTGCCTCCAACCCTACTAGAACCCCAACGTGAGCTGGACAAAGTCATGTTTGATGTTTTAAAAACGCCAGTGTGTTTTTTTAAGATCATTTTTTGGATAGGCGATCGCAAACGGTTTATTGGATGAAGAGAAATTCCCAGTAATATTAACAGTGAACTTTTGGTGCAGACGTGGGTCCAGCAATAATACTGCTGTTAGAGCCTCTTCATGTTTACCAATAGCCTGCAGTCTGTTCTTATCGTAAAGCTGGAACTAAATTGCTATAATAGGGATCGCTAATCCCTATGATAGCCTCTCCTCCTACTCATGTTTTAATGGGATTAATACCCCCCCATGTTAACATTCACCACCAGCACTCACCAAGCGGCTATATTAATATTGTGTACAGCATAAATACAAAAGTGTTACATTTATAATTATTATCTCTAACAACAACTGATTTGCACAAACCAACCTCGCAGCCTCGTGTGACCATAATAGTACATGTAAATATGTCTATTTTTCTTGACAGTAGTAAATCAATAATTATCCAAGACAAAACCACCTCACACAGCTACTTCAACTCTAATTACCATAGCAGAATCCGGAAACACCTTGGATAAGAAGTAATTTTAACCCTATCCTCAAATAAGGTCAATGAGGACGTGAACACCTACTTGTATGGAACTGTATTCATCCTCACAGGCAAATTCCTGTGGGAAGACAAAAACGCAATTGTGGGGACTTTTCCTGGAAGCCTTGCCCTCGCCTAAGTAAGTCTCTGTAAGACATTTCCAGAATCATTTTAATATATGATTACACATAATTATACATATGCATCAGCCATCTTGCTCCTTGTGAGTCTTTGCTGCTACAGTGCAATACACGCTGAGCAGCAGGTAATATCATATATATCCTTTATTTATTTACCCGCATATATTAGGCCGTGCTGAGCAGTATGTTAGCAGAGTCAATAATGAATAATTGCAGTGTTGAAAGGCTGAGGTCAATTGACCTGTATATATGTGAAGCCAATAGAGTGAGTGCAGGGATAGGTCCTCATAATGATACTTTCTTCATGGTAATGTCTCGGGAAATACTTAACCCCAAGAGCTAAACGCTTGCATAGATGTTATCAGGTAGTTGTATAGTAAGTTCATACTTGCCAACTCTCCCTGAATGTCAGGGAGACTCCCTGAAATAGGGGTGATCTCCCTCACTCCCTGAAGAGTCTGCCATTCTCCCTGATGCTGAGCCAGTACAAGACGTGGTTGGCTTCGCCATCTGTGGCATGATGACACAGTTCAGAAATTGTGTCCTATGTCCATGTATTGATACCTATGGAGGTGGCCATTTTCATGGAGACCAAGATTTAATCATAGACTGACAGGTAAGACAACATGACTTCAGTAATGGAGACAGAAATGTAAAAGACACTTCAGTCTCTAGAGATTCATTAGCTGCTTTTCTTTAACGCATAGTTGCCTACTCTCCCGGAATGTCCGGGAGACTCCCGCATTTTTGGGAGACCTCCCGGGCTCCCGGGAGAGCAGCGCAACCTCCCAGTTCTCACCCCCGCAATAGATAAGTGACAGGGGGGGGGCTTAATGACGCAGATATATTGCGTCATCTTAGCCCCGCGGGGCCAAAAATGATGCGCTTCGTCAAGCCCCACACTTGCACGCTCACCTCCCCCGGGATTTCTCTGAAGCCAACGAGGAAAAGTTGGCAAGTATGCGTAAGTGTATTCACTGATCATGCTATTCCGTATAAAATGCTACCAATTTGGTTCCCTTATCACATGTCCTGGATGTAGCAGTTTATTTATCAGTGGAACTCCTTCCAATAATGTGCAAAGAAGCATCAAACAGGGCTTCATGACGTATGTGCCGACCCAGAGCATCATAGAACCCAGCACCAGCCCTGGGTGAGAAGCCTGTGTTTAGGTGGATCGTGTGGCTTTAGCTGGATCGTGTGGCTTTAGCTGGATCATGTGACACTGGGTGGATCGTGTGACCTTGGGTGGATCATGTGCAGTACTTATTTTAGTTCCAATATTGCAATTAAAAATGTTGTCAGCAGAGGAGCCAAGAAGAGCGCACAGCCCCTGAACACCCAGCTAGCGTTATATCTCATACGGTCAGCTTGTTCATGTCATATTCTTTCTCCGTGCACTCGCTTCTGTTACAAGCTGTATAGATTCATCAATCACCTGTGCATGCATAAAATGGCTGAACAAGTTTCGGTTAGGGTTTTGGTCATAAAACAAAACCTTTCACAGAGACCTCTGTATGTCGGGAATATCAGATTAAATAAATATCTGCGTCTGTACTCACAGAGCTGGTGTTTAAAATACCGTGCAACCAGATCATATGAAAGTGCCCTAAAGGCTTTGCATTGTTGACAAAATCTGAGTCAGTGTTTAAACAGAAGGCATTTGGCAAAGATGTAGAAATGAACGCCATGGGTGTGTTGGAAGCAGGCTCAGCTCTTCCAGACTTACATGTTTGTCATTTCGCTAAATGTCATCTGGGCTGATTTTGTGCTTACGTCTGGTACAGACAGGAAGATGGTTCCATTTCCATCGCCTGCACACAGTGGAGGAAGCCATTTTGTGAGCTGAGCCAATGTTTACCAGAAAGAAGTCTATCAATTTAGTAGGAACTAGTGACATCACTGTGTCGTGAGGCGGGCAGTCATTTTGTTGGGTGAAATAATATTCATGAGAACGCAGCCTATCAAATCACTAGGAGCCAGTAGCTCATAAATATAAGTCAGGTGTCATGAATATTTGGCAATGCTTCAGTAATGTCACTATCTCCTAGCAAATTGATTTACTGCATACTAATTCTGCATCTGCTGTATGTCACAGGATCACTTTAAGTTCTGTAGGAGTAGGATAACTTTTATTTATATGTCTGTGCATATTACAGAATGCCTTTTCTTACTGATTCCCATTGTTTTCTGAGTTTAGTGATTCATTAATGCATCAAAGTAATTTTAATTAGTGATGACAGTTCCTCTTTACAGGTGTTTTACACACATCTACATAGTCCAGATTGTTCTTCTGTTGGGGATCTCTGTCTTTTTTGTAGCATGCAGCTGCACTTATGTCACTGCTTCCCAGGGCCGGATTTACCGCTAGGCAACCTAGGCACCTGCCTAGGGCCTAGCGGCTCTCGGGGGGCACAGCTGGGGGGGACAAGAGCAATTGAAAAAAACCCAAAAACAAATTCGGCCCCTCCCCCGACTCGCGGCACCGGGGGAGGGGGGGGGGGGTCGGGTGCCGCGAATCGGGGGAGGGGGGGTCGGGTGCCACGAATCGGGTCCCGGCAGCCTCTTCTCCTCTCAGTGTCTCAGTGATAGAGAGAGAGGAGAAGAGGCTGCCGGGACCCGACGAGCGATCACGTGACTCTTTTTTTTTTATTTATTTTTTTTAAATCTGGACTGACCGAGGAGGAGCAGCGCGCCGGAGAAGAAAGGCAATAGAAAGGTAAGTAATACAACGGAGGGACAGAGGCATACTTGCCAACTGTCCCGGAATGTCCGGGAGACTCCCGCATTTTGCGAGAGTCTCCTGGACTCCCGGGCGAGTGTGGCAATCTCCCGAATTCTGCCCACTTCACTAGGAAGTGCCCACTTCCTAGTGAAGTGGGCAGAATTAGATCCCAAACGCCGCGATTCCGATGAATCGTGGCGTTTAGCCCCACCCCCCGCTGTCAAATGACGCAATTTGCATCATGACATCACAGGGGGCGGGGCAAAAATGATGCGATTTTGCGCGGCTCCGCCCCCTCACGCCCCCTCCACTGGCTGGCTCCCGGAAGGGAGCTGAAGAAAGTAGGTAAGTATGGACAGAGGTGGTGATGGTGAAGGGGCATAGAAGTGGTGATGGTGATGGGCACAGAGGTGGTGATGGGCACAGAGGTGGTGATGGTGAAGGGCACAGAGATGGTGATTGGCACAGAAATGGTGATGGTGATTGGCACAGAAGTGGTGATGGTGAAGGGCACAGAGGTGGTGATGGTGAAGAGGCACAGAAGTGGTGATGGTGATTGGCACAGAAGTGGTGATGGTGAAGGGCACAGAGGTGGTGATGGTGAAGAGGCACAGAGGTGGTGATGGTGATTGGCACAGAAGTGGTGATGGTGAAGGGCACAGAGGTGGTGATGGGCACAGAGGTGGTGATGGTGATTGGCACAGAGGTGGTGATGGTGATGGGCACAGAGGTGATGGTGAAAGGGCACATGTGATATTGTGAAGGGGCAAAAGTGACAATGAAGGGGCACAGTGTGATGATAGAGGGACAAAAGTGACAAGAGCACATACTAATTTATGCGTATTATTTTTGCAAACAACTTAAGTAAGTATTTCTGCCCTGACTTCAATATTTATTAAGTTGTTTTGACCCAACTACTTAAAAAAACGGGGCTGCTTGGTAATTATTTAGGGGTGCCTTTTTCTGCAGCAGGGTGGCCTTGCTCTTTTCACATGTTAAGTACGCCCCCAAAGATGCAAGCCACGCCCTCACCTCCTTTGGCGGCACATGCTTTCACTTCTACGTAACTATAGGGGTATATGGTAGGCTTGCGGCGGCACATGCTTTCACTTCTACGTAACTATAGGGGTATATGGTAGGCTTGCGGCGGCACATGCTTTCATATCTACTTAACTATAGGGGTATATGGTAGGGATGCGGCGGCACATGCTTTCACTTCTACTTAACTATAAGGGTATATGGTAGGCATGCGGCGGCACATGCTTTCACTTCTACTTAACTATAGGGGTATATGGTAGGCTGCAAAAATATAGTGCTATGGATTGTTTCAGGGAGGGGGCCCAAAAACAGTATTCTGCCTAGGGCCCTATGAGGTCTAAATCCGGCTCTGCTGCTTCCTAGTGAATTGATTGGCTGCATTCTAATTGCTTGGATTATTGGTTCAACCCACAAAATGGCTGCTTACACCGAGATGCCCAATCACTTCTTAATTAATATAAGCCAAGCAGTGTTTTAGGAGAATAGCTGAAAAGTTTTATTTCATGTAAGGTGTGGTTCTAATGAGGTAGGAGCTTACACTTTGATGTGACTCTTACTTGCTCCCTTCCTGCTCTGCAGAGCGATAATGCAAATGTCGTCATAGCAATGTTGTGGGCGGAACGTCATGATGCAAATCACGTCATCAGGTAGCAGCGGGCGGGGTAGAAGTCAAATAATTGGATGAAGTAAATCAAATTGATTAATGTCGTTTTACCATGCAATTGCGATTAGTACGCCACGTGTTATGACGCAATCGCACCGATAAGAATGCACACATACACTTACACTCACGCATTCTCTTGTAAATAGTTCACCTTAAAATAGGTCCAACACACAGTCGTTTATAGTCAGATTTAGTAGGATTTATAGTTAAATATAATAAAGTTAAAATCACTTTATTGAGATCTAAGGTTCAGGATACTGGAAACATATCATGTTTGGTATCATTCTAATCCTCTATTTATCCTCAGAGATCCGTTTCTATCAGCTAAGACATTGCACCTTGCGCATGCGAGTTATGGATGATAGGGAATTAATGATCAGAATGGTATTGTCTGTTTAATGCAAATAGACCAGTTTGAACCAGCTTTTCGGCGAGAAGATACGATGCAGCTGTTGAAGAGCTGACCCCCACCCTTGGAGGGCAAAGTTTGAACTGACCTATGTCCTGCATTATACAAGACTGTCCTGAAGCCTGAACCAATGGAAACATGCCAAACTATGTCTACTGTTTTCAATGTAACACCAACTGTTTATAAACTGAGTTCTGGGACCATCATACAGTCTTCTTGACCACAGACTTCAGGATTGAATGACTGTATGCTGGATCCAGAACGCCTGCATATGTAATCGGCTGTACTTATTTTATTGAATTGTTATTTGTTGCATCCTGCTATATTTTGCTATTAAATTTAATTGTGCATTGGAACCACAACAAATCACAAAGCACAATGATTATTGGTAAGTTATGAAAATGTCTTTAATAGCGGGCAGTGATGATGAGAACCGTGTTGTCATGTTAGGTTCCGCCCAACCCCTTATCCTTACCAGCAGTAGGGAGATTGACAGACTCATGGGAGTCTGGGAGATCACCCCGTATTTTGGGAGTCGTCCAGACATCCTGAGACAGTCGACTAGTGTGATTTTCTGCTTCCCGCAAATCTTGGGTACTTGTAGTTTGTGAACTGCAAAGTTGGTGTGCACTGGGCAGACCATGTGGGTGCAAAATCAAATTGATTTGGTGAGTGCATCTACTTCATACATGAGGTCCACCATGTGCAGGGGACAAATGCAAGCCAAGAGATTAATGTATTCTGATATTCTCATGGACAGGCCAGGATTAGCACTGGGGAGATCAGTATAACTCCCCGCCAAAGTCCTGATTTTGGTGTGGCAGTACAGACTTCTGTGATGATCTAGAAGTGGTGGAGATTGCATATATTGGAAGCAGAGATGCTCCCCGAACTTAGGGGATCTGAATACCGAGCCGCTCGGTACTGTTGTGCGCCCTCGGAATCGAAAACGAGGCAAAACCTCATCGGATCTCGGGAGTTTTGGATTCCTTTTTAAGATCCAAAATAACGGTGGCTGGGAGGGAGGGCGGACCCCCCTTTTTCTTTTCTGCCATTGCTGTGTGCCAATGTGTCCTAGATGTGCTAGGAACTGCCGTGTGTTTGTGTCATTGCTCTGTCACTTACCATCCAGCCAGGTTGCTGCAGTATTTGTCCAAAAGTATATGAAAATAATATTGTGATCTGTGAGGTGGTCAAAATTGACTGGAAATGACTTGAAATTAGTGTTATTGAGGTTAATAATAATGTAGGAACAAAAAAAAGAGAAAAATTATGTGATTTTAGCATATTTTAGGATTTTTCCTAAAAAATCCAAAACAAAAACCAAAACACACGAGGGTGGTTTTGCCAAAACCAAAACCAAAACACAAAGCTAATCCAGATCCATAACCAAAACCAAAACAAGTTCACGGGGGTCAGTGAGCATCTCTAATTGGAAGGCTTGTCTGACTTCACTGTCGTTAGGGCCGTATGGGCTTACAAGTGGGCCTGAAATATTTGTCACCAGTGTAAGTTTAACTTTTAATTAAGAAAAAACAATGCCTAGGCATAAGTAATGCAGAATCCATAGGATAAGTGACTAATGTATTCCATTGCGCAAGTGTTATCTATTTCAAACATAAAACAAAGGAATCATTTTTTGGCCTTCAGGATAAATGCCGGATTTGATGACTATGAAACAGGTACTGCTATTAGACAAACTCATAACAATACTAAGTCTAGAAACTATACCGGCCTCATTTAGAATTAGGTGCAAAAAAAAAAAAGGAGCAAGTTTGCTCCTGGGCAAACCATGTTGCAATACAAAGGATGCAAATGCATTTAATTTATTTTGAATGCAGGGAATATACCGGCTGCTTTTGCGTCTAGCACACAAATACTGGACAGCTTTATTGTGCCGTTTAGAGTTGAGCTTGGCATGTCTTTACGTTACCTGTAGAGTTTTCCTCTGATTTTCCATATCCTGTGAATAACTTTGCATTGACTCGCCTGTAGCTAAGATATTTTGTTTATTATCCACATGAATTACATAGCTTAAAAGAGTTTAATATTTGTAGTGAGAAAAAGAGACAGCAAATACAGCACAACATAAATCAATATATATATATATATATATATATATATATATATATATATATATATATAAATGATATATATTTATTTATAAAATAACATATGTATATCAATTCTGTCATATGTCTTATGCAGGAGCGAATTGGACACAGGCGTTACCGGCGACGATAAAAATGTTACTACAACTATATTCCAGTAGTTCTAAATTCTATCAATTGGAGGTGTTGGCCCCACCTCCAGTTGATTTGGTCCTGCCCACATGAGGCCACTTCAAGAATTGTTTCCAAGGCCACATTAAGTTCCCAATCCACCCCTGGTCTTCTGACACTTAAATAAATATACTTTTTAGTACATAGTTTAAGAGTTTTTCTCGCTCACCAAATTTTCTTGCTATAGAATGTAAAGTGATGTATTTATGTAGTGGGGTGGAGGTCATTTAACGTCTGATCTCACCATCCACGAGTTTTAATGGAATGCACATGAAATAATAGTTCTGGAGAGTGTCTCCATGTAACAATGCACCAGTAGTGACTAAAATAACTCTCTCTATTGTGCCTTATCTCCAATATATAAAGGGATTCTTCGCCTGAGAGCGGAGAAGAGCTAATGGTTTTAGGTGTTTAAAGGGTCCTTGACATGTGTTCCCCCCTACACTTCCCTCTTTCCCTCTCATCACACAGCCTGGACATTGTTGAAAATGTTTTCGTTCTCAGTAATTCAAATGTTTACAGTGTATTTGTTTCCAGTGCACAGTAATCTCTCAATTGAGACGGTTGGGGCTAACAAACAACATGGCTTCCTCTTGTCCAATCTCTCTCTCTGGTTAAGGTCCTGCATTCTTGCACCTGAAGAAGGGGAGGAGGCTTCCGAAATGTTGTGTACTTTGTGATGTCCACTAATATTTACCTGCTGTCTTGTGTAGGGATGTGCACTGGCCACTTTTGGTGTCTCGTGTTTTGTGTTTTGGATTTGCTTGAGGTTTTGGGTTCGGATTTGTTTCGCAAAACACTTGACGAAAGGTTTTGGTTCGGATTTAAGGTTTTGGATTAGGATTTTTTTTGAAAAAAACATAAAAAGTGTTAAAAACAAGTTTTTGGGTTTATTTTCACTCCTACGCTATTATTAACCTCAATAACATTCAATAACAATCATTTCCACTAATTCCCAGTCTATTCTTAACACCTCACACCTCACAAAATTGTTTTTAATCCAAAACGTTTCACCGGGGTAGCTTTCTGGACTGCATAGTGCAGTGGTCCCGGTACACAATTTGGTACCGGGGCCACAATATATCACCCTCAACTGGTCTCAATTCCACCAAAAAAGTATCTGGACTGCGTAGTGGAGTGGTCTCCACAATATAATAAAAAAACCCTCAACTGGTCTGAATTCCACCAAACAAGTATCTGGACTGCGTAGTGGAGTGGTCCCCACAATATAATAAAAAAAAATCTTAACTGGTCTGAATTCCAGGGAACAGATGGCGGACACCGGATGTACGTCTAAAACCAACATAGCAGTTAAGGGCGCAGTTCCTCTTTTTTGTGACTGCACAAACAATTAACGTAGTAATAGAAATGACAGGTCTTTTTTTGTTTTAAATAGAGAAAGAAAGAAGGTAGCACTAGAAATGGCAGTTATTTAGTTTCTTTTAAATAGAGAAAGAAAGAAGGTAGTAATAGAAATGGCAGTTATTTAGTTTCTTTTAAATAGAGATAGAAAGAAGGTAGTACTAGAAATGGCAGATATTTAGTTTCTTTTAAATAGAGAAAGAAAGAAGGTAGTACTAGAAATGGCAGTTATTTAGTTTCTTTTAAATAGAGAAAGAAAGAAGGTAGTAATAGAAATGGCAGTTATTCGAATCCCCAGGAGAGTCTAAGTGGAGTGAGCCACAGAGAGATTATTTCCCTTAGTTTCTCTAACAGGTTGTCAGTGTTGTGCCTCTTCTTAAAACCTGTGATACATAACTACACACGCTCGGCAAAGCTTTTACAAATTATCTGCGGCACAGGAGAGTACCACTGGACTGTACTTTAATAGCAGTACCTATTATTTTTGGGTACAGCAACAGTGAATGATCGTAGTTAGACTTTTAAATAGCAGTACAAGCTAGATTTTTTTTTAAAACTTTAATATTTTTTTCCAATCAATTTTTTTTAAAGGAATTTTTTATAATTTTTTTTATAAAAATAATTTTTTTTTTTTTTAACTTTTGGATAACTTGGAAATAACAATGCCCTTAGCAGAACAGACCACAGGACACAGGAAATACAGAAAGAAAGAAGGTAGCAATAGAAATGGCAGTTCCTCTTTTTTGGAACTGCACAAACAGTGATGAAAATGAAGGTGGAGCTGGTGGCATGTCACGGTCCTCTTCAGAGGACAATCTCCTGACCAGAAGGTCTTTGCACCGTTGTAGACTTGTGTCCGCCGGAAACAGAGACACAACATACGCTTTAAACCGAGGATCGAGAACGGTGGGCAGAATGTATTCCTCTGACTTTAAAAGACTGACCACCCTCGGATCCTGGCAAAGCGTGCGAAGGGCTTCATCCACAAGAGCTACATGCTTGGTGGAATCGCAATGGTGTACCAGCTCCTCCCTCACTTTCTCCAGCTGCTTCTGCAAAAGCCTGATCAGGGGAATGACCTGACTCAAGCTGGCAGTGTCGGAACTGACTTCTCGTGTGGCAAGTTCAAATGGCTGCAGAACCTTGCACAACACGGAAATCATTCTCCAGTGCGCTTGACGCAGGCGCATCCCCACTCCTTTTCCTATGTCGTAGGTGGCTGTGTAGGCTTGAATGGCCTTTTGATGCTCCTCCATCCTCTGCAGCATATAGAGGGTGGAGTTCTAGCACGTCACTACCTCTAGTTATTTTAGATTGCAAGGCTTGTAAATACTTTGAAGATAAAAAAAGCAGGCTGCACAGACTGTGGAGCTAGAAAGTGAAATTAAATGGACCACGTTACTTTGGTGGCTATCTATGCCCCCCCCCCCCCCCCGCCCTACACTTGTAGTTGAATATAAAAAAAGCAGCCTGCATAGACTGTAGAACTAGAAATTCAAATATACAAAGAAATGGACAAAGGCAGTTTGGTATCTGTCTGCATCAGATCCCCTCTCCACTAGGAGTAAAATAGAAAACTATTCAGCCGTTATATAATCTAGAATATAAATAGAAATTGAGAAAGGCAATTTGGTATCTGTCTGCATCATAATCATCAACATCCTCCTCAGCGCCAGCTACATCAATATCCTCCTCCCGGTGTACAACATTCACACCTTCATTAGCCAAATCTGTAACTGGACTGTGGGTGATCCTTCCAGCATATGCAGAGGGCGTGCTACAAATGCTGGATGGAGTCACCTCTTCCCGTACAGTGATGGGAAGGTCAGGCTTCACAACCACCAACACCCTTGAACTCGCCTTGGGGATTTGTGATGTCATCTGTTTAGAAGGCAGAGTTCTTTACTGTTTTGTTGTTGTTGCTGACAGCATAACTCTCTTAAATTTTTTGTAGGGGGGGGGGAAAGGAGGAGGGCTTAGATCCTTGGGTGAAGCTGGACCACTAGTCATGAACACGGGCCAGGGCCTAAGCCGTTCCTTGCCACTACGTGTCGTAAATGGCATATTGCCAACTTTACGTTTCTCCTCAGATGATTTTAAGTTTCATCATCATCATCATCAGTTATTTATATAGCGCCAACATATTCCGTAGCGCTTTACAATTGGGGTTCTCTTTTTGCTACTTTTTGAGAACTTGGGCTATTTGGATTTTACATGCCCTGTACTAGGAGATTGGGCATCGGGCTTGCCAGACGACGTTGATGGCATTTCATCGTCTATGTCATGACTAGTGGCAGCAGCTTCAGCATTAGGAGGAAGTGGGTCTTGATCTTTCCCTACTTTATCCTCCAAATTTTTGTTTTCCATTATATGTAGCACAAGAGAGCGTACCCCTAAGCCACACACACTCGGCAAAGCCTTTAAAAATTATATGCGGCACAGGAGAGTACCACTGGACTTATACTGCTGAATCAGTGAACTTTGTAATATAGCAGTACCACTGGACTTATACTGCTGAATCAGTGAACTTTGTAATATATCAGTACCACTGGACTTATACTGCTGAATCAGTGAACTTTGTAATATATCAGTACCACTGGACTTATACTGCTGAATCAGTGAACTTTGTAAAAGCAGTACCACTGGACTTATACTGCTGAATCAGTGAACTTTGTAATATATCAGTACCACTGGACTTATACTGCTGAATCAGTGAACTTTGTAATATAGCAGTACCACTGAACTTATACTGCAGAATCAGTGAACTTTGTAATATAGCAGTACCAATGGACTTATACTGCAGGATTGTTTTGGGATATTTTTTCTTTTTTTATTATAATTACTTTTTTTGTAATTTTTTTTATAACTTTTTTTGAAATTTTTTATAATTTGGGAATAATGGGGAAATAACAATGCCCTTAGAAGGACAGAGCACAGGACACAGCACCACTGGACTGAACAGGACACAGCACGGGACCCAGCAGCACCACTGAACTCAGAAGGACAGAGCACAGGACACAGCACCACTGGACTGAACAGGACACAGCACAGGAGCCAGCAGCACCACTGAACTCAGAAGGACAGAGCACAGGACACAGCACCACTGGACTGAGCAGAACACAGCACAGCACAGAACTGAACAGCACAACACAGCACAGCACAGAACTGAACAGCACAGCACAGCACAGCACAGCACGAGATATAGCAGGACAGAGGACCACCTAACACAACCTCCCTCTACCCTGATCAATGCCCGAGTGAAGATGGCGGCGACTAGCGGGGAATTTATAGGATCCGAGTATCGCGAGATCCGACAGCGGGATTATGACTCAGAGCCTCGGTTTCAGTTTTGCAATTGGCGGGAATACCCGGATCTGTCTCGGATCCGGTTCGGGTGGGCTCGGATTTCAGATATCCGAGCCCGCTCATCTCTAGTCTTGTGGTGTGCACACACGGTCACAGAACCTACATATAATATATAGTAGTTGTGCATTATACCATACATTAACATTAATTTAGAAATGGCAGAGAGAGAAGTCATGGAAAGTCTCCCTCACTCCCTGAAGAGTCTGGCATTCTCCCTGATGCTGAGCCAGTACAAGACGTGATTGGCTTCGCCATCTGTGGCATGATGACACAGTTCAGAAATTGTGTCCTATGTCCATGTATTGATGACTATGGAGGTAGCCATTTTCATGGAGACCAAGATTTAATCAAAGACTGACAGCTAAGACAACATGATATCAATAATGGAGACAGAAATGTAAAAGACACTTCAGTATCTAGAGATTCCCGGCGGAGCAGGGCGACCTGCCGGTTCTCGCCCCCGCAATAGAAAAGTGGCGGGGAGGCTCTAATGATGCAAATATTGCGTCATCTTAGCCGCGACCCCTGCTGTAATTGGCCAAAATTGTGACAATCGTTTAGGAGGCGGGGTCAAAATGATGGGATTCACCCAGCCCCGCCCCCGCACGCCCTCCACACCCGTGATCTCCCTGAAGCCAACGAGGAAAAGTTGGCAAGTATGATTAACCCATGTCACCACACCCTCTCCAACATGATGGGGAGCGTGAGCCACGATGGAACAATGCGCTCACGACCAGCAGTGTAGGCAGATCTCCATAGAGTTTACAGAGTCACAATCAGCTGATGGATATAACAGATGAAGAGCACAGATCTGAAGGTAAATCGTGTAGGTGTGTACCATCGTCATGCTCAACGGGACTTTCATTCGTTGGTGAAACCTTTACAGAATTTGCATCTGAAGTAAGATTGCATAGGTGTGTACCCAGCTTTAGATGCCAATAGTTGTGACCTAGCACAGATAGTTTTAGCAATAGGCATAGAACAGACAGTATAATTTAGAAACCTCTAATAGTATATTTAATAATGTCAGCAAAAATATGTGACAACATCTACAAAGGAACTATAGAGAGGAATCAGTGATCTGAGCTACTTTACATTAAAGTATACAATTCTGAATACACAACTGTATGATGCTTACGTAATACGCACAGGGAAATAATAGAACAGATATATATCTACCTTCTATATTTGCGTATGGAATAAGAAAGAGTAGAGAAGATAGCCCTGAAACTTCATTATAGTCAAATCAACCTAATTATTACTTTATCTCTTAGTTGGAAATCCAATTTATAAAGCTTTCAAGTTCATTTGTCAGTTCACTGTATAAGTTCACTATTGCAGTTTCTTAGTTCATTGGATAAACGTGCAGACTACTAAGTAAAGTCACGATCTAATGATTCCTCTGATTATTACTGAGGAGGAAGGAAATTGGTTACAATGATTTTCTGTTCAGTATATTAGATACATAGGGGCCTCATAGTGAGTTGGAAGTAAGTCCAGCTATTAAGCCAAAAATTTATTTTTCTGTGCTGTGCATGTGCAGTTAAAGTGCGTACCCAGGGCCGCCATCAGGGGGGTACAGGGGGTACTGTTGTACCGGGCCTGGGCTAACCAGGGGGCCCGGTACAACAGTGCATATCATCTGATCTGCTTGTGACAGATCACATGATCACAGGGGGAATGATTCCTCCATCCCTGCGATCGCATTCTGGTGCCTGGCTGTCACAGTGACAGACAGGCTGAAGACAGAGTAGCGGAGACCAGCGGACTGCAAGACAGCGGGCCCCCAGGTAAGTATGTGTTGCTGGGGGGGCGCTCAGCGGGGGGTGGGCCCGTACTGGGCCTCATGATTTCTGAAGGCCGGCCCTGTGCGTACCTCTAATCTGTATGCAGACATAGACCTGTCTGTCCATTGCGCCTCTCTACATTTAGAGAGGTGGTGGTGGTGGAGGATAAGTGTAGGGTACAGTAAGGGGGAACAGAAAGGGGGCATTCCACGCAGCTTATGTTGTATGTAGACGCAGATACACCTCTTAATAGCCTGTTTCTCCCTTAGTGGAAGGTACATGCAGATCATCATCAGTGTAGACCTTGCACAGGCAAGAAACCCAAAATATTTATTTTAAAAATAAATATATATGTGTAGATTTCTATATTTGTGTATAACTATGAATGCAATGCACTGTAGCACTTATTCTCGGCAATGCTCGGTATTGAGCAAGTCTCTCATCGTCATATGAAGATTATTTTTATTAACCCTTGGAATGCCTGGCGGACCCCAAGAAGAGGACCACCCACACGCCAGGAATTAGGTGAGCAATAAATTGGTGAAAGACCGCTGTGTTTAGTTATAATAAGGTTTTTTTTTTATCACAAGGTCTGTGTTTGTTTACTACAGGTCCCAGAGGGCACTGGATGCCAGGGAATGCTGGCACTTGCAGTTCCACAAGAGCCAACAAGCCAAAACACTTTAAGACGGCCATGTCTTGCTGGGACCAGTAGTGTACCATGTAAAAATGCTTAATTGTAGCTTGAATTTAGCCAATTAACTCACCACACTAAGGGTGTGGGAATAGCTCTAGTCCTGTCAGTATTGGGGTTGTTGTTTCCTAGGAGGGGGGGGGGAGGGGCACGGCTGTGGCTTTCCCTGCTATAGTGCCACCTTTATTAAAATGTATTTATTTAAAAAAATCCCGGAACCAAATGATTCGCTTAAAGAGTATCATATGCTTTTTAATATATCATACACTTTAAGTATATCTCAAGTCAATGTATGCAATGCACATACAGCCTGTTAGATTTCTTAAGATCCTCATCACCATCATCTCTTTATTTATATAGCGCCACTAATTCCGCAGCGCTGTACAGAGAACTCACTCACATGGGTCCCTGCCCCATTGGAGCTTACAGTCTAAATTCCCTAACATACACACACAGACACAGACCGAGAGAGACTAAGGGCAAAACCGTAGCACCTGGAAGAAACCCAGGCAAACACAGGGAGAACATACAAACTCCTCACAGATAAGGCCATGGTTGGGAATCGAACTCATGACCCCAGTGCTGTGAGGCAGAAGTGCTAACAACTGAGCTGCCGTGCTGCCCATATGATATCTGTGACTCTGAATACTAGAGATATTACCAGATTTTCTCAGATGCAATTTATGTCTACGTTTTTGGTGTAAATTGCATCAAGTTTACATGAGGCCCACAGTGTCTGATACAGTCTCCTGAGCAGAGATTACAGTCTACCGCAGCCAAATTTATTTATTTCCTGGTTAGGAAATCAATGTATGAAGATTTCTAGCCTGGCACCAAACCTGTGCAGAATACTTATTAAGCCACGATCAAAGGATTCCTCTGAATAACACTGAGGATAAAGTTGGTGACATCAATTTTCAACATAATAAATACACAGTGTTTGATATTGTACCTTTGTATGTACTGAAAAGAGCTTCTGACACATTACACTTATCTCATTGAGAGAGGAACTAAGAGATTTATCGCATACAGTTTAATGTGAATTAAATCTCAGCGGCATAATAGTGATTATTATCATTATGTAGTTAACACCTGATCATGATTTTCATTCAATAATTCACTCGTATTTTCATATCACTATTCTATATTTTTAATAGTTATGCTTGTTTTAATTGAACCTTCTTCAGTAGAAATAAAATGAATTTGTTAATGATTGAAATAACGTATTTGTTTTAATAATTTAGCCTAGTGGCAGAGCTAATTTGTCCATCTATATAGTATACCTTCAGACATATATATTTTAAGGCGGAAGATATATATATATATATATATATATATTTCTCTGATTGGAGTCTATGGATTTTTAGCTATAGATTTTTACCAAGCAATATGAAGTCAAAGCCATAATCCAAAGATCCAAATGTGAGCTTCTTTTTTTCAGACATGCAAGCATGGTTCCAGCATTCTAACCAGAATCATCATCATCATCATTTATTTATATAGCGCCACTAATTCCGCAGCGCTGTACAGAGAACTCCTTCACATCAGTCCCTGCCCCATTGGAGCTTACAGTCTAAATTCCCTACTATAGACACACACTCACACACAGACACACACAAACTAGGGTCAATTTGATTGCAGCCAATTAACCTACCAGTATGTTTTTGGAGTGTGGGAGGAAACCGGAGCACCCGGAGGAAACCCACGCAAACACAGGGAGAACATACAAACTCCACACAGATAAGGCTATGGTTGGGAATCAAACTCATGACCCCAGTGCTGTGAGGCAGATGTGCTAACCACTAGGCCACTGTGCTGCCCAAATCAACCAGAATCTGAACAACAATTAATATATTTCAAACAGTCTTGTATACCTTTTCTGTTACTGGGCAGAGTTTAGTTGCACACCCTGCCATACAGTGTTCAACTTTAAAGGGGTCCACGGTAGCTCTGGTTCTGTTGGCGCAATCAGGTTCCTAATCTCCCTCTTTGTTATAAACCAGTATGAGCAGACAATCCCTATTAACTTTTATTAACTCTTTAAGCATATGTAGACATTTATTTTTTGAATTCATCCAAGTTCCATAAAAATCATAACAGATCCTCCAGTGCGGACAGGATTTTTTTTTTTTTTTTGACTCTGATCAAGAATATCCATTTTCTGACAATATCCATGACATATAACGTACATTGCTATTTATACAACATTTGGAGGGTTTATATAAGTGGAACTAGCTCAGTGATCTGGTCATTTCATTTTAATCATTTTAATGTATGTTATATTATTGAACCGTGACTGTTCCTTTTTATGTGCCTCTGATTATTTGTACTTGTTTTCTTAAATGTTCCATGAGGAAGTTGCGGCTTGTGTGATCGCTTCCCCGTCTCTGTCCACACAGTAATATTATATTTCTCTAATGGGATTATATAAATGCCAAGAGAGAGAAACTAGTTCCAGCTTTATAGAGACATGAGTCAGTCTAAATCCAGGGACTTATTTTGTGACTCTAGAAGCTGGCTTAATACTAGAAAAAACAAGGAAACGACTGCGGTAAGAATTCCCAGTGCTATTTGGGGATGGGATACTCAAGGATCTTGTAAAATAAATAATATTCCACGCAGTTCGGTTTATTGAGAATATATGTATTGTATATAAATAACATTGTGGTTGCTTAATACAGTCATATAATCTGGGGAAGTGAATAGAATATCATCAATGTAGAGTTTATAGAATTAAATAATGAAATATCATAGAACATTGCAAAACATACATAGTTTTGATTATATATCTAATGTTTTCTGGTGGCTAGTATATAAAGCTGCCCAATCTGAAGACTATTATACAGTTCAAATGCCAATCAGTTTGCCAGTGTGCAGATCACTAATGCGGTGGCAAGGAACCGAAGATGAGCTCAATATCATCATCATCATCATCAACATTTATTCATATAGCACCAGAAAATTCAGTAGCGTTTTACAATTGGGGACAAACACAGTAATAAAACAATACTGGGCAATACAGACAGACAAAGAGGTAAGAAGGTCCTGCTCGCAGGGTTAAAATGTATGGGGGGGGTGACTAGTGTTCAAAACTCTGGTGGTTGCAAAGTTGTCCATTATCTGGCCGTCGGTTTGCAAATTACACCTCAGTTTGGTGGCTATAACGCAGTTAAGGCCCCAATATTGTGGTTAGTGTACAGAGCTGACCCAATTTAAGGAACGTCTTACAGAGACGACCTCAACCTGGAGGCTGCAGACAATCACCCCGGCTGGGACATGAGGCTTCTATCAGACAGAGGTATTATTGGCTGATAGGGTCCAACTGGAGATCACTGCAAGAGGAAATGGAGCTCTACCCTCTGTGTCACCTTAATTCATTGCAATATCAGTGGAATTGGGCCTATGCCTCTCCAGCAGGCATCCCCGGCATCCAGCCTGGTCTGGTTGCATCCACTGCAATTACAGTTCTGCTCCTGGCGTTAGTAATAGGGACATCTGCAAGCTATAACAACAGTCCAAACATAATACCTAAAGGTGGAGCATCACAACAAATTATATTGACATTGTTCAGTTTTGTCATTCCAAGTCACATATTACTGAATCGTATCAATAATATTGGGTAATTAAGGTACATGGGAATATACTGTATATATTTCTCACTTTTTAACATACAGTACCGGTACAATAAATAGTATTGTTAAAAGTACAATGCATTAAAAGTGCATGGGAAATGCGTTAAAAATGCATCACTAAAAGCACATGTTAGCTTTATTGCATTTTATTCTGTTTCTCATGGCATACTAGGGCAGCATGATGGCTAATTACACCACTATGTTAGTTTAGGGATAACAACTTATACTGGGCCAAAGAGAATAATATATAATGCCCCATTAGTATTACAAGTAGAAGTATGTAGCAGGGATATAAGGTCCATGATGCTCCAGGACCAGGTGACTTTTATTCACTGGTCAGCGTCCCTTGAAATAATAAAAAAAATCCCCCTTAACTTACCTTTTAATCAGCTTGTTCTCCTGTCCTCTTCTCTTCTCCAATTCTGTGCTGCTGATTGTTCTTCCCGCGCGGGTGTCTCCTCTGTGCTGCACTCTCCAATGGATGTTGGGCGTGATGACATCACGCCCAACATTCACTGCGAGCACCGCACGGAGGAGGAGAGAAGGGAGGGAGCCGGAGTACCAGCTGACGTGACTGCGTGACCGCAAGGTAAGTATTTTCTTTTCTTTTTTTTGCAGGATTTTTTTTTTCCATTAACAGCGCTGCCCCCTTGCCATAACCAAAACTCCTTCTGGGCCACATTTATAGGCGTGGTGGGCCGCATGCCCGCGGGCCGTAGGTTGGACAACTTTGGCTTAGAGGTTAGCACTGCGGATTCACAGCACTGGAACCAAATTCCCAACCAAAGCCTTATCAGTGTGGAGTGTGTATGTTCTCCCTGTATTTGCGTGGGTTTCCTCTGGGTGCTCCGTTTTCCTCCCACACTCCAAAGACATACTAGTAGGTTAATTGGCTGCTATCAAAATTGACCCTAGTCTCTGTCTGTGTGTATGATAGGGAATTTAGACTATAAGCTCCAATGGGGCAGGGACTGATGTGAGTGAGTTCTCTGTACAGCGCTGCGGAATTAGTGGCGCTATATAAATAAATGGTGATGATGGTGATGATACTGTATGTGTGGATGAGCCCATAATATTATGTGATCTTACCAGAAAACATGCGTTCAGCTATATAAATAAATGAGGATGATGATGATGATGATGTACATATGGAGCCTGACTCATTATGAAATGTAAATGCCGATTCCTGCTGCTGTATTTTGTGTACCGGACAATACACCAGTGAATGTAGCAAAATCCAATTAATCTTTTACCCTTATGAGTACCTATGATTTTATGGGTGGAACGGGGAGGGTTATGTCAATGTACAGTAAGGGCGTGCCAAGCTCAAGCACACGCAGCAGCGCCCAATTCAAGCTTTGGGCACCTCTAAGGTTCGTATTTTTCTGTCATATCACTTGCACCATCTACAGCTCTGGTGTAAGTAGCGAGTGATAGTCATGACTTTCGAGTATACATGCTAGAACATGTGTTTGCAATCAGGAGCAACTGTAAAAATGCATTTTATGTACAGTAGACATTCATAACATACTAATAAATGTATTTTATGGAGAAAAATATAGAACATTTTATTTTAATGTTTTGTCATTAATGGCTATTTTATTAGCAGGTGACATTAATTGAATAGTATCTCTGTGTTTGTTTGTTACTTTATATTCCACATATGTATTGGATGTATCCTGCAGTGTATTGTCTGTTAGAGCAGAGCGGACCTAGACCCGTATTTATCAACAGAATTATCTTCACATCAGCTCCTTGTTGAATACGTTCGTTTTGCGTGTCTTAATGAATCATGCCCACGGTGTTCATTTTAGTGAACCAGCAATTAATAAATCACCCATGTTGCTGGCCTCTCCAGGATTACAATTTTGCATTCCGAAAAATGTAAAAAGTTCCTTCCAACATTGATAGATCCACTTTTATTTAGCGAGAAAGTCCACACGATATGTATGGTATATGTCAGCATTGTTTAGTTAATTAGTTTAATTAGCTAATTGGGTTCTCTTCTCAGATATCTGCAAATCATGATTGTTTTCTCTGGCTATTTGCAGGGTAATTTAAAACATTTTGGGGCAATTTATGAGTGGATTAATGTTGATACGGAATGCAGGAAATGTGGAAATAACTGAGAAAAGTGACAGCTTACCAATTCTAGGTCAACTCACATTATCATGTTTGGGTCTGATTGTATCTTTTAAATTTCTGCACATTTAGACAACACTAGATACACTCTGCTGGGAGTTTAATTAATGATCCAGGTTTGGAGGACACTTGTATTGTCTATGGGTCAAGTCATATATATATATATATATATATATTGTGGCAAGAGCCCGCTACTGCTGAAGCACACGCGAACAACTTCTTGCTTTTTATGTAGTTTTATTGTCAGGATGGTAAATGTTTTGACACCGTACAGATTTCACAGCAATTCTTGGAGACCCTAAACGCTAGCTAGACATAGACCAGCTCTCTCAAGACCAGCCAGCTTCCCCAGCATTGGTCTCAGTGAACAAATGACACAATCAAGCTTTTATACATGATACTCCTCCCCCAGCTTTAGCTTGATGGGCAGGTGACACACCCAACTTCTCTTTAAGAGGAAACGCCCATCACTGGCTCTGTTTGCACTAACAGACACACCCTGTCTGTTTGCTGAGAGGAAGGAGCGTTCAAATCATGTAAGTTAACCAAACTTTAAACTATACATAAGTCTTTACCTGGTTTAACCTCAATCTAGGTGCATAACTGCGCCAATGTTTTATTCTGCTTGTATGCTTTCTCTGCATCTTGTCAGATAAATGCCTCCCTTTGTTACAATATATATATATATATATATATATATATATAGAGAGAGAGAGAGAGAGAGAGAGAGAGAGAGAGAGAGAGAGATAGCAATGTATATCTGCAATGTCTTCTCCTACCCCACCACTGTTATTGTGTTGCGATTGTTTAACAAGACTGATGAATAAAACAAATCAGCAAATTGCAGTGACATGGTTATGTAGGCATCATGCACTGCTGGGTTGAATGATAAATACCACATTGCATCAGATATTTATCGGCCCAAACAATGGGCATGCAATTAAATTGATCAAACTGAACTACTAAAATGACCTTTTCCTTGAGAGAGACTAGTTAAAGCTTTCATCAGTCCAATATCTGTCATCTCCTAAGCTGCGAAGGATGCACCAATTGCACTATATTAACCTTGCTCAACAGTTCAGCATTCTTAAAGGTTACAGGCGCTGAAGGCGCAGTTTGTCTCTAAATAGAGAACTTCAGCTTTGTGAACTTTTTAGTAAATGACAATATATTATTCTGGCAATACAGAGCAAACGGCAAATACGCTACAGCCCTGGGAGCAGTAGTAAATATTCTTCACTTGACCTTTGTCCTTCTTTGGATGATTGTCAAGGTCAAGTTGACTAGTCAGCAGAAAATATCTGGACTTAAGGTTTGAGTGCAGCTGTTCTGCACAAGAACCTCGTAGAGTTCCAAGTGTTATGAAATTATAATCCCAGATTGTGCAAGAGAACGTTTATGTTATCTTGTTTTTAATTAGTCTACTGCCTTAATTTTATGAATACGATGTATAGAAGATAAGTCTCGCATATAGTGTGAACTGCCAACAGCCATGTTTTGGGCAACGTGTAGAAGTTACAAAATTCCTTACGGGTACTTTATTTTTTTTTTACTAAGAGTTTTGCAAAGTCTCCTGTCAACAAGCACATAGATGTCCTTATCAGGATGATTGTTGGGTCAAAGAGGTTACTTGACAGGAGAACATTGTGGCTCATTTCTGTTTCCCACTGTCGTCAGGGAGCAACAAACCTTAAAAACCATAATTTTCAGTACATTAAGAAACATAGCGTCCTAAAGATATAGTCAGTAAACTCTTGTACTTAACCGCCACTCGAAGAACAACATCTGGTGAAAAGGTTGGAGACGTTGTTTGTTTCTCTACGACGTTAGTAGAATTTTAGCATATGTGGTCTCAGTTTTTCGAGGAAAATATCATTTGCATCATTATATTACCTTGCACAATAAGACTCTCCTCTGGTCTACAAACTTTCAAACGTTCTCTGAAAACCCACCTCTTCAGACAAGCTTATAATATTCCACAACCACCCTCTTAATCCCACTATATGACCCTATAACCATCCGTTACACAATTTCACACAAGACAACTACCCCCTGACCAACATTGTTGTGTGACAGGATCACTTAGCTTACGAGTCACTTTTACCTTTGCAGTCTGGCTGGGCCAAAATGCAAAATGTAGACTTAACCTCATGTATCAAACTCCCATTGTCCCATAGATTGTAAGCTTGCGAGCAGCGGCCTTCTCACCTCTTTGTCTGTTTTACCCCGTTTGTTTATTAGTTTACTGTGTTTGTCCCCAATTATAAAACGCTACGGAATATGTTGGCGCTATATAAATAAATGATGATGACCTAAACGAATTAGGAAAATACATTAATGCACTTTGCCGGCAGATAGGTGTGATTGGGAAAGAAAAAAACAAAAGTTTGGTGTCTAAACGGAAGGTGTTGGAAGGGGGTAGTGGACAAGGATAGTGTATTGGACTGTGTGGGATATGCTAGTCACATAGGAAGCGAATAAAGTTGGATAATGAGTGGACAACTAGATGTGTGTAATAAGATGACAGGGTGTAGTCGGGATGTATTCTGGGATAAAATGAGTAAATAAAAGGATAAAATAGTAATAATGAAAAACATGTGAGAATAGGAAGTGAATGATAATGATGAAATAATAAAATAAATAATTATTGTTGTATATGTAAAGAGAGCAGATCGAGGGGCAATTGTCATGGAATGTTGAGATGGAATGCAAGTAAATAATAAGTTTAGTCCACAAAATTAAATGTTGTTTTTGCATGTTGGTTCCAAGCAGATGTACTTATGTACTTAATCAGTCCTCAGTAGGCCTGTCCGACTCTGTCCAAGATGCCATCTTTTCGATCTGCAATAGAAGGCTCTTGATGTCATAAAGGAGCATTCATGCTGTAGGTTAGCACTTTTGTGGTTAGTAAATGACCCATATTAATTCCTTTAGATTTACTTACCTCCAATGCACCACTTGCCAGATCACTACAATCATCCACATCCAACGATTCTGTACTGGTCTCCTGCGTTATAGACCAGGGTTTCCCAAACCCAATCCACAGGACCCCCTAACAGTGCAGGTCTTCCAGGTGACAAGTGAGATAATTATAACACCTGTGGATCTGTTACAATGTGTCAGTCAGTAATGAGTACACCTGTGCACCAGCAAGGAGATATGGAAAACATGCACTGTTAGGGGTCCCTGAGGACTGGGTTTGGGAAACCCTGTATTAGACCAACTTACTTGATTCAAGATAGCAGGCTTGTTTTATATGCCCCCATCCCTCATTCCCATGTTCTTTCCATTGAATACACTGGTACAGTTACATAAATCTCTCATTTTTAGTCTCAATAGTTTCAGCGTAATGTATTTTTACATTACACAGTTTAGAAGCAAGAGAGCTCAAAGCACATGTGATTTCAGCTATCCCTTCCTCACAACCATCTCTGTTTGTCTTTTTTTCCTGGCGGTTTGACAAAGCGCATATTGATAAATGTAGCACTTTGTTTTTTTACATTAAATAAGTCGGGAAGCAGATTTGTAAGGTCGCACTTTGTAAAACAGTGATTTTCTCATAGTTTGCCTTTGAAAAATCTGGTGGTTTTATAGCCGCCAATAACTGCAGAAAATGGCGGTTTTAAAAAAGCACATGTTTATAAACCTCCCCCTGTGTCTACTGTATCTCCGTTACCTATAACATGGGGGAAAAGGGGACTGAACTATTACAAAGGGATGGAGGTTTATGGGTGCCACATATATGGATGAAAAGCTTGCAACAGAAAAATTAATGTTATTTAGACAATTTTCCTATGATGGGTTATAGAAGTTGATGAGTTCAATTCCCAACTATGGTCTTATCTGTGTGGAGTTTGTATGTTCTACCCGTGTTTGCGTGAGTTTCCTCCAGGTGCTCTGGTTACCTCCCACACTCCAAAGACATACTAGTAGGCTGCTGACAAATTGACTCTAGTCTGTGTGTGTGTGTTAGGGAATCTAGACTATGAGCTCCAATGGGACAGGAACTGATGTGATTGACAAATATGCTCTGTGCAGTGCTGCAGAATTGGTGATGCTATATATATATATATATATATATATATATATATATATATATATATATATATATATAAATAGGCTTTTATTGACAATTACATCAAGTTTATGCAAAGAGTCAATATTTGCAGTGTTGACCCTTCTTTTTGAAGACCTCTGCAATTCGCCCTGGCATCCTGGCAATCAACTTCTGGGCTGCATACTGACTGATGGCCGCCCGTTCTTGCCTAACCAATGCTTGGAGTTTGTCAGAATTTTTGGGTTTTTGTTTGTCCACCCGCCTCTTGAGGAATGACCACAAGTTCTCAATGGGATTAAGGTCTGGGGAGTTTCCTGGCCATGAACCCAAAATTTCAATGTTTTGATCCCTGAGCCACTTAGTTTTGCCTTATGGTAAGGTACTCCATCATGCTGGAAAAGGCATTATTCGTCACCAAACTGTTCTTGGATGGTTGGGAGAAGTTGCTCTTGGAGGATCTTTTGGTACCATTCCTTATTCATGTCTGTATTCTTAGGCAAAATTGTGAGTGAGCCCACTCCCTTGGCTGAGAAGCAACCCCACACATGAATGGTCTCAGGATGCTTTACTGTTGGCATGACACAGGACTGATGGTAGCGCTCACCTTTCCTTCTCCGGACCAGCGTTTTTCCAGATGCCCCAAACAATCTGAAAGGGGATTTATCATAGAAAATGACTTTACCCCAGTCCTCAGCAGTTCAATCCCTGTACCTTTTGCAGAATTTCAGTCTGTCCCTGATGTTTTTTCCTGTAGAGAAGTGGCTTCTTTTTCGGCCTTCATGACACCAGGCCATCCTCCAAAAGTCTTCGCCTCACTGTGCGTGCAGATGCACTCACACCTGCCTGCTGCCATTCCTGAGCAAGCTCTGCACTGGTGGTGGCCCGATCCCGCAGCTGAATCAACTTTAGAAAACGGTCCTGGCGCTTGATGGACGTTCTTGGGTACCCTGAAGCCTTCTTCACAACTATTGAACCTCTCTCCTTGAAGTTCTTGATGATCCGATAAATGGTTGATTTAGGTGCAATCATACTAGCAGCAATATCCTTGCCTTTGAAATCCTTTCTGTGCAAAGCAATCAAGACTGCATGTGTTTCCTTGCAGATAACCTTGGTTAACAGAGTAAGAACAATGATTTCAAGCACCACCTTCCTTTTAAAGCTTACAGTCTGTTATTCTAACTCAATTAGCATGACAGAGTGATCTCCAGCCTTGTCCTCATCAACACTCTCACCTGTGTTAACGAGAGAATCACTAACCTGATGTCAACTGGTCCTTTTGTGGCAGGGCTAAAATGCAGTGGAAATGCTGTTTTTGGGATAAAGTTCATTGTCATGGCAAAGAGGGACTTTGAAATTAATTGCAATTCATCTGATAACTCTTCATGACATTCTGGAGTATATGCAAATTGCCATCATAAAAACTGAGACAGCAGACTTTGTGAAAAATAATACTTGTGTCATTCTCAAAACTTTTGGGCATGACTGTAGTGAAAGGGGTCATAAAATTTTACCAAAATTGGGAATATATGTAGAAACTGTAACCGAGAATGCTCAGTCTGACATTTTGACATTATTTATATCCCCAGAATGTAGCGAAATAGCTGAACCTCTCCTTGTTGCTGTTCCCTCACCCCTCCTGCCTCCTCTTTTTCATTTCCGCCCCCCCCCCCACACTACGAAAAAAACAAGTAGTTATCTTTTCCTTGAAGTGAATGGTCCGTGGTCTATTAAATGCTTAAAATTAGAGAAAAGTAGAGGAGACCAAGCAATGACACCAGCAAAACTTATCGGACAAAGTATTTTTGTTATTATATTTTATTCATTGTTTTGAAATGTGACGTTTTAAATTTAGATTTAAACTTGTGTCTGCTGTCTCAGTTTTTATGATGGCAATTTGCATATACTCCAGAATGTCATGAAGAGTTATCAGAGAAGGTACAAGAGAAGGTACCAACGTGATGAACTGTAAATTCTCTGGATTGTTTTGGAATGTATTACACCTTTCCCGCAGCTATAATTATTTGTTTGATGTCTTTATTGTATGTTATTTTCTTTTATACAATAAAAATAGTAATAAAAAAATTCTCATTACTGTTCTTTTTTGCAACTAATATTTTATTAGAATATTTATTCCTCTCTCCTCTCATGGAGTGAGATGACTATTGAATATATGTTTTTGCACAGATAAAATGTATGACATTTTCCTCTTTTTTTTTTTTTTTTTCCAAATAACAGTTCTTAAATGTTATCTTTTGTGACGAGTCATCATAGATGGAATAATTATATGGCTAAATCAAAGAGATACAATTGCAAAAAAAAATAAAAAATTACTGGCACAAATAATACATAGCGGACAGTTCCCATGAATGTAATCTCAAAGGAACAATATAAGCCTTAAGACTGCAATCCAATGCAGTAAATAAAACATGCATGTAATGTGCAAGGAACAGGGCTTTAGGGACGTAAAAGAAGTCCAGCTCCTTTATGTATGCATAATTTGGTATTCAGTGATATATAGCAGAGTGACAGATGTCATATATTTCCCAGACAGCTTGAGGAATGGACGTCAGTTAGAAAATTCTAAAAATGTATCCTGTAATGTTATATGCATTAGAGCTGTTTGTCATGACAATGTATTATTGCTATCATTTTAAAAATAAGGCAAAAACTGCACAAAAATAAAAACTATAAAAAAAAAGCCCAAATGGATTAATTACTCTTCTGTGTGGCAAGCAATGAATTAATTAGCAACATATCTACAAATATTTTCTTGCAGACCTCCTACAGGTACAATTAGTGAGGCTGGAGACAAAGCACCAAATCGCATCTATATACTCAATTCTCTTGGAAAAATGCATGGTCTTCAGAGATTATGACACACATGGGAAGATGACTTAGGAGAGATTAGTGATAGGGGTTGGGGAAATATGTTAGAAAGTTCATATCTAGTTCATATCAAGTTACTGCCTCTGCCAGATTTCGCCAAATTCAATTTTTCTTCCTACATAGGGCATACCTCACTCCCCTCCGACTCTCCAAATTTGGTGGGAGACAGCTAGTTCTTTGACCCAGATGTGGGAGTGCAGGAGAGGATTTCGGCATATGATATGGAGCTGCCCAGTGGTGTTTTCATTCTGGCAAGAGGTGGGAAAATTTATACTAAAACTAGATGTTGGAATATCCTCCATTAATCTAAGAACCCATATAGATCCATTACATTACTTGTCAATATCCTATTTATGTTAGCGAAAGTGATCATTGCCAGAAAATGGATCGCTCCGGAGGGCCCTATTCTAAAGGACTGGATTGATCTTGTAAGTGATACTGTAGGACATGAACGGTTTATGTCTACTAGTCGTAACTTGACTAATAAATATGAGAACAATTGGTATCTGTGGGGGATTTCTCCTTATGTTGCGGAGGGACTGTGGGAGATGGATCTCATGGTACTGGACAGACGCTGAGCCACTAACTATTTTAATATTCTGACATTATAGATATATATGATTATTTTGAAATGATAAAGACCACTTTTGTGACTAAGGACATTAGTTATTCTTATATTCTATGTTTAACCACCAATATTTTCTGATTAACACTATGCTTAAATATTGTTAGTTTGATTTTATAACACTGTTACTACCCCTGCGTGGGTATAGCTTTAGTTTAATGTTGTTAAGGTTTTATTTTAATAATGTAAAAAATTTCAATAAAAAGATTATAAAAATAAAAAAGTATCCTGGATTCTGTAGTATATTCCTGGTGTATGATTGCATTATGTGGCCTCTGGGTCCCTCCCAAAATGTTTTAGACAGCTCAAAGTAAGCGTATGTAGGTGAAATGATATGAGCACCTGAGACATGTTTTCATACTTAACGCTTTATCAAAACAGATGGCAAAATCCTGGAGAAAGGACTTCTGATTGGTGCTCATCAGTGGTCGAAGTGGCTGGTATACGGTGGTATGTCATACCGCCACTTCTCCTACTGCCTTCATTACAAACTATCAAATTCCATTCACTTACATTTTCCATACCACCATTTCTAAATTTCCAAATCAGCCACTGGTGCTAATCCCGATAAATAGTGATCAGGGAGTGATGGAACATTCCCTCTGATGAAACTGTCGGCACACTAGAAGGTAGAGAAACGCGTGAATATGCACACGGATACTAAGAGACATCTAAAAAGCCTTTAAAGACCAATAACCAACTGAGTGAAGGCCCTCGTCTGAAAACAGTAAGACCGGAGTTGATGAGCATTGGAACCAAAACTTTGATTTGGGCTTCAGTTCTACTTAGTAAGGAAAAACAATAGAAGCAAATTTATAAAAAGATTTAAACGAAATGGGAAATTAACACGTTTTTTAAAAATGAATGTGTTAAAAACTGCCCTATAACAAGAATATAGCGTTTTTTAATGCTTTTGGTCTTTTGATCACCGTAGTGGGTTGACAAATACAGAGCAGGTATCTCAGTGGTACCTGATACATTGGCTTACCCATATAAAGATATCCATCATTTTTGTCGGCAATAGGGGTTTTCGCCCGTCCAGAAACATGCTCTATTATCTTATAGCAAAAGAAAGGTCTTTGATAATACCAGTTTGCCATTTCCGTTGACGATCACTTGCCTGTAGCAGTATAGGAACTGGGAAGCAGCATCGCCCATGTTAATCCTTTGCAAGTCAATTGATCCTCAAAATAGATCCAAACACAGATGAATCTCTAAATACAAAACCCCACTGTATTTATAAATGCCTTATTGTTTGTGTAATTATTTTATTTGACGTGATTATTGTAATCAGTTTATTCTTACATAGGCTAACGTGCCAAAGGCAGCATGAAGTGCCAACAGAACAAAATGTGCTCCACTGCTACGGAAATAAATCTCATGCTCAAAAAACGTGGAAACTGTTAACATTCCTTAGAATTTGGTCAGCATTGCAAGGGAGAATTTATAAATATCACACTGCCCTTGATAAAACGCTGTCATGTTTTCTGCACCTCATAGGCTCTAAGAGAGTTATATTACGCTGACAAGTCTCTCAGATTTATCCTGTTGGTTTATTCTCCAACTTCACAGATGGATTTAGGTATTACAGGACCCTGGAAGCAATTGATCATTTTATCTTAAATAAGAATTCTATTTAAGAGAAGTTCTTATAGAAATAACAAATCAATACCTAAATCTTCAACAGAATGGAAAGCAAGAGAGTGAGAGAGAGAGAGAGAGAGAGAGAGAGAGAGGAGGTTGTAGAATATGACGCTGTCAGGAAGATATGTTCCCTGTAGTTGTGACCTGAGAGGGTTATAGAGGAACTGGCACAGAGAGAAAAAGGTGAAGAGACGGACACTGCGAAAAACAGAAAGAAAGAGATCCACAGAGAAAACAATGATGGTATAATTCTGAGGGAATGACAGAGAGTATGGATAAAATAGTACGGGAAAAATAGGTAGACAGAATAGAAATAAGAATCGGAACTTCTGAATTAATGGAAGAGGAAGGACATAGGGCCTGATTCATTAAGGAAAGTAAAGCAAAAAAATGAGTAACTTTGAAACCTGGCAAAACCATGTTGCAATGCACAGGGTGCAAATGAGTTTATTATCTTGCACATAAGGAAAATACTGGCTGTTTTTTTTCATGTAGGACGCAAATACTGCATAGCTTTATTTTTACACTGACATTAAAAGTTGATCTAGAGCATGCCCTACCCAAATTATAAATCTATTCTCACAGTTTAAATTTACCTTCCTCCTAGAATACAACATGGTTTTGCCAAGGTTCAAAGTTACTCATTTTTTTTGCTTTACTTTCCTTAATGAATCAGGCCCATAGTTTAATTAGAGAGAGAGAGCGAGAGAGAGCGAGTGAGTGAGTCACAGAGAAAACAGAGACATTTGCTGTGTCACTAGTCAGTACTAGAATAATAAATGGTAGTTAACTAATTAGTGTGTATATATATATATATATATATATATATATAGTAGAAGAAGCTGTAATAAACAGTGGCGCTCGAATTAGAATTGTGAGTCAATAATCAAATGTCTAAATCCACCATAAACACTACCTCCATAAGAGGAGGCAGCCTACTGGGACAGTTACTGTAATACATAATAAGTTATAAGCAAGCGTTTTTTCTTTCTATCCATTGATTCGGGGGTCCCTATAAGAGGTAGAACTAACACATCGATATTGCTAACAGGAAGTGATTATCGTATGGCGCGCATGCGCAGTAGATGTTGTGCACTGCACATGCGCAAGATGGTGGCCGTCGCCGCTATTTATGATCTCAATTTTGGAACCAACATTCACTCTCCTGACAAAGTCTTTGGGACGAAACGCGTTGAGAATATCCTGTTTATCTATCCATAACACTGGGAGTTTACCAGCTGTTCATTGGCTATACTGAGTGTCATTCTTATTATGGACTTCTGAGTGGAGACCATGTGAGCCTACTGTATGGACCTACTGGAGATATAGTACTGCTAGCAGTAGACCCAACATCTATGGATTACAGATAAGCATATGTTATCTTTTGTATTGTGTGTGTGCATTTTATATTTTATGTTGAATAAATTTTTTGTGCATAAATACTACACTATGTGGTATTTCTATTCCTATATGCTATACCTGGTGAGCGGAGCAGGTAAACTATAACAACAGTGAGATGTTTTAGATGACCAAGAAACAACGTGCACAGACAGACTGTCTTTTAATATCTGCATTGGATTGACCAGGATGAGTTGATGCTGTTTATACGGAGTTATAACACAGATAAGCTACATTTTCCTCCTGGTTCGCTGATACACGGTGTTCTATATAGATTTATCACTGGTGTCATAAATATACTACACTATTCTTTGGTCTTTTCCCTCTGTTTCTATGTTCGCATATGGTTGGAGATGATGGAAGCTATGTAGCATTGATACACCCAGCAATATGTGATGAGCCTTCAAACTTCTTACATCTGGTACGCATATATCACATATTGGTGATTTGGGGACACTTCCCAGAGGATATTGCACTATTTGGCGCCCTTTTTCCCTCTGCCTGTTATTATATATATATATATATATATATATATATATATATATACATATGTATATCCTAGAATTCTTAGATTATTACCCATTTTAGTTTTTGGTTTTTTTTTAAAAATCCATATACATAACAAAGAGCGACTTGTCTTAAAGCGGCGATGGACAGACCCAGCTATCATTGATGTAATATAAGTATTATTTTAGGGGTTAGGGTTAACTCTATCTCTAACCTTTACTCTCTAACCCTACTATCCCTAATCCCTAAATTAATACTTACATTACATCAATGACAGCTGGGTCCGTCCATCACCGCTTTAAGACAAGTCGCGCTTTGTTATGATGTCATCTAACACAGTCGGCAACACAGCGAGTTGTCCCATGAAGACATCTGCATTCTGGTAAGTAGCTTTTTTTCAGGTTGCTGTAGTATCAAGTCGGTGTCCTCCTGTAGTCCTCTTCTTTGTTGGGGAAGTCAGTACCGTTAATAGGTACCACACCCATATATATATATATATATATATATATATATATATATATATTTATTTACTGCTCACTAAAAGGGTTATTCACAGTTTTCACAGTGCCAACTTAGTGTTGCTCAATTGCCACAGAAAATAATAATAATATTAAATTGTAGTTATAAGTAATTAAAATTCCATTGCGGTAATAAGTATTCATCCCATAAATTGGGCCCTTTGAGGCCAATAGAATCAGTATAGGCATAATGTACATGGGAATTTCCTACAGCTTACTCAGGACATATCCTGCATCACTATTCCTGTATATCACTCATATATTATTTGCAGATACTCAGTTGCAATTTCCTTTCTCTCATTTATGTTTTTATAAACGTTAGTAAAGAACAGCAAATATTTATCTTGCGCTGCTAAATATCACTTACCCGAAACAATACAGGTTCACACTTGTGTAAATAGATATAGGGGCTGCTAATTAGGCTTTAAGTCACACTCAGTATTTTACCAGTATATACAGTATGTGTAATAAAAACATTAAGATATCAGTGTATAATAAAATGCACATTATCGGACCTTTCTCTATTTATCCCTATGAAGGTGCCACTGGAGTGTTCTCCATTCTGTAGACATCTATTCTTATTGTACTTCACTAATCTGCTCCCCAGAGACCTCCTACCTTATGCTTGTGTGATTATTCCTTGACGCTACAATTGCTTCAGGACATGGGTTGGTAGCAAGGCATGGGTGTGACATCATTGGCACAGGATATAATATAATTGGAGGGGGACATAACATCATTAGGCCATGTGCAGGGAGCAGAGGACCACAATGATGGGAGGAGAAGGCATGTGCGAGACAAGAGGCAATAGATGCAGCTTACATTGTTTGCTCAGAGCCTGTTCAGCCAGGTAACATAAAACTATGGGGTCTTATGAAAGAGTGACAATGGCAGGAAGGTTCGCCTACTTACCAACAGTTATCTGTTGTGAAACATCTCAGGATGGCGTAAAAGGAATAAAAGCATTAAAAAAGCATTCAAAATGCTTTATTGTTAGAGTAAATATTATTAATGCATTAATTTCTACAAATATCTAATGAATAACTAAATAAAATTTGTTTTTATAGTTAATTTTTTTTTTTACTATAGAGAAACTGAAAGCATGTGTGTAACGGATCAAAGACTGGAGCCAATAGCACCGGGGCACTGGGGAAGACTGGGCCGGGCCAGTCCCATAGTAGGCTACCATGGCCTGGGTCACTAGGCTACCATGGGCTGGGTCACTGGGCTATCTTGAGCTGGTTCACTGGGCCACCTGCATTTTTTTCCCTTTAAAATCATCATAATAGGCTGCTGAGTCGAGTCTTGACCCCTGGGATAAAATTTCCCAGCCCTCCGCTGCCAGGGCAACTGAGCAAAGCTGATTATCTCATGTTTGCAGAGAAGTACCCCAAAAATAATGTATTTTGGGATTAGTTGAGAAAAGGAAAACACTGAACTAGGAAACTATGTTGCTAAAATGTCCTGAATAAAATGTCTTGTGTCTGCTACACATCAGTATATTTGTCCTGACTGTCCATGGGTTAACCTGTGTAGTAGATGAATAGCAGAAACAATATGGGCCTGATTTATCAAGGCACGCATACTGAGCGTATACTGAGCGCAATGTGCGTTTGTTAAAAACCGTAAGTAAAACGACTCTGCGTACTCCTGAATTCAACTCCCGATTCTCACTCCTGACTCCAGGACTTTGCACAGGCTGCTCCCCAGCTGTGGAACGATCTTCCACGTTCCATCAGGTTAGCATCTACTCTCAAAGGCTTCAAGCGTGCCCTTAAGACTCATTTCTTTATTCAAGTCTATCAGTCCTCCTCCTAACTCTCTCCCCCAGTTAGAACCACCCTATTTTTGTCTCCCCCTTTCTCAGGAGCAGGGCCCTCTTTCCTTGTGTGCTCCTTCTACTATTCCATCACCCTATGTACCTCTTGGCCTGCTTCCCTAGCCCTATTTAAGCTTCGGCCTACTTCTCGCTGATTTCTACCATCACTTTCACACATTGTCCCAGTAATAATTTGATTTGCTTTACCATGTTACCTGCGTCTGTGTATATAATTTTGTTCATTTTTTGCTCATTCTGTATCCTGTTGTGTCATGGCTCACTGTTTTCTGTATGTCATGTACGGCGCTGCGGACCCTTTGTTGCGCTTTATAAATTAAAGATAATAATAATAACAGGGAACGGATCTGACGATACGTGCACTGATGAATCGGGGGTGCAGGTATGTTCTCCTGTACTACACAAGATGCTGCAGGGTACATCCTTTACCTATGTGGGATATAAATTGCCAAAAGAACACATAAGATAAATTATTAAATGAATGTCACCTGTTAATAATATTTTTTATATATTTTTTCCCCCATGAAATAGATTTATTATGATGTTCTTAATGTCTACTGAACATAAAATACATTTTTACAGTTGCTCCTGATTGCAAACACATGTTATAGCATGCATACAAGACCGTCATCACTACTGATCAGGACAGGCTAACCCTGTATCTGGAGCAAGAGATACGGCAGAAAAACAAGTAACTTTGAGATGCCCAGAGCTTGATTCTAAAGTGGCTGTGTGTGTTCGAGTTTGGCACGCCCTTACTGTACATTGACTACAACCAAACACCCCTTACCCGCCCCAAATCATAGGCTGTAGTAAGTGTCCTTTGCTTGGAAGAGAGAGTGGACAGGGTTGCATTTACTGACATATGTCCCAGTAAACGGGAATGCGTATAGAATTTTGCACATGATACGCTAAAAATCGTCAGATACGAGCCTTGTTGAATGAAGCCCAATATGTCTTTAAGCACATATATCCTGACTGTGAACGGGTTAAGCTGTGCAGTAGATGAACAGTAGAAACTATATTTCTTTAGGTACATTTATCCTGGATGTAAATGGGTTAATCTGTGTAGTAGATGAATAGCAGAAACAACATGTTTTAAGGTTACTCACAAAGCAGGGGGTCGCCATCCGAGACACTAGGAAAGTTCAATGTAATCTTACAGCAGTAAAATATCAACTCCTTCAGATTTTTTACAGCAACAAAATACAGCTGCCACACTGGGAAGGAAAATTACAACTCTCCAGGAAATATTTACAAAGAGATATCTACTGGTGTGACAGCAGGACTTTTTATCAAAGAAAAAAATCATGAAAATAAATGTATATCATATTTAACTATAATTTCTAGCTTCTTGTGCAGATAAATTACATTTTCTCAACATACCATATATTTTATAACCAATTTCTCAACTTTTATAGTATAAATATAATTGTGCAGTGCAAAACATTGAAGTACCCAATGGAAAAGTGAGCCAGTCCTTGCTTGATGAAATTATCTCAGATAGAGTTGATACTTATAAGGTAAATAACAGTGTTTCCCTGCAGTGCAAGTGCAGTTAGCTGTACCCACCACAAGGGGGGGGGGGCATAGCAAGAAAATCTATAATTGTAGGGCAAAACTGATCTCTCTGGTAAACTAGTTTCTGTACTCATTGGTTATATGCTGGTCACGCCCACTGGTGGCGTAGTGTGGAAACCCCTCTCTACAAATCCTACGTTTGCCCCTAGTCAGAAAATATTTTTGTGTTTGAAGTATGTCACTACATCACTTCATACCTCACAACTGACTAATATAGGCGGTACAGTCCTGATTGGAAGCCTCTGTCCCGCCATTTCCTCATTGGGATAGCTTTATCTCGAACGGTTGGAAAATTGTCAGGTATTCTGTTCACTGTTGCACTGCATGTCAGCTGCGGTAAACAGGTGCCATAAATGGTGTTTGGAGTGGAGTAAGGGTCAACCTAGCACTGCAAGAGGGATGTCAGGGAGAGACAGGGAATACCTCTTATCCCCTAATTGACCCAGGGTGGAACACCAGGGCTTCCATGATACTGACCTATGATCAGCTGAAGTGCCCCACATAGTACATCCCTATAGGGTTTATTCCTTGCTATTCTTTGGACCCACTACTGTCAGAGTAGGTGCATGTCAGGCCCGTCTGAGTGTGTTAATAGACAAGATGCTTTAACATATATTCCTTCTCAGAGTGTGGAACAAGCTTATCAAATGTTGAGCAGAACACCAGTATCACAGAGAGTGAGTGTAGCGCCAGTGACCCGAGTGGGCTGCACATGTGCTTTATATACCTCCCCTGCTGGCAGAGAACTACATCTCCCAGCATGCAGTGGGGAGAGGGAGCGTGTGAAAGAGCTGTTACAAATGGCAGTGGAGATTCTGAGAGTCACTCTGAGACATCCTGTGAGAGTCTCCTGCAGCCTGTCAGAGAGAGAGTGTTAGGAGTCTGAGAGACAGAGGGAATGAGGAGAGAGACACCCTGAGACAGTGGAGAAGACTTTACAGTGGATAGTGGGAGAGCTTGCCAGATACCTGAGCTTAGATACAGGTACTGGAAACTAGAGGAGATGAGTAACTCATGTTTAAATTGTTACTGATTTACTTGGACAGAGCATTTTTGTTGTTAGTAAGTTAGGGAATGGATGGGGAGTCCTGAACAATATTTGTAAGACTCATTTGCTAAAAGAACTATATGCCTGCGACTAAGAAGGAACTGCATGTGTGTTCCGTGTGTTCTACATTCGTATTGAGTAGGAGTAAAAACACACAAGAGAGCGCGACTTTACTAAATTTTCAGAAGAAATTAAACGTTTTGTGGAAAGGAGGAAAAATGCAAAGTGCTGTTGTGTGAAATCCTCTGTGTTACTCTGATGGTGAGGAATACAGAGAAGTATGACATTGCTCTGTGCCATTTGCAATCGTAATACCTGTTTGCTCTATGAAAAAGAAGGGGAGATCTGGATTTGTGCTACCTTCTAAAACCGCATAATTGCATTCATCTGTTTATTATACAAATGCCTTTGTATGATATGCGTTAGTTAAATCGAAACAGTTGCAACTGTTTCGATTTAATAATGTATATTGCTAATGATAGTCATTGTGGATAGACGAATATTGCAGGATAGCAATTAGAGGGGTCAGAGGTACCGTTTAGTAATATAGAAAGAGTGAGACGTACAAATTGTGTTTAATATCAGTTAGTTCTGTTCATAAGTAGTAGAAACGTGTTGATGTGTTTTTCTTGTGTTTGCTGCACCCAAAGTTACCCTTAAACCACTGTTTGAGTAAAAGAGATATATTATTGATATATAAAACTTATAAAAACCTTAAGGGGCCTCACTAATAAATGTGCCGGTGTGGCTTCTAAAGACCAGCCTGGTGTATTAGTATTTTATTTGTGTGTTCCTCTGGTATTGCTCACTTCCAGAACATTACCCCACGAAGATCCTACGGTACTCAGACTAGAGGCACTACGCAACAAAAGGAAAAGAAGCAAAAACACACCCGAGCAGGAAAAAAGGGGTGTTATGTTAGTGTTTGGAAGTAATCACCGTTATATTTAAAAGTATATATTTTTTTATATATTATATATGACAACTACCACTGCACCCAAGAAGAGGCACAGAGAGCATTGAAACCAGAGCTGGATTAAGGCTCTGGGGGGCCCGGGGCACTTAAGACAGGGGGTGCCTATGGTGTAATATGGCTATTATTTTAGAGAGTGCTGAAGTGTGTCGGCATGAGACTGTATGACATAACGACACTTCTAAAATTGCACTGTCCCTGAAGATTCTCCACAATCTACAAGCATGTATTTTGCTTGCAAACTGTTGAAGCACAAATATCCAGTTCTGCCCCAGAATCCATTGATCAGTTTGAGTGATTTTTTGAGGGGGTAGTGGGGATCAGATGCGCGTCTACAGAAGTGCAGATTGCTGTGCAGTCTGCACAGTGCAGAGGCAGACAGATGACGTGTCATCAGTGGGGTGGGCGGGGCTCCAGTAGCGCATCAGTGTGGGCGGAGCTCCAGTAGTGCAGCAGTGTGGGCGGAGCTCCAGTAACGCAGCAGTGTGGGCGGAGCTCCAGTAGCGAAGCGGTGTGGGCAGAGCTCCAGTAGCGCAGCAGTGTGGCCTACTCGGTCAGCCAACTGTCGCACTGCTGCCCTTTCCCGTGCAGATAGTGATTTAGATGGTCCCATCTCAATAGGGTTCTGTCAAGTCTGTGTAAGAGCCTGTCAAGTATAGAACAGAATGAATACATTGGGAATGGGTTGAGGGGTGTTCACCAGCAGCGAAATTGTTTAAATGCTGCACTATGGGATTCATGCAGATGACTGACATGAATACGTTCTGGCATGTAATAATCCATGTTAATGTTTCTGTAGGTAGAGAGCTGCAATCATTAGCTGTAGTGACGGATGGTCTGTGATGGGGTATCGATAGGAGACTGCTGGTTTCTTATTCCTGGGCTCGCTAACCATGAGCTTGACATGTTAATTGTGATTAATGTTCTTTCCCTATATATGGGCACAATCATGCATTACATTTCAAAACAGCATTTTCCCTGTGGTCTCAAATTTTTGCAGCTTCAGGTTCATTAATGACCCTTCCTCTGTTCATTTAACAGCAGAGGTTCTAAACAATTTATGGTCCCTTCAACCGTGGCACACCAAAGCAACACGAAGTCTTCAAAAACTGTTCTGTAAAGCAGAACGTCACTGGCGTAAATCTCGAAGCTCTAATGACTTCTTCACATATACTTCTGTCTACCGCTCCTATCGAAATGCTCTGGACACTACAAAACAAACATACTTCCAATCTCTTATCTATGCTCAGGCTTCTAACCCCAAACGCCTTTTCAATACATTTAATCATCTTCTCAATCCTCCCACCCCGAACCCTCCATCTACTATCAGTGCTCAGGATCTTGCTTCCTACTTCAAGGACAAGATTGATAAGATCAAACTAGAAATGGTATCCTCTTCCACGACAAGCAATCAGCTCAATTCCTTCCCACTACCCTCTGACACCCTCTCTTCATTTGACCCCACAAATGAAGAGGAGATTTCTACTCTGTTCTTATCTTCCTACTCTACCTCCTGTCCTCTTGATCCTATTCCCTCGCAAATTGGTAGATCCCTGTCTCCTGTCCTATTCTAAAAAAACAAAACTCCGACCCAAACTCTCTCTCAAATTACCGTCCCATCTCTCAGCTCCCTTGCCCCTCTAAGCTTCTAGAGAGACTTGCCTACACTCGCCTCACACGCTTTCTTTCCGCAAACAACCTGTTGGATCCTCTTCAGTCTGGCTTTCGTTCTCAACACTCCACAGAGACTGCACTGACCAAGGTTGTCAATGATCTGATCACTGCTAAAACTGAACACCATTACTCTCTCCTAATTCTCCTGGATCTCTCGGCTACATTTGACACCGTTGACCACTCTCTTCTCATACAAACGCTACAATCCCTAGGTCTTCAAGACACTGTTCTATCCTGGTTCTCATCCTACCTCTCTTATCGCTCTTTCACTGTTAATTTCTCTGGAGCCACCTCTGCTCCGCTTCCCCTATCAGTTGGAGTACCACAAGGCTCAGTGCTAGGTCCTCTGCTGTTCTCTATCTATACCGCTTCTCTTGGAAATCTAATAAGTTCCTTTGGCTTTCAGTATCATCTCTATGCGGATGATACTCAAATCTATCTATCCTCTCCTGATCTCTCGACATCTGTGTTGTCCCTTGTAACTGACTGTCTTTCTGCCATATCATCTTGGATGTCCTCTCGCCAACTCAAACTTAATCTTTCTAAAACAGAGTTAATAATATTCCCACCCGCCAACAAGAGCATACCTGACATTTCTATCTCTGTTGATAACATGACCATAAATCCCACCCCACAAGCTCGCTGCCTAGGTGTAATCCTTGATTCACACCTATCCTTTGTTCCCCACATTGACTCTATATCTAAATCATGTTACATACATCTAAAGAACATTTCCAGAATCCGCACATATCTCACGCAAAACATTGCTAAAACCTTAATTCATGCACTTATCATCTCCCGCATTGACTATTGCAATTCCCTCCTTACTGGTCTTCCCAAAAACAGACTCAAACCCCTACAATCTATTTTGCATGCTGCGGCAAGACTGATTTTCCTTGCAAATCGCTATTCCTCTGTTGAATAACTCTGTATGTCTCTACACTGGCTGCCTGTCTTCTACCGAATCCAATATAAAATACTTTTACTAACCTACAAGGCCATCAACAAAGCTGTACCAACATACATCTCCTCTCTTGTCTCAAAATATCTCCCAACTCGGCAACTCCGTTCTGCAAAAGATCTGCGTCTCTCATCCACCCTCATTACATCCTCCCATTCCCGGTTACAGGACTTTTTTCGGGCTGCACCCACTCTATGGAACTCTCTCCCTCGCACAATAAGACTCTCCTCTGGTCTACAAACTTTCAAGCGTTCTCTGAAAACCTACCTATTCAGACAAGCTTATAATATTCCTCAACCACCCTCTTAAACTCACTACCTTTATTTACTGCCTGTTACACAATTTCACACAAGACAACTACTCCCTGACCAACATTGTTGTGTGACAGGATCATTTAGCTTATGAGTCACTTTTACCTTTGCAGTCTGGCTGGGCCAAGATGCAAAATGTATACTTAACCTCATGTGTCAATCTCCCATTGTCCCATAGATTGTAAGCTTGCGAGCAGGGCCTTCTCACCTCTTTGTCTGTTTTACCCAGTTTGTTGATCAGTTTATTATGTTTGTCCCCAATTGTAAAGCGCTACGGAATATGTTGGCGCTATATAAATAAATAATGATGATGATCCCTTGATGAGATAGATGAAGCATGTGATTTATAATTCAATAGACTATATTTGTTCCTGGCACCAAACACTACGAGGTATAATAACTAAACCACAGGTTTGAAAAAGTGGAGATGTTGCCTATAGCAACCAATCAGATTCTAGCTGTCATTTTGTAGAATGTACTAAATAAATGATAACTAAAATCTGAACTTAATTAGTAAAATTTTATAAATATACCCCTACAAATCAGTTAGGGGTTAAGTTCACATCTTCCATTTTGGCCCTTTCAGATTATCATGCTGGCACTGTTAGGGGAGCTTAGGGATTGTCCCTACGTGTCATCCACTTTATGCCCCTCTTCCACAACTTCATCTTCTCTATACTTCCACTTTGCCTTCTCTCTCCATCCTTAAACAAGCATAGTTCTCACTATATTCTATGTATTATATACAGGTTGTAGCTATGAGATTTTTTTATTGCTTATTCTTTCCTATAGCTACCTACATAATCATCTGATACTGCACAGTCTGCGTTCCCGTTGGTTGTCAACCTTCAGCTGCAGTTATCTGCTCTGCTGACCTCGTCCTTATCCTGTAAACGTATTGGGTGTCCTTCTGCTGGTGACTCCTCTCCTGCACCGTTTTGTGATAGTTCACTTCTGTAGCTTCAAGGAGAGTTGTTCTAATTCAACCAGTGCCTCAAAGAGTAATTCTAAATTTAATGCAAATGAATTGTCATTTGATACTGGCCAAGTACCGTCGCTAGTCAAACTGTGAGAGTTTTTCTCTGACCTTCCTTCCTCATCCCAACTTCTCTCCCCCACTCTTCTTTTTTTGATTCTTATGTCAACAAACTGTTGGGACTATGGCAAGCGCATCTACAGAGATGTGGAAGAATGAGACTTCTCTAAGAGTAGTTAGTACTTACCAGCCATTTATCCCGCGCAAAGATGACTGTTGAGCATGGATTCATAGAAGAGACAATACCCCATCCACTCATCAATGATAATGTCCACCTTTTCTACTGGTAACTCCACTTCTTCCACTTTACCCCTAAATATTGTAATTACTGGAAAATGCACAGAAAAAAGTATTGTGACAACAATTAAATACTTTGTAATCTGCAGGTCTCTGTAGAAATAACATGTATAGAAATGTCATATTACTTTCTAGTGCTGCCACTGTAGTTAGGATGATCCTTTGGGAAGGCTGGGCACAGTAATGGAGCATGCCCACAAAATGTGATTTATTGTGTAAGTTATTAACTAACTTCCCAGCACTTAGGATCAAACAACTTCATGTTGCCTTTAGTCAGAGAGTCAGGAGCAGGTGTCTATGTCCACACCTTATGGAATAGTAATAGTCAGCAGAAACACTGCAGGCACTGGAGCAAGGCATGATGGGATAGGTAGTTTATTGCGTCACAGCACCTTGTACATGGACTATAGTAAATCATTAGTTACTCATTAATGCGGTACATTACAATACTCATTTTCTACTAATTGCCCTTTATTTCTCCTTTGTCAATAAGAAGATGGGTAACTGACGGTCACATAATGTATCAGGGGCGAACGCAGGATTTAGAAGGGGGGGTTTCCGCCCCTCCCCCCCCCCCCCCAAAAAAAAATAGAGCGAGAGAGAGCATGCGCTGCAGCTACATTTCGGTGAGTCTGAATTCTACAGCAGCCGCGGCGCTGTCAAGAAGCATCCGCGGCAGTGCTCTATTATACTACAATACAGCACTGCCGCGGACGCTTCTTTGACAGCGCCGCGGCTGCTGTATAGTACCGTTGGTTCACAGAGGGGAGGGGTTTCTGGAGAACCAGAAACCCCACCTGCGTGTGCCACTGTGTATAATAGTTGCCAGTTGTTCCTGATTTCTAGGAACATTTAAACATTGATCTCTGAAAATGTTTGTTCCTGACAAGGTGACTGGCTTGTAGTTTTGATCAGTTGTCAAATGTTATTTGTGCTGTATTTTGTTGTTGAATGCAGTTCTTAGAATCTACAGTATCTGCTTCATAAATGAAGAGTGTTAAGACGAGTATTATGGAATAGAACAGCTCATAGATCATATCATGCTGGATACACCCTGTATTCACCATAAAGCTTGAGGAAGACAGATGCAGCTGGAAGGGTCTGGTGGGCCCAAGATAATCATTAAAAAAAATGTTTTTTATGTTTTTATTATAGGTTTTTGGGTATTATGGGTATGCAATGACAATCTTTAGAAACAAACTAATTTCAGATTGAATTAAGAAAACAAACGAACATGAATAAACTAATGTGTAGAAGATGATTACCCTACGCTGGGGCGCTGCCTCATTCTGAAATCATGTGATTATAGTGACTCCATTACTGTCAGCAACAACCTGCGCTCCCGTACCCTGGGGTATACATGTTGTATATATACTAGAAGTGACGGGTGATTTTTTTCTAGTCTAGTCACATTTTTTTCTATTTTCTGCCAGTTTCAGCCTCACCTTTCTATTTCTATAATTTGATCAAAACACAAGGGTGATTCAGAGCTTACGGCAGATAAAGCATTCTTGATTGCTTCAGGCCGTGCGATCATGGGATGAGCTTATATGACAAGTGGGAAACTAATATAAAATAATTATGCTGCAGGCAGAAATAGATATGAGAGAAAAAGATATATACAGTCGCAGCGAATAATATTGGCACCATAGTAGTATTCTGTAATAATGAACTATGTCTTCTAGAAAATTTTTAAAAGTTAAAATATAGTTTAATATCTGTCAGACGCAGTCCCCGCAGTTCTCTTCCTGTTCGGGGATGGCTGCCTGTCTCTGCCAGCCGGGAGAGTCTCGTTGCTAGGCAACGAGACACAGCCTCTCCCGGCTGGTCCTGATCTACTGTGCGCATGTGTATGCATCCCAGTTGCTAGGCGATGAGTACGTTCCGCTCAGCTGTCGGCTGTCCGTTATGTCACGGACTGCCGAAGGGAACCCAATCAGGATCAGCCTGTTTCTATTTAAAGCTGACTGTCCTGGAGAACCACAACCTGTGCGTCTCTTGCAGCTAAGACCACACCTTCTTGTGGGGAATACCAAGGTTATTTTAGACTCAGCCTTCCACAATGTTTTCAGCAAGTCTGCCTCCGTAGAGTTACCTCCTCATAGGCCTTGGGACTGCCCCATTGATCTAGTCCCAGGTAAGAACATTCCCGGGGGAAAAGTATATCCTTTGTCTCTGCCAGAAACCCAAGCCATGTCTGAATATATCACAGAAAATCTTTAATGGAGCGTCATCCGAAAATCCTCCTTTTCTGCGGGTGCGAGGTTCTTCTTTGTCAAGAAGAAAGACGGCTCGCTGAGACCATGCATGGATTACCATCAGTTAAGGGCCATAATGGTTATCCTCTTCCCCTCATCTCGGAATTTTTCGATTGTATCCTTGGAGCCCGGATTTTCTCCAAACTGATGCTTAAAGGAGTTTAAAATATTTTAATTGGATCCATCAAGGAGACGGACATTATGAATATCTTGTAATGTCCTCTGGGTTATGCAATGCCCCAGCGGTCTTTTAGGAATTCATCAATGAAATCTTCTGAGATTTGCTTTACCACTCCGTGGTGATCTACCTTGATTATATCCTATTCTTCTTGGAAGACTTTTCCTCTCACTGAAATCACTTAAAAGAAGTCCTCTCACGTTTGCGACAAAATCGCCTATTTTGCAAATTAGAGAAATGTCTCTTCGAGGTTCCCCAAGTATCATTCTTGGGACACCTTGTCTCTAGTTCCAATCTTCAGGTGGATCCTAAGAAAGTAGAGGATATTCTCAACTGGCCTTAACTCTCTAGATTAAAGGCGACCCAACGTTTCATTGGCTTTGCTAACTATGCTATTACCGCCAATTTATTAAAGATTTTTCCACCCTCATTGCTCCTATTACCTCCCTCACCCATACGAGGGGTCAATCCAAGGCCTGGCCTCTGGCTGCCATTTTGCCTATAACACCCTGGAAAAGGCCTTCTCTGTTGCTCTAATCCTTAGACAACCTGATCAACACAAACCTTTTTTCTTGAAGGTTGATGCATCTTTTGTTGGTTTTGGGGTTGTGTTGTCTCAGAAATCTTTCTCTAGGATGTTCCAACCTTGTGGATTCCTGTTTAAGAAATTCTCCCCGAGAGAAACTACGGCATCAGTGATAAGGAGCTCCTGGCTATTAAAGTTGCCCTTGAGGAATGGTGCCATGTGCTAGAGGGGGCTAATCATCCTTTACAGACCATAAAAATCTTACTTATCTGCAAACTGCACAGTGTCTCAACTTCTGCCAAGCCCCGATGGTCCCTCTTCTTCCTCCGATTTCAACTAAACCTCAGCTACCGCCCGGGTACAAAGAACTCCAGAGCTGACGAACTCTCCAGGTCCTTTGAGGATTCTGATTCTACCTCTACGCCCAAACCCAAATTCAGCCAGTATCATGGTTATCACTTGGTCTTCTACCAAAACTCCAGTTGACCTTTCCTTTGTTGACCCACATCTTCACCTTAAAGTGTTGAAATGGGCGTATGATTCCAAATTCATTGGACATGCTGGTACTAAGAAAATGTTAGCCTTGTTGTCTCATTATTACTGGTGGCCCTCTCTTGGATCTGATGTCCGGAACTATGTCCAATCCTGTAATATCTGTGCTTGGTACAAGATTCTTAGGTAATCTCCTGCTGGGTTACTCCTTCCTTTTCTTGTGCCTGGTGCATCCTGGAACAGCATCGCTATGAACGTTATTATGGAACTGCCGGACAATCACGGTTATAAAACCATCTAGGTGTGGTGGATGGCTTTTCCAAGATGGGTCACTTCACTCCACTCAAAGGCTTGCCATCTGCATCCAAACTCACCCTGCTATTCATCAAGAACATCTTCCGTCACCATGGCTGTACGCATGATATAATTTCTGACAAAAGTGTTCAACTTGTTTCCAAATTTTGGAGATGTTTCTGTAAAAACTTGGGATTGAATTAAAATTTCCTTCTGGATACCACCTCCAGACTAATAAACAGACCAAATGTGTGAATCAGGATTTGGAATCATTTATTCATTATTATGTTTCTGAACATCAGTCCACCTGGAATGATTATTTTCCCTGGGCGGAATTTTCTCATAATAACCATATTCACAAATCCACAGGTACTTCACCATTTTTCTCAGTCTTTGGGAGACACCGTACCTTAGCCACCTTCTCTGATCCTCCAGTGTCTCCCGTCCCAGCAGCCAATTCACTTGGCCGTAACTTTTCTCTGATTTGGACTCAGATTCGGCCCAGCCTATCGGAGGCCTCTTCTTGGTACAAGACCGCTGCTGATCACTGGCGAAGGAACCTTACCGTGCTGCACATTGGGGACAGTGTATGGCTCTCTATCCAATTCCTTATTAGTGGCCATCATAGGCAGCACTGGACTATTTACACCCAGCAACTTCCTATTTCCCTTGTCTGATTATCGTGGTTTGTACGTGTGATCCTCCCTTGCTTTTTCTACTGTTATTATCTGTGTATTGAACCAACTAGTCCTTGACTACATCTCTGCTTTATTATTATCTTATACCAGCTTCCACTTGTTTATCTATGCTCCACTTTTGCCTGCGCTGACCGTAGCTTATTACTGATTCACTCCACTCTGGCAGCTGGACTGTCTGATTCCAGATTGGATGAATGTTTGGATGGATAAGATAGATAGATATAAAAGATGGATGGATATTAGATAGATAGATAGGCAGACAGACAGACAGAGACAGACAGACTGTTAGATATAGAAAGACATGAGATAGAGTGACATGAGATAGATAGATAGATAGATAGATAGATAGATAGATAGATAGATAGATAGATAGATAGATAGATAGATAGATAGATAGATAGATAGGAGCTGGACTATCTGATACCAGATCAGATGGGTGGGTGTATGGATAAGATAGATAGATGTAAAAGATAAAAGAGCTAATAGACGTCATTCTTATTTTCATCATTCAAATTTGTTTCCTCAATTGAGAGTAAGAGAAAAATAGCGATTTGACAAAAGTATTTCGGAGTTGGAGACTTAAAAATGAAATGAAACATTGGTGGGACGATTCCCTTTAAAATATGTTGATTCTAATAAAATCCCTAGAGGATTAAGACTACATAAAAGTTTGTCAATTATTGATGATCAAGAACTGCTAAAGAAATTGAATTTTACATTGAACTCCTGCTCTCTCTCTCTGTCTCTCTGTCTCTCTCTCTCTTTCTCTCTCTCTTTCTCTCTCTCTCTCTCTCTCTCTCTCATGAAGTTGTTCATTAAATACAGAGAAACTAAGGCGGCTAAAATTATTGAGGAAATAGAAGCAATCAAGAGCCAGTTATTTAAATATACATCAGAATATAAGGAAAATAACTATTTCATTAATAAAACAAATTAAACAAATTTTATAGAGACCTTAGAGATTATGAATAAGACCAAGTCAGATCCTACAGTAACAATAGACCTCCTAAATCCATGAAAGGATCAAGGGACATTTAAATGGAGGAAGGATGACTTTGGGAGTTTTTTTCACTATTTTATTAATAAAAAAAATATTGCTTATAGTTAGGCGCGAGACCAAAAACATGGACACCTAGGAAACCCCTTGCTAGTAAAGCTATTTTGGAAAGATCCACAGACAGGAGATCTTTCAAAACACAAGAATGCCTTCGAGAGTCTGTATGTAAGAACAACAATGACATTAAGAGACCCAGAAGAAAGAGAGAGGATTGCAAATGTCACAAGAAGAGCCAAGATCTATTAGAGTCTGGTGGCATTTTTAACTTCTCCAGTAAAGAACTTGAAGAAAATTCTCAATTAAAACAATTAATGAAATGTTTGAATTTTTCCGCTAGTAAGGAACCAAATTTGTTTGAATTATTTTTCCTACTGAATAAGTATATTCGTAACTGAAGCAGAAAAAAGTATTTTGCTTGTAAGTCTATGAAAGATTGTGATGAATGTTCTTAGAATTTTGGATTACGATGGGTACTTGGGCATTAGAACTCTTGATAGTTTGTTGGAAGAAAATAATGAAGAGAAACTGGAATGTAGTAAGGTTTTTTATATTAATCAAATGAATGAAAGTGTCAATCTAAAAGAAGAGAGAATTAGAATTAAGATTAAATTTAAACCAAAATCTGCTTTTTTCACTTTAGACCATTCCTGCAATTACTATTGTTTACAGTAGAACCCTGGACAATTTCCAACAGAAATACAAAAATAATAAGATAATTTTGGATAAATGAAATCTTACTAAATCTGAAAGAATGTCAATGTTAAATCAGTGGACAAGGGGGGAGAAGTAGTTGTGTTAGAGTGAGAAAAATAAATCAATGAATTCCTCAGACAATCAATTATTTTATTCCCCCTAGAGAAAGAGCAATGCAGAAACAAAGAGCGCTGTGAACCTGCTTATATCAGAAATATTATTATTATCATTTATTTGTTAGGCACCACAAGGTTTTCGCAGCGCCTTACATAGTATAAACAGTAGACCATACAGGGTAAAACATTACAGAACAATAAACATAAAGTACCAATGCATCAGAAACTCCGGGCAGACATATGGAGTGAGGCTGGAGCAGAAGAGTAGGTATGGAGACAAATATACAATGTTTATTTTCTATTTTCATGGTTGCATGATGTGGTCACGCTTACCTATATGCTACACATTTAGCTAAGTAGCAATTCATTATTTTATTTGAGGCTCCTGTTGAGTAAACCCCCCATGAGGTGATTCCCCCTTGTATACCCACTGTTTTGCATTCTCTCTTATTTCTGTTCCCTGTTATAAACCCTTAATACATTTCAATAACAAATATTGAAAAAATTTCCTTAAATAATTTTATTACACCACTCCCGGCAGCCATGTATGTTGAAATTTCCTTAATATCATCCCCACTGAAGACATATAAATTGCCTTTTCTAGTAAGTCAGATTGTCCAGAATGCAGTGAGCTTTTAGCTGACTTGGTTCACTGGAGCTTCTGGATCCTGTTTTTTATGAGATTGTCAAAAGCAGATTGGTAAATTATGTGTTTTTTATGATGAATGGGCAATCCATGGCATCTTGCATTTATACAAGAATTTCAAAAGATAGTAAAGAATTAATATTGGCAATATCGGCAGTAGCTTGAAAATGCATTCTCCACATGTGGTTACAGTACACCCCACACTTGATCTCTGGATCTCTCTTCATTATGGGGATGGACTCTTCAAAAGGTAAAATATACCCAGAAAATCTTTGAATCCTGGGAAAGTTATATCACAATACACTATCGGTTTCCTTTAAAGAACAAATACGGAGGTGCTTTCATCAGACCGTTTGGCATGAAACCCGAATATTCTTACAGGACCCTTTGAATTATAAATAACTTTCGCCCATCCTAGACTCCCTGTGCCTCAAGACATGACATATAAATGCACCAAGAACTGCCCAGTAATTGGTCTATATGATACCATTTACATTCTAAATAAAAAACACAATGGACACAATCTTTATCTTTAAATTCACTTTATTGACCATAATTGACTTTATTGAATTGCAAAACATTTCGTTTTTGCTTCATTCACATCTTGATTCTCCTGTTGTCTTGAAACTTGTTGGTAATTGTATATGACAAACGTTCTAATTTTTTTCCTTAAATAAAATATTTGAAAATCATCAGTAAAAGCCTAGAAAATGTATCAGTTATCCTGGAAGTATGTACCCGTTATCCTTGTAGCTTGTTCGTCAGCCAGTTCCCTTGGCTACTAATCCATGTAGGCTGTTAATCCTTCTAGACTCTGTTAATCCATGAAGGCTGTTAATCCTTGTAGGCTCTGTTAATCCCTACAGGCTGTTAATCCATGTAGGCTCTGGTAATCCACTAATAACTCCCCCAAATTCCTTGTTTACCTCTTTATTAGATTTCAAAATCCCAACTGATGCCACTTTCCGTACTTCTGCCTCTAATCTCCGTGCGCTCAAAAAATGCCCCAGGAGACCTAAAAAATGTATCAGTTATCCTTGAAGTATGTACCCGTTATCCTTGTAACTTGTTCTTCAACCAGTTCCATTGGCTACTAATCCATGTAGGCTGTTAATCCTTGTAGGCTCTGTTAATCCTTGTAGGCTCCGTTAATCCTTGTAGGCTCTATTAATCCTTGTAGGCTCTGTTAATCCATGTAGGCTCTGTTAATCCACTAATAACTCCCCCAAATTCCTTGTTTACCTCTTTATTAGATTTCAAAATCCCCATTGATGCCACTTTCCGTACTTCTGCCTCTAGTCCCCGTACGCTCAAAAAATGCACCAGGAGACCTAGGAAATGTATCAGTTATCCTAGAAGTATGTACCCGTTATCCATGTAGCTTGTTCTTCAACCAGTTCCCTTGTCAACTAATCCATGTAGGCTGGTAAACCTTGTAGGCTCTGCTAATCTTTGCAGGCTGTAAATCCTTGTAGGCTCTGTTAATCCTTGTAGGCTCTGCTAATCTTTGCAGGCTGTAAATCCTTGTAGGCTCTTTTAATCCTTGTAGGCTCTATTAATCCTTGTAGGCTCTGTTAATCCATGTAGGCTCTGTTAATCCACTAATAACTCCCCCAAATTCCTTGTTTACCTCTTTATTAGATTTCAAAATTCCCATTGATGCCACTTTCCGTACTTCTGCCTCTAGTCTCCCTACGTTTAAAAAATTCCCAAGGAGACCTAGAAAATGTATCAGTTATCCTTGAAGTATGCACCCATTATTCTTGTAGCTTGTTCTTTAGCCAGTTCCCTTGGATACAAATTCATGTAGGCTGTTAATCCTTGTAGACTCTGTTAATCCTTGTAGGCTGTTAATCCATGTAGGCTCTGTTAATCTTTGAAGGCTGTTAATCCTTGTAGGCTCTGTTAATCCTTGTAGGCTGTTAATCCCTGTAGGCTCTGTTAATACTTGTAGGCTCTGTTAATCCTTGTGGCTGTTAATCCTTGTAGGCTCTGTTAATCCTTGTAGGCCGGTAATCCTTGTAGGCTCTGTTAATACTTGTAGGCTCTGTTAATCCTTATAGGCTTTGTTAATCCATGTAGGCTCTGTTAATCCACTAATAACTACCCCAAATTCCTTGTTTACCTCTTTATTAGATTTCAAAATCCCCATTTATTGCCACTTTTCGTACATCTGCCGCTAATCTCCGTTCGTTAAAAAAATGCCCCAGGAGACCTAGAAAATGTATCAGTTATCCTTGAAGTAAGTACCCGTTATGCTGGTAGCTTGTTCTTCAGCCAGTTCCCTTGGCTACTAATTCATATAGGCTGGCAATCCTTGTAGGCTCTGTTAATCCTTGTAGGCTGTTAATCCTTGTAGGCTCTGTTAATCCTTGTAGTCCAGTAATCCTTGTAGGCTCTGTTAATACTTGTAGGCTTTGTTAATCCATGTAGGCTCTGTTAATCCACTAATAACTACCCCAAATTCCTTGTTTACCTCTTTATTAGATTTCAAAATCCCCATTGATGCCACTTTCTGTACTTCTGCCTCTAATCTCCGTTCATTAAAAAAATGCCCCAGGAGACCTAGAAAATGTATTAGTTATCCTTGAAGTATGTACCCGTTATCCTTGTAGCTACTAATCCATGTAGGCTGGTAATCCTTGTAGGCTCTGTTAATCCCTGTAGGCTGTAAATCCTTGTAGGCTCTGTTAATCCACTAATAACTCCCCCAATGTTCTTATTTACCTATTTATTAGATTTCAAAATCCCCACTGATGCCAATTTCCGTACTTCTGCCTCTAATCCCTGTGCGCTCAAAAAATGCCCCAGGAGACCTAGAAAATGTATCAGTTATCCTTGAAGTATGTACCCGGTATCCTTGTAGCATGTTCTTCAGCCAGTTCCCTTGGCTACTAATCCATGTATGCTGTTAATCCTTGTAGGCTCTGTTAATCCATGTAGGCTGTTAATCCTTGTAGGCTCTGTTAATCAATGTAGGCTGGTAATCCTTGTAGGCTCTGTTATTACTTGTAGGCTCTGTTAATTCTTGTAGGCTCTTTTAATTCATGTAGGCGCTTTTAATCCTTGTAGGCTCTGTTAATCTTTGTAGGCTCTGTTAATCAATGTAGGCTCTGTTAATCCACTAATAACTCCCCCAAATTCCTTATTTACCTCTTTATTAGATTTCAAAATCCCCATTGATGCCACTTTCCGTACTTCTCCCTCTAATCTCTGTACGCTCAAAAAATGCACCAGGAGACCTAGGAAATGTATCAGTTATCCTAGAAGTATGTACCCGTTATCCTTGTAGCTTGTTCTTCAACCAGTTCCCTTGTCAACTAATCCATGTAGGCTGGTAATCCTTGTAGGCTCTGCTAATCTTTGCAGGCTGTTAATCCTTGTAGGCTCTGTTATTCCATGTAGGCTCTGTTAATCCACTAATAACTCCCCCAAATTCCTTGTTTACCTCTTTGTTAGATTTCAAAATTCCCATTGATGCCACTTTCCGTACTTCTGCCTCTAGTCTCCCTATGTTTAAAAAATTCCCAAGGAGACCTAGAAAATGTATCAGTTATCCTTGAAGTATGTACCCGTTATCCTTGTAACTTGTTCTTCAACCAGTTCCATTGGCTACTAATCCATGTAGGCTGTTAATCCTTGTAGGCTCTGTTAATCCTTGTAGGCTGCGTTAATCCTTGTGGGCTCTATTAATCCTTGTAGGCTCTGTTAATCCATGTAGGCTCTGTTAATCCACTAATAACTCCCCCAAATTCCTTGTTTACCTCTTTATTAGATTTCAAAATCCCCATTGATGCCACTTTCCGTACTTCTGCCTCTAGTCTCCGTACGCTCAAAAAATGCACCAGGAGACCTAGAAAATGTATCAGTTATCCTAGAAGTATGTACCCGTTATCCTTGTAGCTTGTTCTTCAACCAGTTCCCTTGTCAACTAATCCATGTAGGCTGGTAATCCTTGTAGGCTCTGCTAATCTTTACAGGCTGTTAATCCTTGTAGGCTCTGTTAATCCTTGTAGGCTCTGTTATTCCATGTAGGCTCTGTTAATCCACTAATAACTCCCCCAAATTCCTTGTTTACCTCTTTATTAGATTTCAAAATCCCCAATAATGACACTTTCCGTACTTCTGCCTCTAGTCTCCGTACGCTCAAAAAATGCACCAGGAGACCTAGGAAATGTATCAGTTATCCTAGAAGTATGTACCCGTTATCCATGTAGCTTGTTCTTCAACCAGTTCCCTTGTCAACTAATCCATGTAGGCTGGTAATCCTTGTAGGCTCTGCTAATCTTTGCAGGCTGTTAATCCTTGTAGGCTCTGTTATTCCATGTAGGCTCTGTTAATTCACTAATAACTCCCCCAAATTCCTTGTTTACCTCTTTGTTAGATTTCAAAATTCCCCCTGATGCCACTTTCCGTACTTCTGCCTCTAATCTCCCTACGTTTAAAAAATTCCCAAGGAGACCTAGAAAATGTATCAGTTATCCTTGAAGTATGTACCCGTTATCCTTGTAACTTGTTCTTCAACCAGTTCCATTGGCTACTAATCCATGTAGGCTTGTATTCCTTGTAGGCTCTGCTAATCTTTGCAGGCTGTAAATCCTTGTAGGCTCTGTTAATCCTTGTAGGCTCTGTTATTGCATGTAGGCTGTTAATCCACTAATAACTCCCCCAAATTCCTTGTTTACCTCTTTGTTAGATTTCAAAATTCCCATTGATGCCACTTTCCGTACTTCTGCCTCTAGTCTTTCTACGTTTAAAAAATTCCCAAGGAGACCTAGAAAATGTATCAGTTATCCTTTAAGTATGTACCCGTTATTCTTGTAGCTTGTTCTTTAGCCAGTTCCCTTGGCTACTAATTCATGTAGGCTGTTAATCCTTGTAGGCTGTTAATCCATGTAGGCTCTGTTAATCTTTGAAGGCTGTTAATCCTTGTAGGCTCTGTTAATCCTTGTAGGCTGTTAATCCCTGTAGGCACTGTTAATACTTGTAGGCTCTGTTAATCCTTGTGGCTGTTAATCCTTGTAGGCTCTGTTAATCCTTGCAGGCTCTGTTAATACTTGTAGGCTCTGCTAATCCTTGTAGGCTTTGTTAATCCATGTAGGCTCTGTTAATCCACTAATAACTACCCTAATTTCCTTGTTTACCTCTTTATTAGATTTCAAAATCCCCATTGATGCCACTTTCCGTACATCTGCCGCTAATCTCCGTTCGTTAAAAAAATGCCCCAGGAGACCTAGAAAATGTATCAGTTATCCTTGAAGTAAGTACCCGTTATGCTGGTAGCTTGTTCTTCAGCCAGTTCCCTTGGCTACTAATTCATGTAGGCTGGCAATCCTTGTAGGCTCTGTTAATCCTTGTAGGCTGTTAATCCTTGTAGGCTCTGTTAATCCTTGTAGACTTTGTTAATCCATGTAGGCTCTGTTAATCCACTAATAACTACCCTAATTTCCTTGTTTACCTATTTATAAGATTTCAAAATCCCCACTGATGCCAATTTCCTTACTTCTGCCTCTAATCTCCATACGCTCCAAAAATGCCCCAGGAGACCTAGAAAATGTATCAGTTATCCTTGAAGTATGTACCCGTTATCCTTGTAACTTGTTCTTCAACCAGTTCCATTGGCTAGTAATCCATGTAGGCTGTTAATCCTTGTAGGCTGTGTTAATCCATGTAGGATGTTAATCCTTGTAGGCTATGTTAGTCCTTGTAGGCTCTGCTAATCCACATAGGCTGTTAATTCTTGTAGGCTCTGCTAATCAACATAGGCTGTTAATCCTTGCAGGCTCTGTTAATCCATGTAGGCTGTTAATCCTTGTAGGCAGTGTTAATCCTTGTAGGCTCTGTTAATCCTTGTAGGCTCTGTTAATCCTTGTAGGCTCTGTTAATCCATGTAGGCACTGTTAATCCACTAATAACTCCCCCAAATTCCTTGTTTACCTCTTTGTTAGATTTCAAAATTCCCATTGATGCCACTTTCCGTACTTCTGCCTCTAGTTTCCCTACGTTTAAAAAATTCCCAAGGATACCTAGAAAATGTATCAGTTATCCTTGAAGTATGTACCCGTTATCCTTGTAACTTGTTCTTCAACCAGTTCCATTGGCTACTAATCCATGTAGGCTGTTAATCCTTGTAGGCTCTGTTAATCCTTGTAGGCCCTGCTAATTCTTGTAGGGTCTGTTAATCCTTGTATGCTCTGTTAATCCTTGTGGGCTCTATAAATCCTTGTAGGCTCTGTTAATCCACTAATAACTCCCCCAAATTCCTTGATTACCTCTTTATTAGATTTCAAAATCCCAACTGATGCAACTTTCCGTACTTCTGCCTCTAATCTCTGTACGCTCAAGAAATGCCCCAGGAGACCTAGAAAATGTATCAGTTATCCTTGAAGTATGTACCCGTTATCCTTGTAGCTTGTTCTTCAGCCAGTTCCCTTGGCTACTAATCCATGTTGGCTTTTAATCCTTGTAGGGTCTGTTAGTCCTTGTAGGCTCTGCTAATCCACATAGGCTGTTAATTCTTGTAGGCTCTGTTAATCCTTGTAGGCTCTGTTAATCCATGTAGGCTGTTAATCCTTGTAGGCTGTGTTAATCCTTGTAGGCTCTGTTAATCCTTGTAGAATCTGTTAATCCTTTTAGGCTCTGGTAATCCTTGTAGGCTCTGTTAGTCCTTGAAGGCTATTAATCCTTGTAGGCTCTGTTGATCCACTAATAACTCCCCCAAATTTCTTGATTACCTCTTTATTAGATTTCAAAATCCCAACTGATGCCACTTTCTGTACTTCTGCCTCTAGTCTCCGTACCCTAAAAAAATGCTGCAGGAGACCTAGAAAATGTATCAGTTATCCTTGAAGTATGTACCCGTTATCCTTGTAGCTTGTTCTTCCGCCAGTTCCCTTGGCTACTAATCCACATAGGCTGTTAATTCGTATAGGCTCTGTTAATCCTTGTCGGCTCTGTTAATCCTTGCAGGCTCTGTTAATCCATTTAGGCTGGTAATCCTTTTTAGCTCGGTTAATCCTTGTCGGCTCTGTTAATCCATTTAGGCTGTCAATCATTTTAGGCTCGGTTAATCCTTGTCGGCTCTGTTAATCCTTGCAGGCTCTGTTAATCCATTTAGGCTGTCAATCATTTTAGGCTCTGTTAATCCTTGTCGGCTCTGTTAATCCTTGTAGGCTCTTTTAATCCTTATAGAATCTGTTAATCCTTGTCGGCTCTGTTAATCCATGTAGGCTGTTAATCCTTGTAGGCTCTGTTAATCCTTGTAGAATCTGTTAATCCTTTTAGGCTCTGGTAATCCTTGTAGGCTCTGTTAGTCCTTGAAGGCTGTTAATCCTTGTAGGCTCTGTTAATCCACTAATAACTCCCCCAAATTCCTTGTTAATCTCTTTATTAGACTTCAAAATCCCAACTGACGCCACTTTCTTTACTTCTGCCTCTAATCTCTGTATGCTCAAAAAATGCCCCATGAGACCTAGAAAATGTATCAGTTATCCTTGAAGTATGTACCTGTTTCCTTGTAGCTTGTTCTTCAGCCAGTTCCCTTGGCTACTAATCCATGTAGGCTGTTAATCCTTGTAGAATCTGTTAATCCTTTTAGGCTCTGTTAATCCTTTTCGGCTCTGTTAATCCTTTTCGGCTCTGTTAATCCATTTAGGCTGTTAATCCTTGCAGGTTCTGTTAATCCATTTAGGCTGTTAATCCTTTTAGGCTCTGTTAATCCTTGCAGGCTCTGTTAATCCATTTAGGCTGTTAATCCTAGTAGGCTCTGTTAATCCATTTAGGCTGTTAATCCTAGTAGGCTCTGTTAATCCATGTAGGCTGTTAATTCTTTTAGGCTCGGTTAATTCTTGTTGGCTCTGTTAATCCTTGTAGGCTCTGTTAATCCATATAGGCTGTTAATCCTTGCAGGCTCTGTTAGTCCTTGTAGGCTCTGTTAATCCACTAATAACTCCCCCAAATTCCTTGTTTACCTCTTTATTAGATTTCCCCAATAATGACACCTTCCGTACTTCTGCCTCTAGTCTCCGTACGCTCAAAAAATGCACCAGGAGACCTAAGAAATGTATCAGTTATCCTAGAAGTATGCACCCGTTATCCTTGTAGCTTGTTCTTCAACCAGTTCCCTTGTCAACTAATCCATGTAGGCTGGTAATCCTTGTAGGCTCTGCTAATCTTTGCAGGCTGTTAATCCTTGTAGGCTCTGTTATTCCATGTAGGCTCTGTTAATCCACTAATAACTCCCCCAAATTCCTTGTTTACCTCTTTGTTAGATTTCAAAATTCCCATTGATGCCACTTTCCGTACTTCTGCCTCTAGTCTCCCTATGTTTAAAAAATTCCCAAGGAGACCTAGAAAATGTATCAGTTATCCTTGAAGTATGTACCCGTTATCCTTGTAACTTGTTCTTCAACCAGTTCCATTGGCTACTAATCCATGTAGGCTGTTAATTCTTGTAGGCTCTGTTAATCCTTGTAGGCTGCGTTAATATTTGTGGGCTCTATTAATCCTTGTAGGCTCTGTTAATCCATAAAGGCTCTGTTAATCCACTAATAACTCCCCCAAATTCCTTGTTTACCTCTTTACTAGATTTCAAAATTTCCACTGATGCCACTTTCCTTACTTCTGCCTCTAATCTCCATACGCTCAAAAAATGCCCCAGGAGACCTAGTAAATGTATCAGTTATCCTTGAAGTATGTATCCGTTATCCTTGTAACTTGTTCTTCAACCAGTTCCATTGGCTAGTAATCCATGTAGGCTGTTAATCCTTGTAGGCTGTGATAATCCATGTAGGATGTTAATCCTTGTAGGCTCTGTTAATCCTTGTAGGCTCTGTTAATCCATGTAGGCTCTGTTAATCCACTAATAACTCCCCCAAATTCCTTGTTTACCTCTTTGTTAGATTTCAAAATTTCCATTGATGCCACTTTCCGTACTTCTGCCTCTAGTGTCCCTACGTTTAAAAAATTCCCAAGGAGACCTAGAAAATGTATCAGTTATCCTTGAAGTATGTACCCGTTATCCTTGTAACTTGTTCTTCAACCAGTTCCATTGGCTACTAATCCATGTAGGCTGTTAATCCTTGTAGGCTTTGTTAATCCTTGTAGGCCCTGCTAATTCTTGTAGGGTCTGTTAATCCTTGTATGCTCTGTTAATCCTTGTGGGCTCTATAAATCCTTGTAGGCTGTTAATCCTTGTAGGCTCTTTTAATCCACTAATAACTCCCCCAAATTCCTTGATTACCTCTTTATTAGATTTCAAAATCCCAACTGATGCAACTTTCCGTACTTCTGCCTCTAATCTCTGTACGCTCAAGAAATGCCCCAGGAGACCTAGAAAATGTATCAGTTATCCTTGAAGTATGTACCCATTATCCTTGTAGCTTGTTCTTCAGCCAGTTCCCTTGGCTACTAATCCATGTTGGCTTTTAATCCTTGTAGGCTCTGTTAATCCACGTAGGCTGTTAATCTTTGTAGGCTATGTTAGTCCTTGTATGCTCTGCTAATCCACATAGGCTGTTAATCCTTGTCGGCTCTGTTAATCCTTGCAGGCTCTGTTAATCCATGTAGGCTGTTAATCCTTGTAGGCTGTGTTAATCCTTGTAGGCTCTGTTAATCCTTATAGAATCTGTTAATCCTTTTAGGCTCTGGTAATCCTTGTAGGCTCTGTTAGTCCTTGAAGGCTATTAATCCTTGTAGGCTCTGTTGATCCACTAATAACTCCCCCAAATTTCTTGATTACCTCTTTATTAGATTTCAAAATCCCAACTGATGCCACTTTCTGTACTTCTGCCTCTAGTCTCCGTACCCTAAAAAAATGCTGCAGGAGACCTAGAAAATGTATCAGTTATCCTTGAAGTATGTACCCGTTATCCTTGTAGCTTGTTCTTCCGCCAGTTCCCTTGGCTACTAATCCACATAGGCTGTTAATTCGTGTAGGCTCTGTTAATCCTTGTCGGCTCTGTTAATCCTTGCAGGCTCTGTTAATCCATTTAGGCTGTTAATCCTTTTTAGCTCGGTTAATCCTTGTCGGCTCTGTTAATCCATTTAGGCTGTCAATCATTTTAGGCTCGGTTAATCCTTGTCGGCTCTGTTAATCCTTGCAGGCTCTGTTAATCCATTTAGGCTGTTAATCCTTGTAGGCTCTTTTAATCCTTATAGAATCTGTTAATCCTTGTCGGCTCTGTTAATCCATGTAGGCTGTTAATCCTTGAAGGCTCTGTTAATCCTTGTAGAATCTGTTAATCCTTTTAGGCTCTGGTAATCCTTGTGGCTCTGTTAGTCCTTGAAGGCTGTTAATCCTTGTAGGCTCTGTTAATCCACTAATAACTCCCCCAAATTCCTTGTTTACCTCTTTATTAGATTTCAAAATCCCCAACTGATGCCACTTTCTGTACATCTGCCTCTAGTCTCCGTACCCTAAAAAATGCTGCAGGAGACCTAGAAAATGTATCAGTTATCCTTGAAGTATGTACCCGTTATCCTTGTAGCTTGTTCTTCAGCCAGTTCCCTTGGCTACTAATCCATGTTAGTCCTTGTAGACTCTGCTAATCCACATAGGCTGTTTATTCTTGTAGGCTCTGCTAATCCACATAGGCTGTTAATCCTTGTCGGCTCTGTTAATCCTTGTCGGCTCTGTTAATCCTTGCAGGCTCTGTTAATCCATTTAGGCTGTTAATCCTTGTAGGCTCTGTTAATCCATGTAGGCTGTTAATCCTTGTAGGCTGTGTTAATCCTTGTAGGCTCTGTTAATCCTTGTAGGCTCTTTTAATCCTTATAGAATCTGTAAATCCTTGTCGGCTCTGTTAATCCTTGCAGGCTCTGTTAATCCATTTAGGCTGTTAATCCTTGTAGGCTCGGTTAATCCGTGTCGGCTTTGTTAATCCTTGCAGGCTCTGTTAATCCATGTAGGCTGTTAATCCTTGTAGGCTCTGTTAATCCTTGTAGGCTCTGTTAATCCTTTTAGGCTCTGGTAATCCTTGTAGGCTCTGGTAATCCTTGTAGGCTCTGTTAGTCCTTGAAGGCTGTTAATCCTTGTAGGCTCTGTTGATTCACTAATAACTCCCCCAAATTCCTTGTTAATCTCTTTATTAGACTTCAAAATCCCAACTGATGCCACTTTCTGTACTTCTGCCTCTAGTCTCCGTACCCTAAAAAAATGCTGCAGGAGACCTAGAAAATGTATCAGTTATCCTTGAAGTATGTACCCGTTATCCTTGTAGCTTGTTCTTCCGCCAGTTCCCTTGGCTACTAATCCACATAGGCTGTTAATTCGTATAGGCTCTGTTAATCCTTGTCGGCTCTGTTAATCCTTGCAGGCTCTGTTAATCCATTTAGGCTGGTAATCCTTTTTAGCTCGGTTAATCCTTGTCGGCTCTGTTAATCCATTTAGGCTGTCAATCATTTTAGGCTCGGTTAATCCTTGTCGGCTCTGTTAATCCTTGCAGGCTCTGTTAATCCATTTAGGCTGTTAATCCTTGTAGGCTCTTTTAATCCTTATAGAATCTGTTAATCCTTGTCGGCTCTGTTAATCCATGTAGGCTGTTAATCCTTGTAGGCTCTGTTAATCCTTGTAGAATCTGTTAATCCTTTTAGGCTCTGGTAATCCTTGTAGGCTCTGTTAGTCCTTGAAGGCTGTTAATCCTTGTAGGCTCTGTTGATCCACTAATAACTCCCCCAAATTCCTTGTTAATCTCTTTATTAGACTTCAAAATCCCAACTGACGCCACTTTCTTTACTTCTGCCTCTAATCTCTGTATGCTCAAAAAATGCCCCATGAGACCTAGAAAATGTATCAGTTATCCTTGAAGTATGTACCTGTTTCCTTGTAGCTTGTTCTTCAGCCAGTTCCCTTGGCTACTAATCCATGTAGGCTGTTAATCCTTGTAGAATCTGTTAATCCTTTTAGGCTCTGTTAATCCTTTTCGGCTCTGTTAATCCTTTTCGGCTCTGTTAATCCATTTAGGCTGTTAATCCAAGTAGGCTCTGTTAATCCTTGCAGGCTCTGTTAATCCATTTAGGCTGTTAATCCTAGTAGGCTCTGTTAATCCATGTAGGCTGTTAATTCTTTTAGGCTCGGTTAATCCTTGTTGGCTCTGTTATTCCTTGTCGGCTCTGTTAATCCATTTAGGCTGTTAATCGTTATAGGCTCTGTTAATCCATTTAGGCTGTTAATCCTTGTAGGCTCTTTTAATCCTTGTAGAATCAGTTAATCCTTGTCGGCTCTGTTAATCCTTGTAGGCTCTGTTAATCCTTGTAGGCTCTGTTAATCCATATAGGCTGTTAATCCTTGCAGGCTCTGTTAGTCCTTGTAGGCTCTGTTAATCCACTAATAACTCCCCCAAATTCCTTGTTTACCTCTTTATTAGATTTCCCCAATAATGACACTTTCCGTACTTCTGCCTCTAGTCTCCGTACGCTCAAAAAATGCACCAGGAGACCTAGGAAATGTATCAGTTATCCTAGAAGTATGCACCCGTTATCCTTGTAGCTTGTTCTTCAACCAGTTCCCTTGTCAACTAATCCATGTAGGCTGGTAATCCTTGTAGGCTCTGCTAATCTTTGCAGGCTGTTAATCCTTGTAGGCTCTGTTATTCCATGTAGGCTCTGTTAATCCACTAATAACTCCCCCAAATTCCTTGTTTACCTCTTTGTTAGATTTCAAAATTCCCATTGATGCCACTTTCCGTACTTCTGCCTCTAGTCTCCCTATGTTTAAAAAATTCCCAAGGAGACCTAGAAAATGTATCAGTTATCCTTGAAGTATGTACCCGTTATCCTTGTAACTTGTTCTTCAGCCAGTTCCCTTGGCTACTAATCCATGTTGGCTTTTAATCCTTGTAGGCTCTGTTAATCCACGTAGGCTGTTAATCCTTGTCGGCTCTGTTAATCCTTGCAGGCTCTGTTAATCCATGTAGGCTGTTAATCCTTGTAGGCTGTGTCAATCCTTGTAGGCTCTGTTAATCCTTATAGAATCTGTTAATCCTTTTAGGCTCTGGTAATCCTTGTAGGCTCTGTTAGTCCTTGAAGGCTATTAATCCTTGTAGGCTCTGTTGATCCACTAATAACTCCCCCAAATTTCTTGATTACCTCTTTATTAGATTTCAAAATCCCAACTGATGCCACTTTCTGTACTTCTGCCTCTAGTCTCCGTACCCTAAAAAAATGCTGCAGGAGACCTAGAAAATGTATCAGTTATCCTTGAAGTATGTACCCGTTATCCTTGTAGCTTGTTCTTCCGCCAGTTCCCTTGGCTACTAATCCACATAGGCTGTTAATTTGTGTAGGCTCTGTTAATCCTTGTCGGCTCTGTTAATCCTTGCACGCTCTGTTAATCCATTTAGGCTGTTAATCCTTTTTAGCTCGGTTAATCCTTGTCGGCTCTGTTAATCCATTTAGGTTGTCAATCATTTTAGGCTCGGTTAATCCTTGTCGGCTCTGTTAATCCTTGCAGGCTCTGTTAATCCATTTAGGCTGTTAATCCTTGTAGGCTCTTTTAATCCTTATAGAATCTGTTAATCCTTGTCGGCTCTGTTAATCCATGTAGGCTGTTAATCCTTGTAGGCTCTGTTAATCCTTGTAGAATCTGTTAATCCTTTTAGGCTCTGGTAATCCTTGTGGCTCTGTTAGTCCTTGAAGGCTGTTAATCCTTGTAGGCTCTGTTAATCCACTAATAACTCCCCCAAATTCCTTGTTTACCTCTTTATTAGATTTCAAAATCCCCAACTGATGCCACTTTCTGTACATCTGCCTCTAGTCTCCGTACCCTAAAAAATGCTGCAGGAGACCTAGAAAATGTATCAGTTATCCTTGAAGTATGTACCTGTTTCCTTGTAGCTTGTTCTTCAGCCAGTTCCCTTGGCTACTAATCCATGTAGGCTGTTAATCCTTGTAGAATCTGTTAATCCTTTTAGGCTCTGTTAATCCTTGTCGGCTCTGTTAATCCTTGTAGGCTCTGTTAATCCTTGTAGGCTCTGTTAATCCATATAGGCTGTTAATCCTTGCAGGCTCTGTTAGTCCTTGTAGGCTCTGTTAATCCACTAATAACTCCCCCAAATTCCTTGTTTACCTCTTTATTAGAGTTCCCCAATAATGACACTTTCCGTACTTCTGCCTCTAGTCTCCGTACGCTCAAAAAATGCACCAGGAGACCTAGGAAATGTATCAGTTATCCTAGAAGTATGCACCCGTTATCCTTGTAGCTTGTTCTTCAACCAGTTCCCTTGTCAACTAATCCATGTAGGCTGGTAATCCTTGTAGGCTCTGCTAATCTTTGCAGGCTGTTAATCCTTGTAGGCTCTGTTATTCCATGTAGGCTCTATTAATCCACTAATAACTCCCCCAAATTCCTTGTTTACCTCTTTGTTAGATTTCAAAATTCCCATTGATGCCACTTTCCGTACTTCTGCCTCTAGTCTCCCTATGTTTAAAAAATTCCCAAGGAGACCTAGAAAATGTATCAGTTATCCTTGAAGTATGTACCCGTTATCCTTGTAACTTGTTCTTCAACCAGTTCCATTGGCTACTAATCCATGTAGGCTGTTAATCCTTGTAGGCTCTGTTAATCCTTGTAGGCTGCGTTAATATTTGTGGGCTCTATTAATCCTTGTAGGCTCTGTTAATCCATAAAGGCTCTGTTAATCCACTAATAACTCCCCCAAATTCCTTGTTTACCTCTTTACTAGATTTCAAAATTTCCACTGATGCCACTTTCCTTACTTCTGCCTCTAATCTCCATACGCTCAAAAAATGCCCCAGGAGACCTAGTAAATGTATCAGTTATCCTTGAAGTATGTATCCGTTATCCTTGTAACTTGTTCTTCAACCAGTTCCATTGGCTAGTAATCCATGTAGGCTGTTAATCCTTGTAGGCTGTGTTAATCCATGTAGGATGTTAATCCTTGTAGGCTCTGTTAATCCTTGTAGGCTCTGTTAATCCATGTAGGCTCTGTTAATCCACTAATAACTCCCCCAAATTCCTTGTTTACCTCTTTGTTAGATTTCAAAATTTCCATTGATGCCACTTTCCGTACTTCTGCCTCTAGTCTCCCTACGTTTAAAAAATTCCCAAGGAGACCTAGAAAATGTATCAGTTATCCTTGAAGTATGTACCCGTTATCCTTGTAACTTGTTCTTCAACCAGTTCCATTGGCTACTAATCCATGTATGCTGTTAATCCTTGTAGGCTTTGTTAATCCTTGTAGGCCCTGCTAATTCTTGTAGGGTCTGTTAATCCTTGTATGCTCTGTTAATCCTTGTGGGCTCTATAAATCCTTGTAGGCTGTTAATCCTTGTAGGCTCTTTTAATCCTTATAGAATCTGTTAATCCTTGTCGGCTCTGTTAATCCATGTAGGCTGTTAATCCTTGTAGGCTCTGTTAATCCTTGTAGAATCTGTTAATCCTTTTAGGCTCTGGTAATCCTTGTGGCTCTGTTAGTCCTTGAAGGCTGTTAATCCTTGTAGGCTCTGTTAATCCACTAATAACTCCCCCAAATTCCTTGTTTACCTCTTTATTAGATTTCAAAATCCCCAACTGATGCCACTTTCTGTACATCTGCCTCTAGTCTCCGTACCCTAAAAAATGCTGCAGGAGACCTAGAAAATGTATCAGTTATCCTTGAAGTATGTACCCGTTATCCTTGTAGCTTGTTCTTCAGCCAGTTCCCTTGGCTACTAATCCATGTTAGTCCTTGTAGACTCTGCTAATCCACATAGGCTGTTTATTCTTGTAGGCTCTGCTAATCCACATAGGCTGTTAATCCTTGTCGGCTCTGTTAATCCTTGTCGGCTCTGTTAATCCTTGCAGGCTCTGTTAATCCATTTAGGCTGTTAATCCTTGTAGGCTCTGTTAATCCATGTAGGCTGTTAATCCTTGTAGGCTGTGTTAATCCTTGTAGGCTCTGTTAATCCTTGTAGGCTCTTTTAATCCTTATAGAATCTGTAAATCCTTGTCGGCTCTGTTAATCCTTGCAGGCTCTGTTAATCCATTTAGGCTGTTAATCCTTGTAGGCTCGGTTAATCCGTGTCGGCTTTGTTAATCCTTGCAGGCTCTGTTAATCCATGTAGGCTGTTAATCCTTGTAGGCTCTGTTAATCCTTGTAGGCTCTGTTAATCCTTTTAGGCTCTGGTAATCCTTTTAGGCTCTGGTAATCCTTGTAGGCTCTGTTAGTCCTTGAAGGCTGTTAATCCTTGTAGGCTCTGTTGATTCACTAATAACTCCCCCAAATTCCTTGTTAATCTCTTTATTAGACTTCAAAATCCCAACTGATGCCACTTTCTGTACTTCTGCCTCTAGTCTCCGTACCCTAAAAAAATGCTGCAGGAGACCTAGAAAATGTATCAGTTATCCTTGAAGTATGTACCCGTTATCCTTGTAGCTTGTTCTTCCGCCAGTTCCCTTGGCTACTAATCCACATAGGCTGTTAATTCGTATAGGCTCTGTTAATCCTTGTCGGCTCTGTTAATCCTTGCAGGCTCTGTTAATCCATTTAGGCTGGTAATCCTTTTTAGCTCGGTTAATCCTTGTCGGCTCTGTTAATCCATTTAGGCTGTCAATCATTTTAGGCTCGGTTAATCCTTGTCGGCTCTGTTAATCCTTGCAGGCTCTGTTAATCCATTTAGGCTGTTAATCCTTGTAGGCTCTTTTAATCCTTATAGAATCTGTTAATCCTTGTCGGCTCTGTTAATCCATGTAGGCTGTTAATCCTTGTAGGCTCTGTTAATCCTTGTAGAATCTGTTAATCCTTTTAGGCTCTGGTAATCCTTGTAGGCTCTGTTAGTCCTTGAAGGCTGTTAATCCTTGTAGGCTCTGTTGATCCACTAATAACTCCCCCAAATTCCTTGTTAATCTCTTTATTAGACTTCAAAATCCCAACTGACGCCACTTTCTTTACTTCTGCCTCTAATCTCTGTATGCTCAAAAAATGCCCCATGAGACCTAGAAAATGTATCAGTTATCCTTGAAGTATGTACCTGTTTCCTTGTAGCTTGTTCTTCAGCCAGTTCCCTTGGCTACTAATCCATGTAGGCTGTTAATCCTTGTAGAATCTGTTAATCCTTTTAGGCTGTTAATCCTAGTAGGCTCTGTTAATCCATGTAGGCTGTTAATTCTTTTAGGCTCGGTTAATCCTTGTTGGCTCTGTTAATCCTTGTCGGCTCTGTTAATCCATTTAGGCTGTTAATCGTTATAGGCTCTGTTAATCCATTTAGGCTGTTAATCCTTGTAGGCTCTTTTAATCCTTGTAGAATCAGTTAATCCTTGTCGGCTCTGTTAATCCTTGTAGGCTCTGTTAATCCTTGTAGGCTCTGTTAATCCATATAGGCTGTTAATCCTTGCAGGCTCTGTTAGTCCTTGTAGGCTCTGTTAATCCACTAATAACTCCCCCAAATTCCTTGTTTACCTCTTTATTAGATTTCCCCAATAATGACACTTTCCGTACTTCTGCCTCTAGTCTCCGTACGCTCAAAAAATGCACCAGGAGACCTAGGAAATGTATCAGTTATCCTAGAAGTATGCACCCGTTATCCTTGTAGCTTGTTCTTCAACCAGTTCCCTTGTCAACTAATCCATGTAGACTGGTAATCCTTGTAGGCTCTGCTAATCTTTGCAGGCTGTTAATCCTTGTAGGCTCTGTTATTCCATGTAGGCTCTGTTAATCCACTAATAACTCCCCCAAATTCCTTGTTTACCTCTTTGTTAGATTTCAAAATTCCCATTGATGCCACTTTCCGTACTTCTGCCTCTAGTCTCCCTATGTTTAAAAAATTCCCAAGGAGACCTAGAAAATGTATCAGTTATCCTTGAAGTATGTACCCGTTATCCTTGTAACTTGTTCTTCAACCAGTTCCATTGGCTACTAATCCATGTAGGCTGTTAATCCTTGTAGGCTCTGTTAATCCTTGTAGGCCCTGCTAATTCTTGTAGGGTCTGTTAATCCTTGTATGCTCTGTTAATCCTTGTGGGCTCTATAAATCCTTGTGGGCTGTTAATCCTTGTAGGCTCTGTTAATCCACTAATAACTCCCCCAAATTCCTTGATTACCTCTTTATTAGATTTCAAAATCCCAACTGATGCAACTTTCCGTACTTCTGCCTCTAATCTCTGTACGCTCAAGAAATGCCCCAGGAGACCTAGAAAATGTATCAGTTATCCTTGAAGTATGTACCCATTATCCTTGTAGCTTGTTCTTCAGCCAGTTCCCTTGGCTACTAATCCATGTTGGCTTTTAATCCTTGTAGGCTCTGTTAATCCACGTAGGCTGTTAATCCTTGTCGGCTCTGTTAATCCTTGCAGGCTCTGTTAATCCATGTAGGCTGTTAATCCTTGTAGGCTGTGTCAATCCTTGTAGGCTCTGTTAATCCTTATAGAATCTGTTAATCCTTTTAGGCTCTGGTAATCCTTGTAGGCTCTGTTAGTCCTTGAAGGCTATTAATCCTTGTAGGCTCTGTTGATCCACTAATAACTCCCCCAAATTTCTTGATTACCTCTTTATTAGATTTCAAAATCCCAACTGATGCCACTTTCTGTACTTCTGCCTCTAGTCTCCGTACCCTAAAAAAATGCTGCAGGAGACCTAGAAAATGTATCAGTTATCCTTGAAGTATGTACCCGTTATCCTTGTAGCTTGTTCTTCCGCCAGTTCCCTTGGCTACTAATCCACATAGGCTGTTAATTCGTGTAGGCTCTGTTAATCCTTGTAGGCTCTGTTAATCCTTGCACGCTCTGTTAATCCATTTAGGCTGTTAATCCTTTTTAGCTCGGTTAATCCTTGTCGGCTCTGTTAATCCATTTAGGTTGTCAATCATTTTAGGCTCGGTTAATCCTTGTCGGCTCTGTTAATCCTTGCAGGCTCTGTTAATCCATTTAGGCTGTTAATCCTTGTAGGCTCTTTTAATCCTTATAGAATCTGTTAATCCTTGTCGGCTCTGTTAATCCATGTAGGCTGTTAATCCTTGTAGGCTCTGTTAATCCTTGTAGAATCTGTTAATCCTTTTAGGCTCTGGTAATCCTTGTGGCTCTGTTAGTCCTTGAAGGCTGTTAATCCTTGTAGGCTCTGTTAATCCACTAATAACTCCCCCAAATTCCTTGTTTACCTCTTTATTAGATTTCAAAATCCCCAACTGATGCCACTTTCTGTACATCTGCCTCTAGTCTCCGTACCCTAAAAAATGCTGCAGGAGACCTAGAAAATGTATCAGTTATCCTTGAAGTATGTACCCGTTATCCTTGTAGCTTGTTCTTCAGCCAGTTCCCTTGGCTACTAATCCATGTTAGTCCTTGTAGACTCTGCTAATCCACATAGGCTGTTTATTCTTGTAGGCTCTGCTAATCCACATAGGCTGTTAATCCTTGTCGGCTCTGTTAATCCTTGTCGGCTCTGTTAATCCTTGCAGGCTCTGTTAATCCATTTAGGCTGTTAATCCTTGTAGGCTCTGTTAATCCATGTAGGCTGTTAATCCTTGTAGGCTGTGTTAATCCTTGTAGGCTCTGTTAATCCTTGTAGGCTCTTTTAATCCTTATAGAATCTGTAAATCCTTGTCGGCTCTGTTAATCCTTGCAGGCTCTGTTAATCCATTTAGGCTGTTAATCCTTGTAGGCTCGGTTAATCCGTGTCGGCTTTGTTAATCCTTGCAGGCTCTGTTAATCCATGTAGGCTGTTAATCCTTGTAGGCTCTGTTAATCCTTGTAGGCTCTGTTAATCCTTTTAGGCTCTGGTAATCCTTTTAGGCTCTGGTAATCCTTGTAGGCTCTGTTAGTCCTTGAAGGCTGTTAATCCTTGTAGGCTCTGTTGATTCACTAATAACTCCCCCAAATTCCTTGTTAATCTCTTTATTAGACTTCAAAATCCCAACTGATGCCACTTTCTGTACTTCTGCCTCTAGTCTCCGTACCCTAAAAAAATGCTGCAGGAGACCTAGAAAATGTATCAGTTATCCTTGAAGTATGTACCCGTTATCCTTGTAGCTTGTTCTTCCGCCAGTTCCCTTGGCTACTAATCCACATAGGCTGTTAATTCGTATAGGCTCTGTTAATCCTTGTCGGCTCTGTTAATCCTTGCAGGCTCTGTTAATCCATTTAGGCTGGTAATCCTTTTTAGCTCGGTTAATCCTTGTCGGCTCTGTTAATCCATTTAGGCTGTCAATCATTTTAGGCTCGGTTAATCCTTGTCGGCTCTGTTAATCCTTGCAGGCTCTGTTAATCCATTTAGGCTGTTAATCCTTGTAGGCTCTTTTAATCCTTATAGAATCTGTTAATCCTTGTCGGCTCTGTTAATCCATGTAGGCTGTTAATCCTTGTAGGCTCTGTTAATCCTTGTAGAATCTGTTAATCCTTTTAGGCTCTGGTAATCCTTGTAGGCTCTGTTAGTCCTTGAAGGCTGTTAATCCTTGTAGGCTCTGTTGATCCACTAATAACTCCCCCAAATTCCTTGTTAATCTCTTTATTAGACTTCAAAATCCCAACTGACGCCACTTTCTTTACTTCTGCCTCTAATCTCTGTATGCTCAAAAAATGCCCCATGAGACCTAGAAAATGTATCAGTTATCCTTGAAGTATGTACCTGTTTCCTTGTAGCTTGTTCTTCAGCCAGTTCCCTTGGCTACTAATCCATGTAGGCTGTTAATCCTTGTAGAATCTGTTAATCCTTTTAGGCTGTTAATCCTAGTAGGCTCTGTTAATCCATGTAGGCTGTTAATTCTTTTAGGCTCGGTTAATCCTTGTTGGCTCTGTTAATCCTTGTCGGCTCTGTTAATCCATTTAGGCTGTTAATCGTTATAGGCTCTGTTAATCCATTTAGGCTGTTAATCCTTGTAGGCTCTTTTAATCCTTGTAGAATCAGTTAATCCTTGTCGGCTCTGTTAATCCTTGTAGGCTCTGTTAATCCTTGTAGGCTCTGTTAATCCATATAGGCTGTTAATCCTTGCAGGCTCTGTTAGTCCTTGTAGGCTCTGTTAATCCACTAATAACTCCCCCAAATTCCTTGTTTACCTCTTTATTAGATTTCCCCAATAATGACACTTTCCGTACTTCTGCCTCTAGTCTCCGTACGCTCAAAAAATGCACCAGGAGACCTAGGAAATGTATCAGTTATCCTAGAAGTATGCACCCGTTATCCTTGTAGCTTGTTCTTCAACCAGTTCCCTTGTCAACTAATCCATGTAGACTGGTAATCCTTGTAGGCTCTGCTAATCTTTGCAGGCTGTTAATCCTTGTAGGCTCTGTTATTCCATGTAGGCTCTGTTAATCCACTAATAACTCCCCCAAATTCCTTGTTTACCTCTTTGTTAGATTTCAAAATTCCCATTGATGCCACTTTCCGTACTTCTGCCTCTAGTCTCCCTATGTTTAAAAAATTCCCAAGGAGACCTAGAAAATGTATCAGTTATCCTTGAAGTATGTACCCGTTATCCTTGTAACTTGTTCTTCAACCAGTTCCATTGGCTACTAATCCATGTAGGCTGTTAATCCTTGTAGGCTCTGTTAATCCTTGTAGGCCCTGCTAATTCTTGTAGGGTCTGTTAATCCTTGTATGCTCTGTTAATCCTTGTGGGCTCTATAAATCCTTGTGGGCTGTTAATCCTTGTAGGCTCTGTTAATCCACTAATAACTCCCCCAAATTCCTTGATTACCTCTTTATTAGATTTCAAAATCCCAACTGATGCAACTTTCCGTACTTCTGCCTCTAATCTCTGTACGCTCAAGAAATGCCCCAGGAGACCTAGAAAATGTATCAGTTATCCTTGAAGTATGTACCCATTATCCTTGTAGCTTGTTCTTCAGCCAGTTCCCTTGGCTACTAATCCATGTTGGCTTTTAATCCTTGTAGGCTCTGTTAATCCACGTAGGCTGTTAATCCTTGTCGGCTCTGTTAATCCTTGCAGGCTCTGTTAATCCATGTAGGCTGTTAATCCTTGTAGGCTGTGTCAATCCTTGTAGGCTCTGTTAATCCTTATAGAATCTGTTAATCCTTTTAGGCTCTGGTAATCCTTGTAGGCTCTGTTAGTCCTTGAAGGCTATTAATCCTTGTAGGCTCTGTTGATCCACTAATAACTCCCCCAAATTTCTTGATTACCTCTTTATTAGATTTCAAAATCCCAACTGATGCCACTTTCTGTACTTCTGCCTCTAGTCTCCGTACCCTAAAAAAATGCTGCAGGAGACCTAGAAAATGTATCAGTTATCCTTGAAGTATGTACCCGTTATCCTTGTAGCTTGTTCTTCCGCCAGTTCCCTTGGCTACTAATCCACATAGGCTGTTAATTCGTGTAGGCTCTGTTAATCCTTGTAGGCTCTGTTAATCCTTGCACGCTCTGTTAATCCATTTAGGCTGTTAATCCTTTTTAGCTCGGTTAATCCTTGTCGGCTCTGTTAATCCATTTAGGTTGTCAATCATTTTAGGCTCGGTTAATCCTTGTCGGCTCTGTTAATCCTTGCAGGCTCTGTTAATCCATTTAGGCTGTTAATCCTTGTAGGCTCTTTTAATCCTTATAGAATCTGTTAATCCTTGTCGGCTCTGTTAATCCATGTAGGCTGTTAATCCTTGTAGGCTCTGTTAATCCTTGTAGAATCTGTTAATCCTTTTAGGCTCTGGTAATCCTTGTGGCTCTGTTAGTCCTTGAAGGCTGTTAATCCTTGTAGGCTCTGTTAATCCACTAATAACTCCCCCAAATTCCTTGTTTACCTCTTTATTAGATTTCAAAATCCCCAACTGATGCCACTTTCTGTACATCTGCCTCTAGTCTCCGTACCCTAAAAAATGCTGCAGGAGACCTAGAAAATGTATCAGTTATCCTTGAAGTATGTACCTGTTTCCTTGTAGCTTGTTCTTCAGCCAGTTCCCTTGGCTACTAATCCATGTAGGCTGTTAATCCTTGTAGAATCTGTTAATCCTTTTAGGCTCTGTTAATCCTTTTCGGCTCTGTTAATCCTTTTCGGCTCTGTTAATCCATTTAGGCTGTTAATCCAAGTAGGCTCTGTTAATCCATGTAGGCTGTTAATCCTTTTAGGCTCGGTTAATTCTTGTCGGCTCTGTTAATCCTTGCAGGTTCTGTTAATCCATTTAGGCTGTTAATCCTTTTAGGCTCTGTTAATCCTTGCAGGCTCTGTTAATCCATTTAGGCTGTTAATCCTAGTAGGCTCTGTTAATCCATGTAGGCTGTTAATTCTTTTAGGCTCGGTTAATCCTTGTTGGCTCTGTTAATCCTTGTCGGCTCTGTTAATCCATTTAGGCTGTTAATCGTTATAGGCTCTGTTAATCCATTTAGGCTGTTAATCCTTGTAGGCTCTTTTAATCCTTGTAGAATCTGTTAATCCTTGTCGGCTCTGTTAATCCTTGTAGGCTCTGTTAATCCTTGTAGGCTCTGTTAATCCATATAGGCTGTTAATCCTTGCAGGCTCTGTTAGTCCTTGTAGGCTCTGTTAATCCACTAATAACTCCCCCAAATTCCTTGTTTACCTCTTTATTAGAGTTCCCCAATAATGACACTTTCCGTACTTCTGCCTCTAGTCTCCGTACGCTCAAAAAATGCACCAGGAGACCTAGGAAATGTATCAGTTATCCTAGAAGTATGCACCCGTTATCCTTGTAGCTTGTTCTTCAACCAGTTCCCTTGTCAACTAATCCATGTAGGCTGGTAATCCTTGTAGGCTCTGCTAATCTTTGCAGGCTGTTAATCCTTGTAGGCTCTGTTATTCCATGTAGGCTCTATTAATCCACTAATAACTCCCCCAAATTCCTTGTTTACCTCTTTGTTAGATTTCAAAATTCCCATTGATGCCACTTTCCGTACTTCTGCCTCTAGTCTCCCTATGTTTAAAAAATTCCCAAGGAGACCTAGAAAATGTATCAGTTATCCTTGAAGTATGTACCCGTTATCCTTGTAACTTGTTCTTCAACCAGTTCCATTGGCTACTAATCCATGTAGGCTGTTAATCCTTGTAGGCTCTGTTAATCCTTGTAGGCTGCGTTAATATTTGTGGGCTCTATTAATCCTTGTAGGCTCTGTTAATCCATAAAGGCTCTGTTAATCCACTAATAACTCCCCCAAATTCCTTGTTTACCTCTTTACTAGATTTCAAAATTTCCACTGATGCCACTTTCCTTACTTCTGCCTCTAATCTCCATACGCTCAAAAAATGCCCCAGGAGACCTAGTAAATGTATCAGTTATCCTTGAAGTATGTATCCGTTATCCTTGTAACTTGTTCTTCAACCAGTTCCATTGGCTAGTAATCCATGTAGGCTGTTAATCCTTGTAGGCTGTGTTAATCCATGTAGGATGTTAATCCTTGTAGGCTCTGTTAATCCTTGTAGGCTCTGTTAATCCATGTAGGCTCTGTTAATCCACTAATAACTCCCCCAAATTCCTTGTTTACCTCTTTGTTAGATTTCAAAATTTCCATTGATGCCACTTTCCGTACTTCTGCCTCTAGTCTCCCTACGTTTAAAAAATTCCCAAGGAGACCTAGAAAATGTATCAGTTATCCTTGAAGTATGTACCCGTTATCCTTGTAACTTGTTCTTCAACCAGTTCCATTGGCTACTAATCCATGTAGGCTGTTAATCCTTGTAGGCTTTGTTAATCCTTGTAGGCCCTGCTAATTCTTGTAGGGTCTGTTAATCCTTGTATGCTCTGTTAATCCTTGTGGGCTCTATAAATCCTTGTAGGCTGTTAATCCTTGTAGGCTCTGTTAATCCACTAATAACTCCCTCAAATTCCTTGATTACCTCTTTATTAGATTTCAAAATCCCAACTGATGCAACTTTCCGTACTTCTGCCTCTAATCTCTGTACGCTCAAGAAATGCCCCAGGAGACCTAGAAAATGTATCAGTTATCCTTGAAGTATGTACCCATTATCCTTGTAGCTTGTTCTTCAGCCAGTTCCCTTGGCTACTAATCCATGTTGGCTTTTAATCCTTGTAGGCTCTGTTAATCCACGTAGGCTGTTAATCTTTGTAGGCTATGTTAGTCCTTGTATGCTCTGCTAATCCACATAGGCTGTTAATCCTTGTCGGCTCTGTTAATCCTTGCAGGCTCTGTTAATCCATGTAGGCTGTTAATCCTTGTAGGCTGTGTTAATCCTTGTAGGCTCTGTTAATCCTTATAGAATCTGTTAATCCTTTTAGGCTCTGGTAATCCTTGTAGGCTCTGTTAGTCCTTGAAGGCTATTAATCCTTGTAGGCTCTGTTGATCCACTAATAACTCCCCCAAATTTCTTGATTACCTCTTTATTAGATTTCAAAATCCCAACTGATGCCACTTTCTGTACTTCTGCCTCTAGTCTCCGTACCCTAAAAAAATGCTGCAGGAGACCTAGAAAATGTATCAGTTATCCTTGAAGTATGTACCCGTTATCCTTGTAGCTTGTTCTTCCGCCAGTTCCCTTGGCTACTAATCCACATAGGCTGTTAATTCGTGTAGGCTCTGTTAATCCTTGTCGGCTCTGTTAATCCTTGCAGGCTCTGTTAATCCATTTAGGCTGTTAATCCTTTTTAGCTCGGTTAATCCTTGTCGGCTCTGTTAATCCATTTAGGCTGTCAATCATTTTAGGCTCGGTTAATCCTTGTCGGCTCTGTTAATCCTTGCAGGCTCTGTTAATCCATTTAGGCTGTTAATCCTTGTAGGCTCTTTTAATCCTTATAGAATCTGTTAATCCTTGTCGGCTCTGTTAATCCATGTAGGCTGTTAATCCTTGTAGGCTCTGTTAATCCTTGTAGAATCTGTTAATCCTTTTAGGCTCTGGTAATCCTTGTGGCTCTGTTAGTCCTTGAAGGCTGTTAATCCTTGTAGGCTCTGTTAATCCACTAATAACTCCCCCAAATTCCTTGTTTACCTCTTTATTAGATTTCAAAATCCCCAACTGATGCCACTTTCTGTATATCTGCCTCTAGTCTCCGTACCCTAAAAAATGCTGCAGGAGACCTAGAAAATGTATCAGTTATCCTTGAAGTATGTACCCGTTATCCTTGTAGCTTGTTCTTCAGCCAGTTCCCTTGGCTACTAATCCATGTTAGTCCTTGTAGACTCTGCTAATCCACATAGGCTGTTTATTCTTGTAGGCTCTGCTAATCCACATAGGGTGTTAATCCTTGTCGGCTCTGTTAATCCTTGTAGGCTCTGTTAATCCATGTAGGCTGAAAATCCTTGTAGGCTGTGTTAATCCTTGTAGGCTCTGTTAATCCTTGTAGGCTCTTTTAATCCTTATAGAATCTGTAAATCCTTGTCGGCTCTGTTAATCCTTGCAGGCTCTGTTAATCCATTTAAGCTGTTAATCCTTGTAGGCTCGGTTAATCCGTGTCGGCTTTGTTAATCCTTGCAGGCTCTGTTAATCCATGTAGGCTGTTAATCCTTGTAGGCTCTGTTAATCCTTGTAGGCTCTGTTAATCCTTTTAGGCTCTGGTAATCCTTGTAGGCTCTGTTAGTCCTTGAAGGCTGTTAATCCTTGTAGGCTCTGTTGATTCACTAATAACTCCCCCAAATTCCTTGTTAATCTCTTTATTAGACTTCAAAATCCCAACTGATGCCACTTTCTGTACTTCTGCCTCTAGTCTCCGTACCCTAAAAAAATGCTGCAGGAGACCTAGAAAATGTATCAGTTATCCTTGAAGTATGTACCCGTTATCCTTGTAGCTTGTTCTTCCGCCAGTTCCCTTGGCTACTAATCCACATAGGCTGTTAATTCGTATAGGCTCTGTTAATCCTTGTCGGCTCTGTTAATCCTTGCAGGCTCTGTTAATCCATTTAGGCTGGTAATCCTTTTTAGCTCGGTTAATCCTTGTCGGCTCTGTTAATCCATTTAGGCTGTCAATCATTTTAGGCTCGGTTAATCCTTGTCGGCTCTGTTAATCCTTGCAGGCTCTGTTAATCCATTTAGGCTGTTAATCCTTGTAGGCTCTTTTAATCCTTATAGAATCTGTTAATCCTTGTCGGCTCTGTTAATCCATGTAGGCTGTTAATTCTTGTAGGCTCTGTTAATCCTTGTAGAATCTGTTAATCCTTTTAGGCTCTGGTAATCCTTGTAGGCTCTGTTAGTCCTTGAAGGCTGTTAATCCTTGTAGGCTCTGTTGATCCACTAATAACTCCCCCAAATTCCTTGTTAATCTCTTTATTAGACTTCAAAATCCCAACTGACGCCACTTTCTTTACTTCTGCCTCTAATCTCTGTATGCTCAAAAAATGCCCCATGAGACCTAGAAAATGTATCAGTTATCCTTGAAGTATGTACCTGTTTCCTTGTAGCTTGTTCTTCAGCCAGTTACCTTGGCTACTAATCCATGTAGGCTGTTAATCCTTGTAGAATCTGTTAATCCTTTTAGGCTCTGTTAATCCTTTTCGGCTCTGTTAATCCTTTTCGGCTCTGTTAATCCATTTAGGCTGTTAATCCAAGTAGGCTCTGTTAATCCTTGCAGGCTCTGTTAATCCATTTAGGCTGTTAATCCTAGTAGGCTCTGTTAATCCATGTAGGCTGTTAATTCTTTTAGGCTCGGTTAATCCTTGTTGGCTCTGTTAATCCTTGTCGGCTCTGTTAATCCATTTAGGCTGTTAATCGTTATAGGCTCTGTTAATCCATTTAGGCTGTTAATCCTTGTAGGCTCTTTTAATCCTTGTAGAATCAGTTAATCCTTGTCGGCTCTGTTAATCCTTGTAGGCTCTGTTAATCCTTGTAGGCTCTGTTAATCCATATAGGCTGTTAATCCTTGCAGGCTCTGTTAGTCCTTGTAGGCTCTGTTAATCCACTAATAACTCCCCCAAATTCCTTGTTTACCTCTTTATTAGATTTCCTCAATAATGACACTTTCCGTACTTCTGCCTCTAGTCTCCGTACGCTCAAAAAATGCACCAGGAGACCTAGGAAATGTATCAGTTATCCTAGAAGTATGCACCCGTTATCCTTGTAGCTTGTTCTTCAACCAGTTCCCTTGTCAACTAATCCATGTAGGCTGGTAATCCTTGTAGGCTCTGCTAATCTTTGCAGGCTGTTAATCCTTGTAGGCTCTGTTATTCCATGTAGGCTCTGTTAATCCACTAATAACTCCCCCAAATTCCTTGTTTACCTCTTTGTTAGATTTCAAAATTCCCATTGATGCCACTTTCCGTACTTCTGCCTCTAGTCTCCCTATGTTTAAAAAATTCCCAAGGAGACCTAGAAAATGTATCAGTTATCCTTGAAGTATGTACCCGTTATCCTTGTAACTTGTTCTTCAACCAGTTCCATTGGCTACTAATCCATGTAGGCTCTTAATCCTTGTAGGCTCTGTTAATCCTTGTAGGCCCTGCTAATTCTTGTAGGGTCTGTTAATCCTTGTATGCTCTGTTAATCCTTTTGGGCTCTATAAATCCTTGTGGGCTGTTAATCCTTGTAGGCTCTGTTAATCCACTAATAACTCCCCCAAATTCCTTGATTACCTCTTTATTAGATTTCAAAATCCCAACTGATGCAACTTTCCGTACTTCTGCCTCTAATCTCTGTACGCTCAAGAAATGCCCCAGGAGACCTAGAAAATGTATCAGTTATCCTTGAAGTATGTACCCATTATCCTTGTAGCTTGTTCTTCAGCCAGTTCCCTTGGCTACTAATCCATGTTGGCTTTTAATCCTTGTAGGCTCTGTTAATCCACGTAGGCTGTTAATCCTTGTCGGCTCTGTTAATCCTTGCAGGCTCTGTTAATCCATGTAGGCTGTTAATCCATGTAGGCTGTGTCAATCCTTGTAGGCTCTGTTAATCCTTATAGAATCTGTTAATCCTTTTAGGCTCTGGTAATCCTTGTAGGCTCTGTTAGTCCTTGAAGGCTATTAATCCTTGTAGGCTCTGTTGATCCACTAATAACTCCCCCAAATTTCTTGATTACCTCTTTATTAGATTTCAAAATCCCAACTGATGCCACTTTCTGTACTTCTGCCTCTAGTCTCCGTACCCTAAAAAAATGCTGCAGGAGACCTAGAAAATGTATCAGTTATCCTTGAAGTATGTACCCGTTATCCTTGTAGCTTGTTCTTCCGCCAGTTCCCTTGGCTACTAATCCACATAGGCTGTTAATTCGTGTAGGCTCTGTTAATCCTTGTCGGCTCTGTTAATCCTTGCACGCTCTGTTAATCCATTTAGGCTGTTAATCCTTTTTAGCTCGGTTAATCCTTGTCGGCTCTGTTAATCCATTTAGGCTGTCAATCATTTTAGGCTCGGTTAATCCTTGTCGGCTCTGTTAATCCTTGCAGGCTCTGTTAATCCATTTAGGCTGTTAATCCTTGTAGGCTCTTTTAATCCTTATAGAATCTGTTAATCCTTGTCGGCTCTGTTAATCCATGTAGGCTGTTAATCCTTGTAGGCTCTGTTAATCCTTGTAGAATCTGTTAATCCTTTTAGGCTCTGGTAATCCTTGTGGCTCTGTTAGTCCTTGAAGGCTGTTAATCCTTGTAGGCTCTGTTAATCCACTAATAACTCCCCCAAATTCCTTGTTTACCTCTTTATTAGATTTCAAAATCCCCAACTGATGCCACTTTCTGTACATCTGCCTCTAGTCTCCGTACCCTAAAAAATGCTGCAGGAGACCTAGAAAATGTATCAGTTATCCTTGAAGTATGTACCTGTTTCCTTGTAGCTTGTTCTTCAGCCAGTTCCCTTGGCTACTAATCCATGTAGGCTGTTAATCCTTGTAGAATCTGTTAATCCTTTTAGGCTCTGTTAATCCTTTTCGGCTCTGTTAATCCATTTAGGCTGTTAATCCAAGTAGGCTCTGTTAATCCATGTAGGCTGTTAATCCTTTTAGGCTCGGTTAATTCTTGTCGGCTCTGTTAATCCTTGCAGGTTCTGTTAATCCATTTAGGCTGTTAATCCTTTTAGGCTCTGTTAATCCTTGCAGGCTCTGTTAATCCATTTAGGCTGTTAATCCTAGTAGGCTCTGTTAATCCATGTAGGCTGTTAATTCTTTTAGGCTCGGTTAATCCTTGTTGGCTCTGTTAATCCTTGTCGGCTCTGTTAATCCATTTAGGCTGTTAATCGTTATAGGCTCTGTTAATCCATTTAGGCTGTTAATCCTTGTAGGCTCTTTTAATCCTTGTAGAATCTGTTAATCCTTGTCGGCTCTGTTAATCCTTGTAGGCTCTGTTAATCCTTGTAGGCTCTGTTAATCCATATAGGCTGTTAATCCTTGCAGGCTCTGTTAGTCCTTGTAGGCTCTGTTAATCCACTAATAACTCCCCCAAATTCCTTGTTTACCTCTTTATTAGATTTCCCCAATAATGACACTTTCCGTACTTCTGCCTCTAGTCTCCGTACGCTCAAAAAATGCACCAGGAGACTTAGGAAATGTATCAGTTATCCTAGAAGTATGCACCCGTTATCCTTGTAGCTTGTTCTTCAACCAGTTCCCTTGTCAACTAATCCATGTAGGCTGGTAATCCTTGTAGGCTCTGCTAATCTTTGCAGGCTGTTAATCCTTGTAGGCTCTGTTATTCCATGTAGGCTCTGTTAATCCACTAATAACTCCCCCAAATTCCTTGTTTACCTCTTTGTTAGATTTCAAAATTCCCATTGATGCCACTTTCCGTACTTCTGCCTCTAGTCTCCCTATGTTTAAAAAATTCCCAAGGAGACCTAGAAAATGTATCAGTTATCCTTGAAGTATGTACCCGTTATCCTTGTAACTTGTTCTTCAACCAGTTCCATTGGCTACTAATCCATGTAGGCTGTTAATCCTTGTAGGCTCTGTTAATCCTTGTAGGCCCTGCTAATTCTTGTAGGGTCTGTTAATCCTTGTATGCTCTGTTAATCCTTGTGGGCTCTATAAATCCTTGTGGGCTGTTAATCCTTGTAGGCTCTGTTAATCCACTAATAACTCCCCCAAATTCCTTGATTACCTCTTTATTAGATTTCAAAATCCCAACTGATGCAACTTTCCGTACTTCTGCCTCTAATCTCTGTACGCTCAAGAAATGCCCCAGGAGACCTAGAAAATGTATCAGTTATCCTTGAAGTATGTACCCATTATCCTTGTAGCTTGTTCTTCAGCCAGTTCCCTTGGCTACTAATCCATGTTGGCTTTTAATCCTTGTAGGCTCTGTTAATCCACGTAGGCTGTTAATCCTTGTCGGCTCTGTTAATCCTTGCAGGCTCTGTTAATCCATGTAGGCTGTTAATCCTTGTAGGCTGTGTCAATCCTTGTAGGCTCTGTTAATCCTTATAGAATCTGTTAATCCTTTTAGGCTCTGGTAATCCTTGTAGGCTCTGTTAGTCCTTGAAGGCTATTAATCCTTGTAGGCTCTGTTGATCCACTAATAACTCCCCCAAATTTCTTGATTACCTCTTTATTAGATTTCAAAATCCCAACTGATGCCACTTTCTGTACTTCTGCCTCTAGTCTCCGTACCCTAAAAAAATGCTGCAGGAGACCTAGAAAATGTATCAGTTATCCTTGAAGTATGTACCCGTTATCCTTGTAGCTTGTTCTTCCGCCAGTTCCCTTGGCTACTAATCCACATAGGCTGTTAATTCGTGTAGGCTCTGTTAATCCTTGTCGGCTCTGTTAATCCTTGCACGCTCTGTTAATCCATTTAGGCTGTTAATCCTTTTTAGCTCGGTTAATCCTTGTCGGCTCTGTTAATCCATTTAGGCTGTCAATCATTTTAGGCTCGGTTAATCCTTGTCGGCTCTGTTAATCCTTGCAGGCTCTGTTAATCCATTTAGGCTGTTAATCCTTGTAGGCTCTTTTAATCCTTATAGAATCTGTTAATCCTTGTCGGCTCTGTTAATCCATGTAGGCTGTTAATCCTTGTAGGCTCTGTTAATCCTTGTAGAATCTGTTAATCCTTTTAGGCTCTGGTAATCCTTGTGGCTCTGTTAGTCCTTGAAGGCTGTTAATCCTTGTAGGCTCTGTTAATCCACTAATAACTCCCCCAAATTCCTTGTTTACCTCTTTATTAGATTTCAAAATCCCCAACTGATGCCACTTTCTGTACATCTGCCTCTAGTCTCCGTACCCTAAAAAATGCTGCAGGAGACCTAGAAAATGTATCAGTTATCCTTGAAGTATGTACCTGTTTCCTTGTAGCTTGTTCTTCAGCCAGTTCCCTTGGCTACTAATCCATGTAGGCTGTTAATCCTTGTAGAATCTGTTAATCCTTTTAGGCTCTGTTAATCCTTTTCGGCTCTGTTAATCCTTTTCGGCTCTGTTAATCCATTTAGGCTGTTAATCCAAGTAGGCTCTGTTAATCCATGTAGGCTGTTAATCCTTTTAGGCTCGGTTAATTCTTGTCGGCTCTGTTAATCCTTGCAGGTTCTGTTAATCCATTTAGGCTGTTAATCCTTGCAGGCTCTGTTAATCCTTGCAGGCTCTGTTAATCCATTTAGGCTGTTAATCCTAGTAGGCTCTGTTAATCCATGTAGGCTGTTAATTCTTTTAGGCTCGGTTAATCCTTGTTGGCTCTGTTAATCCTTGTCGGCTCTGTTAATCCATTTAGGCTGTTAATCGTTATAGGCTCTGTTAATCCATTTAGGCTGTTAATCCTTGTAGGCTCTTTTAATCCTTGTAGAATCTGTTAATCCTTGTCGGCTCTGTTAATCCTTGTAGGCTCTGTTAATCCTTGTAGGCTCTGTTAATCCATATAGGCTGTTAATCCTTGCAGGCTCTGTTAGTCCTTGTAGGCTCTGTTAATCCACTAATAACTCCCCCAAATTTCTTGTTTACCTCTTTATTAGATTTCCCCAATAATGACACTTTCCGTACTTCTGCCTCTAGTCCCCGTACGCTCAAAAAATGCACCAGGAGACCTAGGAAATGTATCAGTTATCCTAGAAGTATGCACCCGTTATCCTTGTAGCTTGTTCTTCAACCAGTTCCCTTGTCAACTGATCCATGTAGGCTGGTAATCCTTGTAGGCTCTGCTAATCTTTGCAGGCTGTTAATCCTTGTAGGCTCTGTTATTCCATGTAGGCTCTGTTAATCCACTAATAACTCCCCCAAATTCCTTGTTTACCTCTTTGTTAGATTTCAAAATTCCCATTGATGCCACTTTCCGTACTTCTGCCTCTAGTCCTATGTTTAAAAAATTCCCAAGGAGACCTAGAAAATGTATCAGTTATCCTTGAAGTATGTACCTGTTTCCTTGTAGCTTGTTCTTCAGCCAGTTCCCTTGGCTACTAATCCATGTAGGCTGTTAATCCTTGTAGAATCTGTTAATCCTTTTAGGCTCTGTTAATCCTTTTCGGCTCTGTTAATCCTTTTCGGCTCTGTTAATCCATTTAGGCTGTTAATCGTTATAGGCTCTGTTAATCCATTTAGGCTGTTAATCCTTGTAGGCTCTTTTAATCCTTGTAGAATCTGTTAATCCTTGTCGGCTCTGTTAATCCTTGTAGGCTCTGTTAATCCTTGTAGGCTCTGTTAATCCTTGTAGGCTCTGTTAATCCATATAGGCTGTTAATCCTTGCAGGCTCTGTTAGTCCTTGTTGGCTCTGTTAATCCACTAATAACTCCCCCAAATTCCTTGTTTACCTCTTTATTAGATTTCCCCAATAATGACACTTTCCGTACTTCTGCCTCTAGTCTCCGTACGCTCAAAAAATGCACCAGGAGACCTAGGAAATGTATCAGTTATCCTAGAAGTATGTACCCGTTATCCTTGTAGCTTGTTCTTCAACCAGTTCCCTTGTCAACTAATCCATGTAGGCTGGTAATCCTTGTAGGCTCTGCTAATCTTTGCAGGCTCTGCTAATCCACATAGGCTGTTAACCCTTGTCGGCTCTGTTAATCCTTGTAGGCTCTGTTAATCCATTTAGGCTGTTAATCCTTTTAGGCTCTGTTAATCCTTTTTGGCTGTTAATCCTTGTAGGCTCTGTTAATCCTTTTAGGTTCTGTTAATCCATTTAGGCTGTTAATCCTTTTAGGCTCGGTTAATCCTTGTCGGCTGTGTTAATCCATTTAGGCTGTTAATCCTTGTAGGCTCTTTTAATCCTTGTAGAATCTGTTAATCGTTTTAGGCTCTGTTAATCCATGTAGGCTCTGCTAATCCACATAGGCTGTTAATCCTTTTAGGCTCTGTTAATCCTTGTCGACTCTTTTAATCCTTGTAGGCTCTGCTAATCCACATAGGCTGTTAATCCTTGTAGGCTCTGTTAATCCTTTTAGGCTCTGTTAATCCACATAGGCTGTTAATCCTTGTAGGCTCTGTTAATCCTTGTAGAATCTGTTAATCCTTTTAGGCTCTGTTAATCCTTTTAGGTTCTGTTAATCCATTTAGGCTGTTAATCCTTTTAGGCCTGTTAATCCACATAGGCTGTTAATCCTTGTAGGCTCTGCTAATCCACATAGGCTGTTAACCCTTGTAGGCTCTGTTAATCCTTGTAGGCTCTGCTAATCCACATAGGCTGTTAACCCTTGTAGGCTCTGTTAATCCTTGTAGGCTCTGCTAATCCACATAGGCTGTTAATCCTTTTAGGCTCTTTTAATCCTTGTCGGCTTTGGTAATCCTTGTAGGCTGTTAATCCACAAATAACTCCCCATTATTCCTTGTTTACCTCGTTATAGATTTCAAAATCCTCACTGAGGCCACTTTCCGTACTTCTGCCTCTAATCTCCGTACGCTTGCCCCCCCCCACAGCCTGCCACTCGCCTCCTTCAACCTCGCCTTCTCCCACCTCTTCGTTCTATATACCCTTCCTTTAGTTAAATGTTTTTTGGAGTTGTGCTTTTAGTTGAAGATGCAAAATGTATCACAAGAAAATGTATCTATTTCCGTTATCCTTGTGGCTTGTTTACACCTGCATTAGACTAATTGCTGTCAGATGCGACGGCCGGCGGGGTCTCCACTGACACATGCGACCACTCTGTGTCAGCAGCACCGCGGCTGCTGAACAATCCAAAATGGCCGAAATGGCTGCAGCTCCTCCACGGCATTAAGAGAGTAGGTGAGTAGGTGAGTCGCCTACTCTCTACATAATTAAATATATCTAGAAGACCATTCATTTTGAAGGGTTTTCTTAAATATGTATATACATATGATTATTCATCTTATGTGTATACATATTTAAGAAGACCCTTTATAGCATGATTATTACTTGACTGCTTGATATAAATAAATAAATATATATATATATATATATATATATATATACCAGAATATATATTTATTTAAAAAAAAATATATATATATAATTATTTATTTGATCAGTTATGTTTTTTCAATAAATATACATTAAACATTAATATTAGACTGGTAACGCCAATGCCAGAGTGGCAGATTTTATTTTATTAATCATTGGTAAAGTAATTACTGAAGCCATCCACTTATATTAAAGTTTGAATAAAATAGTATATATATAAATATATTTATGTAATCTGAATAAAGCTTTAATATAAATGGCAGGCTTAGATAATTACTTGAATAATGATTAATAAAATAGAGGGTCCTGCATGATATATATATATATATAGTGGATGCAGAGGGGCACAGAGTGTGTGGATGCAGAGGGGCACAGTGTGTGGAGATGAAGGAGGGCACAGAGTGTGTGGAGATGAAGGAGGGCACAGAGTGAGTTAGCTGTAAATTATTCTTTGACAGAAATATAATAGAAAAAATATATAAAAATATTATTTTCCCATAGATTTATGTGTATTATTTTTGCTAACAACTTATTAAGTATTTCCGTCCTGACCTAAATACTTATTACGTTATTTTGACCCAACTACTTATAAAACGGGACTGCTTGGTAATTATTTTGGAGGGGTGCCTTGAATAAATTTTGAGACTCTAAGGGTGACGCGAACTGCAAAAGTTTGGGAACCACTGCCTTAATTTTAGATCTTAGGGGCCCCCCTGTCTTAAGTGCCCCAGGCCCACCAAAGACTTAATCCAGCTCTGCACACAGCTCCTTACCTGCCCAAGGTACCCGAATCCAGACATTTCCCTGAAAAGCAAGTTATCACCTCACCCTTTCCTCAAAGCCTTCACATTGGCAGGTCCTACTGCTTCCTGCCTGTAGCAGACTGATGTCTTATGGCCAGAAATCTCTCTTTATATAGTCAAGTGTCAATAGTGTCACAATGGCCCTCCCTATGCCATCAATGTGTGATGAAATGGGTGTGGCTGGTGAGTGTGACAAACCTCTTGGCTAGTTGCCATATGGGTGGGGTTGGTGGATGTGAGTTGTGGTTGTGACAATGGAAGAGCAGGTGAATGTGACAGAACAATACCTGAAAGTTCTGAATGTATGTAATAACATTCTATACTGTGTCATCTTCAATCAGTTGACAGTCCTGGGAATGGGAGGACACATACTGTAATGTGAGACCATTAGAAACTATACTGGCCAGCTGTCCATCATGTCAATGGACTGTCCCAAGTTTATTTTCCTCTGTACATTATCATTCCTATAATTTTGCATATTAAATTTGATTGTTGCTATTCTTTTTCTCTAGGCTTCATAAGTGCATTTGAATTCAATACTTTTCAATAAATGAAACAAAAAACAGGCAGGGCGCCTCATAGTGTGGTATCGATTAAAAAGATGGGAATAAGTAATAACATGCGTACCGTGAGGTAAGCAGCCGTAGTTTTCACAGAGAAAGTGGAGTAGCTTCTGCTGTGTTCATAATCCTCCAAGTCTCCATCAATCAGCAAATCAATATAGAAAGAGCAAACATAGTGTAACACCGTACTAAAATATTTTTTATATAATGAGGATAGTACACCATAAACCACCAGGGCTCTATAAGGTGTATGGGACCAAGAAGCCAGTGTCAAATATTGGAACACCCATATACGTGCAAATAATAAAGTCTGCATACCAGATCTTATGAAAAAATCTCACGTCTCAGAGAAATTTTGATTGCAGTTTCTCACATATGCCCAGTAATTGGCTTCTCAATTCCAATTTCATCTCTCTAACCCTGTGTACCAAAGGGTTAAGATGATGACTTTCTAAAACTTCTTCCTCATCCCTTTTGAACTCAAGATGATCAAGTGGAGCAACCTGTTTCCCTCTTTCTGCATTCACTTGTTGGGCTGAACTGAGTAAATCCTGGAATAGACTGATAGAAACATTTAAATATATTAAAGAGTTCAGGGTGGCAGTATTCTATAATATTATAGGATTTCTAGAAGAAAGGGAAATGTTTGGAGGGAAAAGACTAAACATTAGGAAGAATTTTATTTGTACCAAAAGCATGAGAGATCCATGTAATAACCTTTCAGCATTTGTGGCAGGGACTCACATATCTTGGGGAGTTCTCCTGGACTCCTGTAGTGTAGGCCATCCTCCCAGACCCTGCAGAGTAGGCAGGGTTGTGATGATATGAATTGCATACTCATGTACCCAGCCCCCTGCTGTGTGTTGGCACAAACTAAGCTTTGATGTCATAGCACCCATGTGGGCAAGGTGTGCGTGGGCCAGGTGTGATGATGTCATCACGCTTGGCCGCCCTAAATGGCAATGAGGTCGCCTGAATAGGTCATTTCAAACATTGGGAAGTACACCAAGTGTATATATAGTACCATTCATGTTTTAGGAAACATTGTCACTTTTATAGCTGTTGCTTACACAGTCTGTAGTTGCTTAATGCTTCTAATTTTGATTTTTTTTTACCCCCCACAGGTTCCATCATCAGGACTTATAACATCATTGCACAAAGCATAACAGTTTACACAGCTCACAGAGATGATCATTTCCTAATTACTAACAGATGTACAGTATGTTGTGCACAATTGTAATTCCTTGTTGCAGAGAGGGTGTAGTAATATAGGATGAAGTACAGGTCACTGGTACCTTGGTGTGACGCGGCTCTGCAGACTCCAGCTCCGGCGCACTTACTTCTGCGGCAGACCGTCTTTCCCAACTTACCAAACCACAGCAGAGAGGTCAGGGTCCCCCAAACAGATTATATATGAATAAAATGCAGAGTATGTGATATTAAATAGCACCTGGTTGGTGATTCTGGTCACAGCTATAGAAAACACGCGTTACACTACGGATTCATACAGATGAGATGTAATTACATTGTTATACTGAATTAGCAACACATACAGTGTCGGCAGCATAGTATGATAATATATATATATATATATATATCCTTTTCAGTCAGGCTACTTTACCATATAATCATCTGTAATAACTGTTTCAACTTCTGTACAGAATGATACTTTGTAGTTAACACGGGTTAGAAGAAATATATATTGTGCGTGTTGGAGGGCCCCAGCTAGCGGACCGGGCCCACTATGCTGTGTTTCTGGAACCTCCACTTGTGAAGAAAACTTAAGTATAAGGATAATGTAATGAGGAGGGTGTGTGTGTGTGTACCTTTTTATAGAAAAAAACACCTCTCTAATAAAGGTGAAAGTTTACTACAGAAAAACATAAAATTGTCAATATGCCATTCTACCCAAAATATTACAAGCATACCAGCATCAGCTAGCTCCCTTCTCTCAGCTAGATATCAGTACCTGCAATCTACACTGTCATCAAATTCACCATCATCAGTGTGTACATCATCCTCAAACAATACTAATTCATCCCCGCTGGAATTCACCATCACAGGTAATGGCCTTCCTCATGGAATTTGTAGTTCAATTTGTGGAAGAGCTGTCACAATTTTTGGGTAATTCTTTTAGACCAGACCAAATGTCATCACCACTGGGTGTCTTGGGAAAGCTAAGTTTTTCCTAGCAGCAATATCCAGAGAAACTGATGGAGGAGATGTCATTGTGTCAATGTACCACTTGAGCTGTCAGCTTGCTAACTGGGAGCTCATTGCATCTTTTGAGATCTGGGTCAGTTGGAAAGAAAGAAAATAAATAGCTCTTAAACCTAGGATCAAGCACAGTTGCCAAAATGTAATGATCTGATTTCAAGATGTTGATAACTCTTGGATCCTGGCGAAGCGAATAAAGTACTTAATCTACAAGTCTAACATAATTAGCTGAATTGCTTTGTTTCATTTCCTCCTTCAATTTCTCTTGCTGCTTTTCAAAAAGTCTAATTAGGGGAATCACTTGACTCAAGCTAACAGTGTCTGCACTCTCTTTTCAGAGGTACACGGAAAGTATTTTCCACTGAGCAGGATTAAAGTGTATATTTCCCCTAAATTCTATTCTTCTTACAGGTGCTGCATTCTCCTACATGCTGTTGCAGTATCCCGAAAATGACCCTATATATATCGGGACACAGACAGCATCTCCTGCATGTCATTGTCATTTTTTAAAAAGTTCTGTACCACCAAGTTGATTGTGTGAGAAAAACAGGGAATATAATGCTCTAACATTATTGGTGTCGTTATCAGAAATCACATATCCTCAGGAGAGTCCAAGCAGGATAAGCCATGTTGCAATGACATCCCTGAGTTTTTCAAACAGGTTGTCAGCGGTATTACCTCTGACCTCCGCCTTGTCTTGTCTCTGATAACCACCTCTCACTCCCGCCTTCAAGACTTCTCCCCACTTATGGATTTCCCTACTACACTCAATCAGACTTTCCCACAGCCTTCAAATCTTTAGATGCTCTTTGAAAACCCATCTCTTTTTTATAGGTGACCTTATCCACGTTAACACTATTGACACTAATGCACCCTCACAACTATCCCAATCTCCACTCTGAGCCACACTAGCTCCTCATGTTTCAGCTGTGCCCTCTTCCCTTTAGAATGTAAGCTCTCTAATGAGCAGGGTCCTCCATACCCTTTGTTTTCATGTCTCCATTAATTTGGTCTGTTCTTGTTTTAGGTATGTCTTGCTTTATGTAAATCCTTGTCTTCCCTGCTGTGGAGCACTGTGGTGCCTTATAAAATCTGCGATAATAATAATAACAATAATATTATGCCTCTTATTGAAGCATATGATACAGAGAGTAGCCTGCTTCTGAAAAATGTGACATACTTGGGTACATGCTGCTGCTGTTCCTGCTGGTGAAGGCGAATCACCAACCCAGTGGGCTGTCACAGTCATATAATCTTCAGTTCCGCTTGTCCACATGTCTGTGGTTAAGTGTACAGTGGGTAGAATGGCATTTTATAGCCTAATAATTACATTTTTAAGAAACTTCTGGTAGAGGTGAGGAATAGCTTTTCTAGTAAAATGGTGTTGAGATGGAATTTGGTAACGGGGCCAGAAGACCTCAAGTAACTGTCTAAGACCAGCTGCATTAATAGTGGACATTGGATGCAGATCTAATACTAGCATAGTCCCCATGGCGTCTGTGATCCGCTTTGCGACTGGGTGACAGCTTTCTTACTTTCTTCCTCTAGCAAAGGATTGTTTATCAGTCAATTGTTGTTTCTGGGGATATTGATGATGAAGGTGTTGGGGGGGTAGATTGCAGGTGCTGGGATGTAGATGAGAGAAGGGAGGTAGATGATGCTGGACCTCTTGTTGTTATTTTTTTAACAGAAGTTTCTGATTTTCTCAACAGCTTTCCATGAAGTCACTTCAAATGCCGTAACATGGATGAGGATCCCAGATGGTTAAGGTCCCTACCTCTACTGAGTGTGGCTTTAAAAAAGCTACAAATGGCTAGACAACTGTTGTCAGAATTTGTGTAAAAAAATTCCACACTTAAGAGGTGGATTTTTGGTCTTATGCCCAGGCATGACAATGGCCTTTTTCTTATCACTGGCAAGAACTGCTGCAATCTTTGTTTGAAAGTGTATGAAAATAATATTGTGACCTATGAGGTTGTCAAAATTGAATGGAAATTACTGGAAATTAGTGTTAGTGAGGTTAATAATAATGTAGGTGCAAAATAATACCTAAATTATGTTATTTTAGACCAAAAAATTGAATTTTTTAAAAAATAGCAAAACAAAACCAAAACACCCAAGGGCGATTTTGGCAAAACCAAAACACGAAGGTAATCCAGATCCAAAACCAAAACCAAAACAAGGGGGTCAGTTAGCATCTCTAGTATTAAGTCACATCTAGGATTTCCTAAATCTTACTACAACCAAATTCCAGTAGTTCTAAATCCCACCTACTTTTATGTTGGCCCCACCCACAGTTGATTTGGTCCCGTCCACAAGGCCATTTCAATAATTTTTTTCCGGGGCTACTTTAAGTTCACTATCTGCCCCTGCTTCTGCCCGTTAGGACTATAAACTGCATACCTCCCAACTGCCTCGATAATAGTAGGAGTGTCCCAATTCACAGATCCAAAATGGGGCACGGCCTCTGGGCGAGCAAGTGGGACATTGTGGGAAAGTGGGCACATTTGGACAAATTTGGGCCTGATTTTGCCTGGATAGATGATGTGAAGTATAAAACTAGATATTATGGAAGAAGCTCTCTTAGATGCCATTTACACTGAGGGTGTCATGTAAATCATACTTGCCAACTTTGGAGATCACCCCTCCGGGAGATCTCTAAAGTTGGCCATGTCTTGGGGGTGTGACCACGCTATTTGCGTCATTAGGCCCCACCCCTTGTTATACAATACCACTTTCGGCCTATCAGAGCAGGGGGTGGGGACAGGATGACGCTATTAGCCCTGCTCCCACCCACTTCACCAACAAAGAGGGCAGGATTCGTGAGGTTGCCCTGCTCTCCCGGGAGTCCAGGAGAACTCCCAATACTTCGGGAGTCTGCTGGACATTGGGAGAGTAGGCAACTATGATGTAGAGGCAACCGCAAATTGTGCTTTCGGCTTTTTTTAAAGATTTGTTTACGTCTGCACAAGGACACATAGTACTGGTTCTGAAACTAATGTTTTGTGTGCAGTAAAACGTATACACCGCAAACACAACGTCCAACTGACCTCCTGAATATTTACTGTAATCAGTTTACAACAAACCATAGTCTCATCAAGTTACAAATCAGAATATAATAAATAAGTTTTAAAACTGTGAAAATATAAAAAAAAAACACAGCCCTATCTCTCCTTCAGATGGTAAAAGTTACAGAAAACAGACTTGAAAAGTTTATGTTTTCACTCATTCTTCCTATTCTTCTCTACATGTAGCACAAAAACAACAGGAATTGTTTCCCCAAGTGTAATGCAGCTTTAAAAAAGTTTACAAAAGAGGAAAAGAGGATGCTTTATGTTGGCTTCAAAAGACTTTAATAATTGTTTTGCTCGTTGTGAGCACAAAACAGCTTTGTTTTGTCTGTCTGCCTTAAGGAAACTTGGAGCTTCCAGGCCTTTTTAAAACTGAGGAATGTTGTAGTTGTGTGGAGAGTTTGCTACGATCTCCAATTCTCTTTGTATTGTTCTGGACAAGATCCAACGTGTCCTAATTGCCTTAATAATTACATTCTGGAGATAAAGCTGATATCATCAGTGGCTGCTTCCCCCCCACCCCACTGGCCCGGTCCCATAGTGGGCTACCTTAGGCTGGGTTACTTGCATTTTTTTTTCTTTAAAATAGGCTGCTGAGCCTCCCCAGGCAAAAAATTGCCAGCCCTCCCCTGGATATCATTGTATACATTGTTTTTAGAGAATATTCTGTTTTACCAAAAGTATCACATTTGCCTACTCTATATTGTGTCCCACCTAGTACAAATTAGGCTGGGTGCACACTACAGAAGATTTCTCCTGATGCAATATCATTAATAATTTTACCAACGACTGGAAGTCTCGATCAACAGCCAACCCATGTGTACGCACTATACTCGTTTTACACGATTTACCTTCAGATCTGTGCTCTTCATCTGTCATAACCATCTGCTGAAAAGATTGTGACTCTGCACACTCCAGAGAGATTTGTCTAAACTGCTGGTCGTGAGTGTACACACACTGCAGAAGTGGAACAACATCGTTCCATTGTTGAACGAGAATTTTTACACTGCCATCTCCAGTTGAGCTAGGACAGGCACCTTTCCAGCTTTAAATCTGTCCATACATTTTAAATTAATCATCCCCCCTACATTGCAACATGGTTTTGCCAAGGTGCAAATGTGCTTCTTGTTTTGCTTTGCTCCCAAGTCTAAGTGAGATGTATATTGTCCAATTGCCAGTTATTGCAATAGGGAGATAGGTGGAGAGTTAAGAAGAAAAGCATTATGTGAAATGGGTCAGTATAATTAAAAGCCCCTTAAATTATCTATCTATCTATCTATCTATCTATCTATCTATCTATCTATCTATCTATCTATCTATCTATATCTAGAGGGGTCGATGTGGGGGTGTATACGGTGGTATGCCATAACGCCACCTCTTCTACTGCTTTAATTTTAAAACTATGACATTCCGTTCATTTACATTTTCCATACCACCACATCTAAATTTCCAAATCGATAGCTGGTACTAATCCCAGTAAATAGTGATCAGGAAGTTATGAAACATTCTTTGTGATGAAACTGTCGGCACACTCAAAGGCAGAGAAACGCGTGAGGTTGAGAAAAGTTTAGAAGTCATGAGGTTGACCAAGCATCACTGAATAAGCACATGGATACTAAGAGACGGAGAACATCTAAAAAAAACTGTAAAGACGAATAACCAACTGAGCTAGAGCCCTCGTATGAACATTTTCAAAATTGTGTCCGTATAAAAGTTTGGGCTTCCAGTTCCAGGGTGCGAGCCGGCAGCATTTGGAGAAATAGGCCCCTTTATCTGGAACGAAAATAAACCAAAGATCAGCTTGATAAACCTACAGGCAACCACAAGAAATGGAAATATAGCATTCCCTAATGGAAAAATATTTAGTTCTGTGGTACTATTTCCCATTGCCAGAGATAGGCTAAATAATGCATTATCCTTCTCTGGGAGCCTGGTTAGATGTTAATTAACTTGGGGAAGACTGACATAGAGACTTTGTTGGCCACGTCTATCAGATTAAATAAATAAAATGCTATACTGAGAAGTATTATATAGTGAAGGGTCCCAATACATAAACCAATATTTTCAAAACTAATTTCCCAGCAATAAATACATCGTATTCCATCTTTAAACATGGTGAGAATAATATAAGGTACTTGTAAGCAGCCAGACTCCAGGGGGTAAATGTATCAAGCTGAGAGTTTCCATCGGGTTTGAAAAGTGGAGATATTGCCTATAGCAACCAATCAGATTGTAGCTGTTATTGTGTAGAATGTACTAAATAGATGATAACTAGAATCTGATTGTTTGCTATAGGCAACACCTTCACTTTTCAAACCCGCCGGAAACTCTCTGCTTGATACATTTACCCCCAGGAGTTGGTTGTTCAATTATTTCATAGAGCATAGATATATACATTTAGTGGGGTTGGAACATGAGACATGCGCTAAATACAAACTGTTACAAGAAGATCTGAAACATTGGTTTTAGTCCTGAGGTTGTATTGCAAAATTATGGAATGATGTGATTTATTTTATAAACTGTGCTGGTTACAGGCTAGGTGACACTAGTTTGCCACCTGTCAAAAATCTGGCTTTGTCTGTGGGTGACCATTTTTGAGCACCAAAACACAAAGCAAGCACTACAATGCTACTACCTGAGCTAGTTTCCCAGACACAAAACACAGTTTTACATACTCTCGTCCAAATAAATTTTGTAGCCATGTCCTTTTGCAACCTAGATCCTTGGAAAACTTTAAAGATCTTTATTCCCACTCTAAAAGTTATACCAACAGTCATAAAGCATCACATTCTGGCTCTAAAAGCAAACCTGGCACTGGAGCAATGCTGAAGTCATAACTGCTGGAAATAATATATTTTTATAGAAGAGACACATTATTTGACCCGAGAAGAGAGTAGAGAAATTCCACAAAAAATGGGGATGCTGAATTGATATTATAGACACACTTCAGAAACAAAAACTGATTTTTTGATGGCGCTGGATGGAAGACAGATTTTTGTACTGCGCAAGTGCACCAAGACATTTTAAGCTTATTGCCATATGCAGATTTTGGCGTATTTTACACCTACGATTCCATACACCTGGATAGGGGGAATGGGTAGGGAAGTATCAAGCAAATATAAGGGAGAGTTCATGTATTTGTGACTCAAGCAGACCTGGACATAGTTGCAGATACACATGTCAGAGACGTATCTCTTGCAGGCACTAGCTGTGTCTAAATGGCTGATTACCTATTGATCCTTCCAAGCTGAAACTACCTATATCATGTTATATGACGTTCTGCCTATTTGCCCTTGATATTTTCCATTTTGGCAGGCCATAGCATGTGGTCCCATACTAAATGATCAAAATCTGATTAAATAGGATTTGTTTCCAATAAGCTGGGAAATCAGGTTGGCCAATGACCCCATCATAGAGGGCCTGATTCATTAAGGAAAGTTAAGCAAAAGTAAGCAAGTAAGGCAAAACCATGTTGCATTGGAGAGGGAGGTAAAATTTAAAATGTGATGCCAGATTTATAGTTGTGGTAGGGCATGTCCTAGATCAACTTTAAATTTCAGTGTACAAATAAGCTATCTGGTATTGTGTGCTAGATGAAAAAACAGATAGTATTTTCCATATGTGCAAAATAATAAACTCATTTGCACCCATTGCAAGCAACATGGTTTTGTCCAGAAAACTTGAGTACGAAAACTTACTAAATTTTTTACTTAACTTTCCTTAATGAATCAGGGCCAGAGTGGGCAAGGTTATCTGTTGTAGGCTAGGCTAGTAATTGGATCAGTGGTATTGGGCACTCCACATGTGCCGCCAACTTACTCAAAGATCCAATTAGATTACTGTGCGCCTCACTTTAACCCCCCCAAAAGCCCAATGGGGCGGATAGAGAGAAGCTACAGAGATCCCAACTGCAGTCCCGCATTGAATGTACATTTATTCCAACAATAAAATAAAAATGTAAACAAATTAATATGTAATGTACACAAAACATCTAAGACTTACTTAAAGCTATATTGAAATAAAAACACATTGCATACAGCTGAACACAAAATGTGTCTTTAAAGGGGGTTCTCCAATGATTGATTTTTATTATATTTTATCTCTACACTCCCCCCATCCCCAAACCCAGTGATCGCACAGCATGTATGACCCTTAAATGAGTGTATGAATAGTTAATACGTTGACCTAGATTTTTGGACCATTGTTGGGCACTGTAATATTACCTCGTTTGCCCACCTGCTGGCCTATCGTACAGTTTTCAATTTTGGACGGAGTTATCCTTCAAACATGCCCAACAAAAAGTAATATTTTAAACTCCACCCAAATTATTTTCAATACATCTGTGATAACCTTAACTGCTTACATGTTCCAGCCTCTAATGGATATTTGCTTGTCTCCATTGACACTGGCAGGAATCATAACAGGTCAGAATGGGTTGTCATTGTTCCTCTTTTCATTGTGTCCCAGTCAATCTACACTGGTTCAAAGCCGTGAAATGCAGATAACGCTCTTGGAGCTAATGATATGTAATTCATACACCATGGTTATGAACTAATGAGAGCATCAGCCCAGTGGCGTAAGTATCGCGGAAAAGTCCATGCAACTACTATTGGGGCCTGACAATGAGGGGGCCATCGATACTTGTACATCCACCCTGGAAGCCCCTGATCTGCTCTTCTGATCCAGGTCCCAGCAGAACACAGCTGGGACCTGGAGGAACAGATTGACACATCACCGGGCTTGCCTTAAAATTTAGTTTGGGTCTTAATCATTTAGTGTCAGGCCCCTGGGTCAGGGCACATACTCTGTAAATTGAACACGACCTACAGAGTGTGGTGATGTCGAAGACAAATAATTGGATGAAGTCGGCTAAATTGATTAATATTGGTTTACCGTGCAATTGCGATTAATACGCTACGTCTAATAACGCAATCGCACAGGTAAACAATACACACACCTACATTCACACTTACATTTGGGAATAGAACACATTTATTAAAATTCCAACCCGCATTCATTTCTTAATAAATGTATTAGAGATTATTTATATATAGATAAAACTACAGTAAAGGTATTTATGGTTCAGGTCCTCAAAGATGTATGGAGTTTGGTCTCATATTAATCCATATTTTACCAGCAGGAATCCGATATCAACAGAGGAGCGATCGCACATAGGGATCGCAAGTTATGAATATGTTTATGGGTCAGTTTAAACTGTTTTTTCGACGGGAAGACACATAGTCAACAGTTGGAGTGAGTTGCCCTCACTTTTGGAAAGAGGATCAAGGGAACTGACCTATGACCAGCAGACAATTGGAACATCGTAAACCCTAGACCAATGAAAAACTTTCTTAGTGTTATCTGTGCATAATTGTAACATCATCATTGTTTCTTTGTAACCAAACTGTATATAAACTGGCCTCTATTACAGGACCTCTATTATAGTCTTTTCAGCCAATAGAGATCAGCTTTGACGACTGTTCCTGGATCCAGGGTGTGCTGTGCATAATGTATTTGGTTATACTTTCTTGCATTTTGTTTTAACTTCTTATACTTTATCAGGTGCATTGGATTTAGATTAATCACATTGGACAAACTTTATTGATGCGATAGTAACGGACTTAACACCCTCACTGCGGTTCCTCCTAGTAGAATGGAATTTTAAATCTGCTCATTGAAAACCAGGAGCATCAAGAGGAAATTTAACATTGAAAAATGTTGCATTTGCAGATAACCCCCCCACAAAACTACAAAATACTTTAGGAATAGTTTTCTTAGCCATTGTTTAGATTTTACTCTTTAATGTATTTCTTAATAAAATATATTGCACTTTTTAATAAAGGAGCAGCATAATAACAGACAAATGGATCTCGACACTGATGAAAATTGAATTAGCACAGCACTTGCACAGTAGTTGGTTGTGGAGTTTGTTGCAGTTTATCGATGGTCTAAATTAATGCCAGAGTCATGCTGGATTTGACTAAGCTTTGTCTCTGCTCCAAAACATAGTCAGCTCTAGTGGATATTTTTATATGCAAGGTTCCTGCCAAAAATAACTAAAAGGGTCAAAAGCCCAGTGCATAAGTCTCCGCGGGGTCAGCTAAGTTTACTTGTTCACAACGAAATAACTACAACAACAGCTGGTAGAGTTTTCTCAAAGCATAAGGGTGAAACATCCTCTGTGGTGATTCAAACAAATAAAATGTGTTCTTCTGTATTCCTGGGTCTCTAATGAAGCCTCGGAATAGGGCAGGTGGGTTTACCAATACGGATTACAGACTGGTCTTTATATTTTTATATGGGGATGACACATGCTATTTGCTAAAGACATTACGGGTTGTCTGTTGCAAACATACAATGTGTGAACTTTTAAGGGAAACTCAGGATTTGTACTAATTTGACAGTAGCTTCAAGTCTCCGCTAATTCTGGCAGCCATCAACTGCTTGGGTATGCTGACGCTTGTAGAACTACAAATGCCAGCATACATGTGGCTGCCAGAGCATGCTGGTGCGTGAAGAAATGAAGCAATCTAAGGGCTAAAAAAAATTCAAAACCCCTAACAATACAACACATGACCAACTAGAACCGTGATGAAATAAACACGAAAATGCATCTCTACGATTAGCCAATCAGACCATCTTGGCTGGATTGTGAGAAAACTGCTCTGACTTTCGTATAGGCCACAATGGCTGTGAATGAACTACACTTTTTCCAATGACACTTATTGATACATTGTTACAATGTACTTCATTGATAAAAGTAAGTTTATTCAAAGTCCATGAAAGGTCTATACACAAGTAGCCAATCAGATCAGTTTACCCAAGCTTCAGCCAATCAGAGTTACGCTGCAAACAGGCCCCTTCTCATTTATTCATGTAGCGGCTCGTCTTGAAACAAGTCCTCCATCCTTTCAAAGGTTTTTATTCCCACTGGATTCATCTGGGATTGTTCAGATCAGACGACAAGAAGAAACCAATTTATTTAGGCATAAAAAAAAACATGGAAACAAAGGATTTCGTGACTTTATTTCTGTGCATTTCTAGTAAAGTAATAAATACTTTCTTAGAGGGGTTGAGATGAGCACCAGTGCTATTCAGCACATGGATTTGTTTTCCCTGGGGTGGTGCATTTCTTGAGGCTCCAATCCCCAGTCTGGCCAGCATGGGGCTGGTTCCCACTACGATAGAGGGACTTCACGCTGCAGGTCTCCCTGTTATAGTGTGATCAGCCAAGCCCAATAAAGCCTGGTCTCTGTTGGGGTGGTGGGCCCATCACTCTGTTTGTCCACTGCCATTAGTGGTTATCAGGACAGGTTATGAGCGTTGGTGTTTGTTTTAAATCATGACTATCAACACGTAAGTGTACACCACAGCTTGGGTAGCCACAAGTCTTTACACCTCCAAACGGACGTATCTGGAGAAGGGACTCAGAATAGGCCACATCTCCAGCTGACATGCCCCACATACAAGGGGAGGAGGTGGCTGGCGGACCCTATCTGTGCTGTGTAGTTTATATCTCCAGCAGGCAGTATTAATTTCCCCACATGCTGACCAATGGCTGCAATCTGCAAAGTTCAGACACACAGAGCAACCAATGGAGGGGGCAACCCTTTATCTCTCTCCCACCAAGGCCATCTTCTGCCTTGCTGACTTGAAGCAGGAACCCCATCAGATGCAGACCCAGATAACTCAGAACCACAGGAAGACCAAGCACCAGTGAAAGAGACTCACAGTAAGACAAGATTACTCCACAAGACTCCGTTCAAGGTAAGATACCTTTTTAAAATGAACCGTATCCTAATTTCATGATAAAAGTGCATAGAAAACAATTTGCTAAATCTGTGTTTTATTGACTTTGTTGTATTTGTAAAGACAAGTTTATTTGTATTTGAAACTTGATGTTTCATTTGTACACTTGTTATTTGCACTTTGCACTGTTTTATTGACTTTGCTTTATTTGCAAATATAAATGTGTTTGTATTTGAAATTTGTTTAACTTTTACATTTGGCATTATCACTTTGCATGGTGTGTTATTGACTGTTCTATCATCAGTAACCAGAATAATTTAACCTGACTTTTTTAATTAGAAAAAGATATCTGTGAAGGCTGGCTCGCCCCAGGCTTGTGCCCCTCTAGGGACATCCCTGTTTATAGGAAACACCAACTTTGCACCAGTTTTCATAAGTGTTCCCATAATCACAGCGACAGGTTAAAACAATACATTTAATCATAGAAATAGACATTTATCTGTAATAACATATCAGCAGGAATGAGCTGTGGGCCCAGTCGAATTCCCAAATAGCCCCTCTTGTTACCCATCATCATCATTTATTTATATGGCGCCAACATATTCCGTAGCGCTTTACAATTGAAGACAAACATAGTAAACTAATAAACAAACTGGGTAAAACAGACAAAGAGGTGAGAAGGCCCTGCTTGCAAGCTTACTATCTATGGGACAATGGGAGTTTGACACATGAGGTTAAGTCTATATTTTGCATTTTGGCCCAGCCAGACTGCAAAGGTAAAACACATAAGCTAAATGATCCTGTCACACAACAATGTTGGTCAGGGGGTAGTTGTCTTGTGGGAAATTGAGTAACTGGTGGTAATAGGGTAAGGTAGTGAGGTTAAGAGGGTGGTTGAGGAATATTATAAGCTTGTCTGAAGAGGTAGGCTTTCAGAGAACGCTTGAAAGTGTGTAGACCAGAGGAGAGTCGTATTGTGCGAGGGAGAGCAATGTCCTCTAGTACATGCCCAATCAATGATAGTTGACTACTTTCACTTCAACATCTCATTTTACACTCTATTTCCTGTCTTGTATATCAGTATTGCATGCCTTATTATTGTATCATCATCATCATCATCATCATTTATTTATATAGCGCCACTAATTACGCAGCGCTGTACAGAGAACTCATTCACATCAGTCCCTGCCCTATTGGAGCTTACAGTCTAAATTCCCTAAAATAGACACACACACACACACACACACACACAGACACAGACAGACAGGGAGACAGACAAAGAGAGAGAGACTATTCTCTTTTCATACCACACACCTTAATGGATTATTTTGAGAATTATAAGAGTTGTGAGTTCATCACAATCAGATCATTTTGTTTGTATTATTACCATAAAATTTACAACTTGATCAGACCAACTACACTAGTAGTGAACAATAGATGGCCTAGAGGCCATATGCCACATGTACCAATTTAGTCCATGATAAGACAGTGATGTCTCACTGCTTTGATAAGTGATATCACTGGCAATAAAGCTCTTCGCTCTTTCATAAACACGCTCCTGAGAATTAAATGAGAGACACACTATTCATTTACCAACCGGCAATCCCGGATTATAAACTGAGCCAATAGATTCAGCTGCTTAGTGGGTTTGTTCTCGGTTCCTGTGTTTGCACCACCTACACACCGTTACTAGACACACATTACTCTTTAGTTAAAAATGTAGTTAATTTAGTATGATTGTTAGAGTATTGTTATTATTATAATGTTTTATTTATAAGGTGCGCCACAAAAGGACCCCAGCGCAATACATAAAACTTACAGTGGTATGTAACACACAGACAGCAACAATCCATAATACAGTACATGATACATTATTAAACTTAACAAATTATGCAAAGACCAGACATCGACTACTTAACAGATTACACACAGATAACTTGGTAATGCTGATCAAATGTATTTATGGGACAATGAGTAACAGTGATGGTAATGTCCAAGGTGAGGTGGTCCTGGGCTCAAGAAAATTAATTTATAAGTGATTTATATATTGCATATCGACATTTAAGAGAGGTAAAGTGAGATGCTTTATAGTGATCAGCTATCTATATGAGTGGGTCACTGCACTATATCATCTGGGTTTAAAAGTGACCTGTGTTATTAAAGTTACTGTAATTGCTTCCTGCTGTGATTAACGTTCTGTGTTTCTATTGCAGTCATCAAGTGCACTGAACTGTGTGTTTGTTTAACGCCACATTGTTTGTTTACCCATTCATCTGGCACTGCTGTTTTATCCAAGTCACTGCACCTCTGCATCCAGAGTCAATCCAAGCTAGAAAGATAGTTGGAGGAGGAGAAAAGGTGTAAAGACAAGAGAGAAGAGTACCCTGCTCATAACAGCTTACATACTAAAGGGAGGGTAAACAGACCACATGCACAGGAGGGAGACATTGGAGGGGAACAGGTGCAAGAAGAGGGCAAACAAGGAAGAGGGAGGTGAGGAGTATGAGCATGGAGAGATGGTTAGGTGGATGGCTAGTAGTCTTGGAGGAAAAGATGAGCTTTAAGTGTTCGTTTGAAGGTGCACAAATTAGGGGACAGACGGATAAAGCGTTGGAGGTCATTCCAGTGGAGGGGGCAGCCCGGGAGAAGTCTTGAATTCTGGCATGGGATGAGGTGATCAGAGTGGAGGAGAGGCGACGGTCATTGGCCAAGCACAGGGAACGGGCGGGAGTGTGAATGGAGAGGAGATTAGAGATGTATGGAGTAGTGGAGTGGGAGAGGGCCTTGTAGGTGAGTATAGGGAGTATGAAAAGGATTCTGTAGGGCAGAGGGAGCCAGTGTAAGGCAAAGCAGAGTGGAAAGACAGAGGAGGAGCGGCGTGAAAGGAAGATAAGTCTCGTAGCCGCATTGAGTATAGAACGAAGGGGGGCAAGTTGGGAGCGGTGGAGGCCGGAGAGGAGAAGGTTACAGTAAAGTTACTGTAGTTAGTGAGTTACTGCACTATGAGATATGTGTCTAATAGTGAAGGATTAGGTAAAACACAGAATTAGGAATGTTAGATTGAGTCAGCTCACTGCAGCGACCCCTGCCTCTAGAATACTTCAGTAAAGCTAGAAATGCACAGCCCATCTGGGGGAGTGCCCTTCATGCTGATGCATCTGACAACTGACAAAGGGAGAAGGGAGGAGTTGCAGCCTAATAAGCTGCCAATCACAGAAGGGGCGGCTCAGTCAGCCTGCATGGAGCCAGACACACAAAACAGCCCCAGTGCTAAGTGTCTCTGGGAAGATATGCAGAAACCACAGGTAAGTGTGTAAGGGGAGAGAATGCACCTAACACCTAATCTGAAAATAGATGGAATAATTACACTAACACTTATTCCGGCAGCTGGAATAAATAGTTAAGTAGCTCAGACCATACTTTCAGGCACTCAGAATGGGTGGTTAAGGTACTCTGAGCTCCACTCCTGCAGTCGTAGTAGATGGTTAAGGTAATCAGAGCCCCATTCTGTCACACAGTATGGATGGTTAAGTAGCTCAGAACCTTTTTCCGGCATGTGGGATGCATGGTTAAACTACTTGGATCCACATAATGGCAACAGAAATAGATGTCTACGGTACTCGTTGCACCATTCTGGCAGCCAAAATAGATGGCTAAGGTACCTAGAGCCCCATTATGGCAGCTGAAATATATGGTTAAGTAGCTCAGACCCCCATTCCAGCACCCGAAATTGATAGGTAAGGTACAAATTGTGATAGCTAGACAAGACAGAGCATCTACAGCTCTTGTGGGGTGTTCCCGGTATGCAGAGGTTAGTACCTACCGAAACTGGTCTAACGATGGACAGCCAGTGAATTGGCTACAGGGTCATGGGCGCCCAAGGCACATTAATGCGTACGTGGAGTGAAGGCTAGCCTGTGTGGTTCAATCCCACAGAAGAGCTACTGTAGCACAAATTGCTGGAAAAATGAATGATAGAAAGGTATCAGAACACACAGTGCATTACAGCTTGCTGCGTATGGAGCTGAGTAGCCGAAGACCGGACAGAGAGCCCATGCAGACCCCTGTACACCACCAAAAGCGATTACAATGGGCACGTGAGCGCCAGAACTGGACCATGGAGAAATTGATGTTTTCTTTTACATCATGTGGATGGCTGTGTGTGTGTTTGCGTAATTTACCTGGGGAAGAGATGGCACCAGGATGCACTATGGAAAGAAGCCAAGCTGGTGATTGTTTGAAAATTTGGGTCCTGGCATTCATGTGGATGCTACTTTGACACATACCACCTACCTTACATTGTTATCCTGAATTAGCAACACATACAGTATCGGCAAGTTAGTATGATATTATTTTTATATATTATATATATATATATATATATATGTATAAATTCCCAATCCCACTTTCCCCATACCCCATCCCCCTTTCCACACTTATGGTGTAGGGGTGTATGTATATCCTCTAATCACTCAGTGCTGAGGCTGATCTGGCTCTGTGCAGTCCCCCTCTGTGATTGGCAGCTTCATACAGGGCTGTGACTTCTCCTTTCCTTCATTCTGTGACAGCAGTGAGATACATTACCCCAGAGGGGGCCACACATTGCAAGCTTCACTGAAGACACCAAGCAGCAGGGGGCGTTGCAGAGAGTCAGCTCAAATCCTGAGACAACTCAGGATTTCATCAATACCCTAATAGTGACAGTGTTATTAGAGCTGCATGCTGCTGTGATGCTGCTGTGATTAACACGTGTGTTTATATTACAATCATAAACTGAACATTTGCATGGACACATTGTTATTAAAGTTTGTTTACCTATTCATTTAGCATTGCCATTTTATTCAAGCTACCACGCCTCTGCTTTCTTAACTCCCTATTAATAAACATGGTGAGGTGGCCTGTCCCCATTTACATTTTTATTTATTCTGTCTAGGTCAGATAGAGGATAGAACTTGCAGAGGGCCAGTGAGAAGGGTGGAATCATTGCTTCATCACCCGTGTCTGGGAGAACTTCCTTAAAATTCCAGATTCTCTCAGACGTGATATTGTGACATAAAAGGTGAACATTTAAGAAAATTGTTGTACAAGTAGCTGCATACCCAATACTGGGCAGTTCCGAAATGGATGAGGCTTATTTGTAATAGAGTGTAGTTTTTGCATGAATATGGGTGTGGTCAGCTGGATCAAGGCCATGGCAAATTGGGATCCTGTGTCCTGATTTTGCTTTTTAATTTTTTGGGAGGCATGTAACCAATAACTAGAAAGTCAAATCAAACTGTAACTGGTTGCCGTGGGCAACCCCACATTGTAGAATGATTTGCATTGACATTTTAAATGTCCTTTCATACCTAACATGTATATAACATATTATATTTGCTAAATTGTATTTAAAGGAATCTCTTCTGTAAATAATTCTGGACTTCCAGGAACGATTTGATTTGCTGGTGTTAATATTTTCTGAAGATGGAAATTAATGACAAATGAACAATCTTAATTCCTGGTCCATTTTCAGTAGCCGAAGGGATTGGAATCTGCCCTATTCTGCCTTTCTCAGTGCTGTTAAATCATGTGATGAGTATTTGATTGACTTTAAAGGGCCACATAAAGCTTACCTGTCACCTAATTAAACAGATATCTGAGCAGGCAGCACATACAGTAACTAAACATATGTTACAGTCACTACAATTTCTTACCTCGTCCAGCTTACTGAAGCTCCCTCTAGTGATTAGGCTGTGGCTGCTGTCATAGTAACCAAAAGGAATCATGTGTATGTTAATAGTGCTATTGTTACTATATTAGAAGTATCAATTGCAAGGGGCATATTCAATTGTTGGCGTTACAGCCTAAAGTAACGCGGCGCGTGCACTATTACCGTCATTACGGTAATAGTGCGCATAAATACAGTGATTACGGTACTTTTCACGCTTGATTTCAGCTCGCGGCTCAGGGAGCTGCAAGCCGAAATCCTGCTTAGTATTACCTTAGTATTAAGTTTTTAAAAAATTACAGTACACAGTCTTATGTTCAAGCGGCAGCCCAATTGCATGAAGCCAGATGGTCAATCTGGACGAAACAATCTACAATGATAAAACAGCAAGGCGCCTCATGGTGTAATATTGTCAAGATATAAAAGATTAGTATTGGTAAATAACATGCGTACCAGATGGAAGCTTGTCAGCGCTCATAATATATCATATGTCAAATCTGATCCATCTGGTTCTCAGAGTCCTGTCTCGGGATCTCGCCACAAAAGCAAAAGAAAATGAAAATCGAGCATAGTGTAGTATATTTGAAACAATCACTTGAACACCCAGGGCTAGATTTACTAAGCTGCGGGTTTGAAAAAGTCAGGATGTTGCCCATAGCAACCAATCAGATTCTAGCTGTCATTTTGTAGAATGCACTAAATAAATGAAAGCTTAGTAAATCTAGCCCCCAGTGTTGAATTCACTGAACACCATTTTTCCGAAAGCCACACCAGTGGGATAATTCACACAAAAAACACCTTTTAAAATTCTGCGTACCAGAATAAAAAATATATATAGCTTATCTGTCACTAGGGGGTAAATGTATGAATCTCCGGATTCTTCATCTCCGGCGTGTTCAGCCTCTTCAGCGCTTAAATTTAAAGCGGCACTGCATTGTAAAGGGAAACTTCCCTTTACAAGGCAGCGCCGCTTTAAATTTAAGCGCTGAAGAGGCTGAACACGCCGCAGATGAAGAATCCGGAGATTCATACATTTACCCCTAGGTGTCCACATCAAGATGTTTTCCTCATTATCTCCAAACTCAGTCAGTGTCCTCAAACTCTATGTATTAGCAGCCTAAAAGTCCATAAAACAGCTAAGTACCTCAACGCGTTTCGTCCGATATGTTAGCGGACTTCCTCAGGAGGGTTTTAAAACCCTGTGTGTGAGAACTGTTTGCTTTCAATTAGTTTGAGTTGCAATGCAGGTGTGTTACCTACATGTGTTAGTTTCCTGTTGTTAGATGTCAGGTTCTGCTGTATTTCCTGTGTGACTGAGTGGACTGAGTGACAAACTATGAATGAAATTACTGATTATTTGTCCCCTTATATTCTCACTATTAAGCTTTATTTGTCCTGCTTGATCCTTAATTTATCTACTTCCTCTACCTTTCAGCTGCTCTTTCTTCCCCTTTTCTTTCCCCCTGCGTCTTTTGTCACTGTTTAGTTTTCATGAGGTTCCCCTTTTACTCTCAACAATTCCCCCTTCTTTAGTATTGGAACCACCTTCTCTACAGTAGGTATGGCCGTTATGGGGCCCTGAGTTGAGAGGGGCCCAACTTTGCCGGTCAACGCTATTAAAGCCCCATCTCTTCTCTTCTGAGCATGTTTGGGGATCTACGCATGCACAGTGAATTTGCGTTTAGTAAGTTCCGTCCCTGCAGTTCCTTCTAATTCTTGTAATGTGCAATGTGTTCCAATTCTGCCCCTATTCAGTCTCTCAGCTTTAGAAGGGTGGTTTTCGGTACAATATATACTTATCAATATAAAAAAGAGGCTATTTTGGTATTGGTTAACACAGTGATAAATAATATAAATAAATAATGCAACAAAAACAAACCTCACTTTATATTGCATTTTGTTTTTTACATCTTCTCCATACTGCACCTTTTTTTTTACATACCTGGCTGATTATAATGGGGTATATATAACACTATATAGCTATAATATCACAACAATAATAGCAACAAATGACAGATATATTTTGTCTCATCATCATACTGTGCCCCCTCATCACACTGTGCCCTCTTCCAGTGCCGTAACTAGACATTTTAGTGCCCTGGGCGAGACAGGGCACCGGCGCCCCCCATCTAAGTGGGAGGGACATTTGTCAAGTGGGAGTGGCCACCGTAATGTGGGGGTGTGGCTAGCACTTTACTTAAAGAATTCTTTTACACATATTTGCAAATGCATGATATAGATATATATATATATATATTGTGATGGGATTGAAATAAACTCTGGTGTGTCTCACACTAGTTACCGTGTATGAAGCAAGTAAAGGGAGAGTCCAGGAATTACTCTGGTGCTTCCTCGTAGGTTATGGAGAAGTCAATTCTCAATATTTCTCACCTAATATATATTTACGTTAGAATAGAAGAAATATTATTGCATACATTTTGTTAACCTTGCACCCTTTTGCTTTGTACATTAATAAATCAATGAAAAGCGCTTTAAAGGAGAAATTACTTTTAAAATGTTCCCCCTAAGATACACTGGCTAAGATTTGTTCTTTCTAGAATGCTTGCTGACACGGTACCCTCTCTATCATTTTCATAGTAATCCAATATCATTAGCGTTATTGGACAAAGTAATATAGAAACAAATATAGTATTTCTGGAACAAAGTGGCTTTCATAATATATAGGTAGATTTTTGCTAATAATTGACAGGAAAATGACAAGACATTAGGAAAAGTACACTTAAAAATTAAGCCAGTAACACTTGTAGCAGCACAGAATTTTGAAAAGTCAAAATTCTATTTAACATGTTTACAGCTTTTACTAAATAAACTATAATTTAGGATAAACATATATACTTATGCAGCATTTAGTTAGTATCAGAATTTATCACAACGTTGAATTATAGTGTTATCTGTATTAATAACGCTACCTTGTTGTAGCTATAAAAAAACCTGAATAATAACAGGTAAATGACAATAGTCAAGTGACCGCTGCCCCTAGATATAGAGATTTGTCGGATGTAGAAAAAACCTGTTATTTCCTATTTCCAGCTTAGTGAGTCTACTATGACTTTCCAACTGTTATGGGACTGCAAAACCCAAAATAATCTGACAATCAGAGTGACAGGGCATGCTAGACACACTAACTGTCTCTATTAGTTTGATCGTGTGGGAATTAATCACCACCCTCCCAGGTTTCAATTCAATAACGAAACTGACAAATCCCGATAAAAACATTCCTTCTTCAGTAAGTAAAAGGCTACACGGTCCTATTTGCTTTGCCGGCCACGCACTAGCAATCCCGAGCTGCACTATGTCTGCGCCCGCCCATACCTGCACTGCACGGCTCAGGAAGGTGCCGGCATCCGCCGCAAATTTCTTTACGTTGAAATCCATGTTCCTGTTGGCACAGGAGGATGATGGTGGCCTCAAAAGGTTTTAGTTTGGTATATTGAGCGTCTCACGTGTAGACAGAATGTGATAGCTCTTCTGCCTTCTACTCCCGCAGTGGAACTGTGCGTTCCACTGACAGGAAGTTCTGCATTTGGAACGCAAACTTGCGTTCCAAATGTCGAACTTCCTGTCAGTGGAACGCAAATGCGTTCCACTGCGGAAGTAAAAGGCAGAAGATACAGAGCCAGGTAGCGGGCAGCTGCTGCGCCCCCTTGGGTTTGCGCCCTGGGCGACGGCACCGCCCGCACCACCCTAGTTACGGCTCTGCCCTCTTCATCACACCATTCTGTTCTACTTACCTTCTTATGGTCTTCTTTTCTTCTTTCTTTTTCTTTTCTTCTCAGCGACTCAGCGCAGTTCCTCGCTGAGAGTGTCGGGACATGATGATGACGTCACGCCCGACAGTCAGTGAGGAGGAGGGAATGAAACATTGTAATTTGAAACTACTAGACTCCAATACTGCTAGCGATACCCTGAGTAGTCTAGATGAGCAGAGAGTTAATTAAAGCTTTCAGTCCCGTTTCACTCCTGCTTCAGCCAGACCGAAAGGTCCCAAATTGGATCAAGAAATACAGACTTCCCTGACACCTATAGTATATTCAAGGGGCGAAGAGGTTAGCAGGCATGGTGAGCGCTATTCCTAACCAGGTTTACCATCACCATCTTTGTGGTACTGGATCAATTTTTCAAGCAAGTTCACTTCACAGTCTTGAAAATACTGCAATTGGGTCTCCAACTCTCCCAGATCTTTAAGAACTTTCTTTGGTGATCACCTATGACCAAGTGGTCCAGTTCATGGCTAAGTTTCGTAGGGCCTTCTGCAAGAGGCTGGGAATTTCATTTCTCATCTGGGTACCACACCCATTCAAACAGACAGTCGGAGCTTACTAGGGTGCTAATCCCTTTTCTAGTTTCTAGGATGCTTTGTCTCAGATGTCCAAATGACTGGTCTCAATTGCTTGTGCAGGGGGAGCTATCACAGAACAACCTGTTGCAGGACTCCATGGGAGTATCCCTATGCTACCTAAACCATGGTTTACATCCAGCAGTCATCCCATCTTAATGTGCCACATCGGGAATTCAAGCATGTGCAGGATCTCCAGGAACAGTGAAAGAGGCTGCAGGTGTGGATGAAGATGGTGGTAACTACCAAAAAATGTTTGCAGATCAGAGAAGCTAGTATTCTCAGGGGGTGATAAAGTGTGGCTTTCCATAAAAAATATTACCCTGGAGATGCTCTCATTTAAACTGGGGCCTAACTGCATCTGTTTATACCCAAATCAGCAGAAGATAAATCCAGTAATGTACAGTTTAAGGCTACCACCTTCCTTCTGGATTGACCTAATGTTACATGTCATCCTTCTAAAACGATTGATGTAGGATCTATTTCCAAGACAAAAGTGGGTTCCTTCTCCTCCAGTAGAAGTATAGTACAGTTGATAATTGATCCCCATAGATCCAGGTTGTGCAGTATCTGGTGCACTGGAAAGACTTCGGTCCTGATGACCACTCTTGAGTTAAATCAACTGATGCACACCTGGTTAGTTTAATTCCTCAGGCGGCACACTGCGAAGCCCAGAGGTCACATCCGGCATCTGCTACTAAAGGGGCGCACCACTGACAATTGCACATTCCTTTTCACTTACTGCAATCAGCACTTTGCTAAACGTAAAGTAGCTTAGGACTAAGAGACCACACCTGTATGCAGCTGTGAAGATACCGGGTTTATCTGGCCCAATGCTACCCACTTCAAGCTGGCTGGCCACCCACAGGTGCCTTCCTATGCCAGGGAAGCCTACCCAGTACCTTCTAGGATTCGTATGGTCACTCAGGCAAATGCAGTTATAAAAATACAACAGTATATTTATTGTCATACAAACAACACTAGAATATTATGTACACACAGTAAAAAAATGCCAGGCAAGTTTACCACATCATCTCTCCCTTACCCCAATAGCTTAAGGAGTTATAGTCACCTGGCTGTCCAGACTTCACGACCCATGGATCTCTCTCAGCTGCATATATAGACTCTAGTTAGAGAACGACAACTCAAAACTAGATCTTGTACCTTCATGAATGAAATCCCAGAATGAACACCCTTCCCCCCTGGAGTTGTTCCTTATATCACAGGTCTAATTTCCACAGTCTTTCCCCTCCCTGGGCAAACCCCTGGGTCTATTCTCTTTAACCACTGGTTATTGCTGGACTAGGGGGGGGGTTGGAGAGGGGAGTGAAGATGAGCTGTTCTTTCACAGAACCTCCCCTGTTAGATGGCCTGTCTAAACTAGCCTGGTGAGAACAATGGACACTAATTACTTTTCCCACTCCAGCATCTTACAACCTTATCCCTACCCATAATACCCCTGGCTTCACTTTAAAGACAATGAATAGCAACCTTACTGCAAGTCATCAATATACAATACACAATATACACATTTACACTGAACTACAATGTCCCCTTAGCCACATGTTATTGGACAATGCAGTTGTAGTCTGGTGAGCTGGGGAACAAAAGCATGGGCTATAAAAAGTACTTGCTATAATCCACATTATGTGAGAAATGAGAAACCGAATGGTTATAGGGTTATCACAATCATTTCGTCACAGCAGCCTTTATAAGGCCCCCACTCCTGCCCATCTTTACATGAGCAGAGTTGAAATTTTGTTTTTCTACTAGTGCTTCAAGAATTTTCTTTTGTTTGGCTGTTTATCGACTTTGGATTTGTCCCTCAAATGAGTGGGGACCTCGATTTTTACTGTATACAGGCAGGCGGAGGATGCTGTCTGTCCACTCTGATCGTGTTTAAAACACAATCAGATTGGCCGAGCAAGATTCTCTCTCTGCCTGTAAGCCAGCATGCTCATTATATAATGTGATACCACAGGTAGCCCACCCCTGGGGGTGATTGTCCCGAACGCACCCCCTCTGGATCCGCAACTGGTCTCTCACATGTATGCATTCTCCAACCAATCTACTTCATTCCTCACAATTCTACTTTCTTCAACTCATTGACGTCAGCTTTGTCCCTCACAACCTGTCCTCTCAGTGATGTTACAGCAACTCTCATGACGGCGGTCTCAGCTTTTTAACCTGCATCCCATGCCATCAGGACACTCTCCTAAAAACGTGGGAGCGCTTTGTCTGTAATGGAGTAAGGAGATATATTTTCCTTTTTACCAGAGTGGAACACTGTATTTTAACTTTAACTCTCAATCGAGGGGTTTAGTGGCACGTTGGGCCACTCTAGTATCATGATTTTATTTTATGCAAAAATACCAGCTCATAGTGATTTGCAGCAAATAAAAAGTGTTATAAACAATACATGAATCTAACATATGTATATGTAAGTACATAAAACCTTTCATTTATTAAATTCAAAGATATAATAAATACATATAACAGCTCACAAATTTCCCAATTATTATTTGTTTTTAAATATTGATACAAATGTCATATAAGATACAATTAATTTGAAATATAGCCATAATAAGTATCCCCACAAATAGAATGTACCTGTTCAGAAAAAAAGATCAATACAAATCTGACGTAATAAATATAGATGGATTATCCAAGTTTATGCAACATAAGGGGAGTATTGATAGAAATGTTAATAGAGTTTTCCCACAGTATTAACATATGTGGATTGTATCCGGGGAATGCTGTCACTCAATGAACCCGCAGATTGATATGCCCTAAGCACAGAGCTTTAAACATGCATCACACAGGGGAATGAACCACTGCTAGTATAGCCTCATATCATTCATCATCATCATTGTTTATTTATAAGGCGCCTCAAATTCTGCAGAGCCTGACACAATCATACATAATCATACAGATATGACAACTCTGGCACACTATACATAATTATAGGAACGTGGTTATAGTTAAGAAGAAAAATAAATGTATAATGCAAGTATCTCTGTCAGATGGCCAAAAGCATAACATTTAGCAGATCAATCCTGCCTTCTTCACAATCCGGTTTTAAAACAAAGGGCGGCATTCAATTGGGTGCAAGGTGCATCTTTTTGGGGCACGAGGAAAAATGATCAGAGATTTTAGTATCTCCACGGCCTGTTCTGGAGACACATGACGGCACCTCGCGGGCGTTGATTTCCCCCCATAAACTCAGCTTTATAAAAAAAACTGTATGACTGGTAAAAACAGGCTTTTTGTTGTGAGTGAGAGGGCTTTGAACTTTGCATCAAGAGGTCATCAATGGTGATAGTACTGCTATTGAGACACAATACTTGTTCTGTTATTGTTATCTTAGGATGGTAACAACAGAAGAAACTCAGTGAAAAAAACTGCTTGTTCAATGGTTTTTAAATATATTGTGCTGCAGGGCTACAACAAAATGGTGTGGGAGATCGGTTTCACCAAGATGGCAGCTCTGGGCCCATTTCTCTACTAACATCTCCCAGCAGTCTAGGCTGCTGTGCAGAAGGGAGAACAGAGGAGGAGGGGAGAGAGGTACTGTGGAGCTTACCAGTGCCTATTAGAGAAGAGAAGGATATAACAGGGAACAGAGCAGAGAGGAAGGAGAGCATCCATTTTGGAGGAGAGTGGAGCAGAAGCGGGAGGGTCCTGGAGAGAGAGAAAAGCCTGAACAGAATATTAAAGCCAGTCTTAGTCCAGAAAGAGTGGAGAGCTGGAGAAACAGAGTATACACAGAGTTGCTGATTGTGTCCAGGGGTAGGAACATGTTTTACAAGGGAACTGTATCAGTGAACATCTGGGTGAGCCCCGTACAATCATCATCATTATCTATGTATATAGCGCCACTAATTCCGCAGCGCTGTACAGAGAACTCATTCACATCAGTCCCTGCCCCATTGGAGCTTGCAGTCTAAATTCCCTAACATACACACACACACGTCAATTTTATAGCAGCCCATTAACCTTCCAGTATGTTTTTGGGGTGTGGGAGGAAACCAGAGCTCCCGGAGGAAACCCACGCAAACACGGGAGAACATACAAACTCTGCACAAATAAGACCATGGTCGGGAATTGAACTCATGACTCAAAGACCGTGAGGCAGAAGTGCTAACCACTAAGCAACCGTGCTGTTTTAGGCATTTAAAGCTAGTCCCTGGTCAGACAGTGAGCTTACTGTCTTGGGTAAAGTGCGGGTGAGCAGAGAGGACTGCAAGCACCCGGAGGTCTGTTCCTGCTGACTACTGCTGAGCCCTTCCCAGAATCATGCCTACACGGTGATAGATAGGTGTATTCGCAGATGATGAACATATACACATATGGTATGCACCAAGTGGGGCTTATTTACAAATTTTTTAGAATTGTTTGGAATACTGAAAGTTAGGACTAAACCTTTCCATGTGACCCATCAGTAAAGAACGCTGGGGGACCCGCTTACACATGGGGCCTTGGTAAGCATCTCCTGACAATGCTATATTGAGTTGGCTAATACTGATCACACAGACAATAGTGAACAGATGGTTCTGATTATGATAACTGCTTCATCTTCTGCTTCATTCGACTTAACACGCTAACACCACATTTGTTTTCTGCAGATTATCTTTTCAGAGTCCTTGCAGTATCTCCACTGTCATATCTGTTCCCTACAGAGCTCTCTGGATTGTGCTCAAAGGAATTTAGTGACTCATCAAATTCACAAATATATTGCGCAACATTACTGCACTAGGGGGAAAAGAGAGTGCCGTTACCTTGATACAAAATATTTTGACTGTATGACTGAATAATATCCTAGGGAGATACATAATAAATACAGTATGTGTTTATCAATGAGCCGGTCATAAAACTGGACAGAGAGTTGGATAGACTGCTGAGCTGCATTGCATGGCAATGAGCATTGCTGAAACATTTAATGGGAACATTGGTGAAATATGCACAGGTAACTGCAGGAAAAACTCTGTTGCCCATAGCAACCATATTTTTCGTTCAGTTTAGAAAATGAATGCAAAAGTTTAGTTGCTATGGGATACAGCAAATCCCTGTGCACTAGTTTTTTTTATCAGAATTGCCCAATACATTTTGTAGACTACTCTTACTGAAAAAAGAATGGTATTTCCGTGCATGATAGATTTGTTTCAGTGCAGTTTTATGTTTATAATAGAACTTCTCAAAATTACACTGAGTATTTAATTTTGCAGATATGACCCTAGTTAACATATATTAATACATGCCCATTTTTTCTCATTACCTTTTCCAGATTCATGGACCCAGAAAGGGTCTTGGTTTGCGATAATATGGGCACGGTCTGGATGGATTTGGGCATGGATTGGGCAGATCATGGGAGAATTCCAATTTTGCATTTTAAAATGTTGGGAGGTATAGAAAGGAAGAGCAGAATGTAATTTCCATAAAAAACAGTTTAAGCTGCAGGACCATCAGGTTAGATCAAGGTTTGCATGAATGTTCCACAAGCTTTTCTGCAGCTCCTCTTACAGGTTGGATGGATCACTGATAGAAAATAAGGGAGAGCAGAATCCCAGAGTAGGAACTAACTAACAAACAGGATAGGTAGGCAATGCCAACACACAAGTAGGCAATGCCAACACACAAGTAGGCAATGCCAACATACAACTAGGTGGAATTAGCAAACAGTTAGCCTTAGACACATTGGCGTTAGGCGGGGAAAATGTAACATGCACCGCTAGGCTGATTCCCAGCAAGAGCAGATGATGCCTGTCACAATAAGAAGAGCTAACACACAAGCGGGCACAGGATTGCACCGGTACAAACACAAGTAGGTGCAGTCGGCACACCAGTGAGTGGAGTATATGCATCACTTACGTGAGTGACGTAACTTAATCCAGCATCACGGAGTTCCCAAGGGTAACACTGAATCAATAGTAATTGATTCTGGGAAGTCCTATCTGTAGTATGAACACTTAAATACAATTGATTACTTGTTACCATCTTATCAATTTAACCATAATTATATCTACAGCAGGCTCTCTTGTCCTCAGGTAGTGGGATATTCCCAGTACTTGGATAGAACAAGGCACTACAGACTACAGCGGGCAAGCTGAGGGTCACAGGAGCAGGGTACTGTGACTATATTACAGACATACTTCTTGTAAAGAATGGGATGGAATAACTGGCTCCACAAGACAGGCTGGACTGAGAAAGAGAGAGACAGAGTCACTAAGGGAAGTATGAATGGTGCAAGGTCCCAGACTAAGACTAAAACATGTATGTAAGCACACAGAGACCAAACATAGAACAAGACACAGAGGCAAGCAGCAAGAACCAATATGCTTCATATACTCCAGTTCCTGAGAGCTAAATACAGGTGGACTCATTTCAGAAGACAGAGTCAGAATGGAAAGACAATACTCACAACAAGAGTAGGTGGAAATATGCCACAACACTTCTGCCTAAAGCCTAGAGGCTAAGCAGCAGGAATTGAAGTATAGAGGTCCTGGATTCGTTCCCAAGCAAAACCCTACACTTATCCCTGGAGACTAGTGATTTCAGGGAGTGACAAAGATAAAACACTATATTACACTAGAGTGTCCATTTTATTTCATACCTCATCCATGCCTTAGAGTGACAAAGATGCAGTAAATACTTCTTTATACACTTTGAACAATACCTACAGCTTCTCCACTTCATTCCTCATTCAATTTTACCTGCTAAAGCTAGAGTCCACACCACCCAAAATACACACAGAGTGGTCCTAACAGGTATAATAATCTACCCATCACCTAATCACTCTTTAATTTAACATGGTCATGGAGTTTCTTGGAAACTTTTAATATTGAGTATTAATATAATTTTTTTTTGCCACAAACAGCAAAATATAAATATCCAAGATATAGGATAAAATGTAAAACAGTTTGATAGTTAATTTGGTCCATAGTAGTCAGACAGTAAGTATCTGTAACCAGTAGGGTAACAAACTAAAAATAGTTGTATTGGAGAACAGTAGAAATATATATATATGTGTGTGTATAGCCAATACTGCTCCTCACCTTTATAAGCACACAAAATACACACACAAAACACACGAAAAAATTTGGTAAAATGTTTGCGAATGACTCGTGTACTTGACTATTCCTACTGACTAGATTTTTCCTATTTTGTTTATTTAGGCTGTTTGTGTGGCAGTTGCCATTTATAACGACCTTTGCTATTCCAATTTGGCTCAATTTTCTAGCCATTCATTTTGTTTTCACTTAGTGTTGAATTAATAGGAATATATTAATTTAAGCAACAAAGTGTAACTGCGATGCCACCTAAAAGCCAAATGTCTGTTGTGGGAGTAACTGCGCAGCAATAAGCAGCAAAAAGACGAAGAACCGAGCGGGATAAATTCGACGATAAACTATGACTGATGACCAAAGAGAAAGTGAACGTGATCGTCATCACTCTGCAAATCTGACCACTCAGAAAATTGCCCGTCACAGAGAAAACAATCGAAGAGCAAACAGGACAATAATAATAATAATAATAATAATAATAATAATAATATCACAGCAACGCCTACAAGTTTAGCGAACAAGATGCCACGTTGTTCTTGATGTTGGTAACTTTGATGAAACAAATATTAATGCTCATAATTGTGGTCCCATGAACAATATTTGTGAATTTGGCCAAACTAAGCATTTGGTGGCTGAGCAGCCATCTGACAAACTATCCAATCAATGCTGCCACAAGGGTAAAGTCAATTTGGGTGCAAAAGTGTCCAACAGGATCTTATTCTTATTTATTTTTTTCCGTCATTTTGACGGGCTTTAAACTAGTAAAAAAATATTTTTAAATGAAATAATAAATGTGGTAATACATAAAACAATTAATAGCTGCTTAACTCTGTGCATCTAGATCGGTGCTGTCCAACTACCTTCATTCTCATATTGCAATAAAAGTTCACCAAAAGAATGAGTCAGACTGTCGTTTGGCTGCAGAGCTCTGTATCCACGGAGGTCAAGGCTGCAAGGGGGCACATATTTAGGTTTTGGACTAAAGAGAAATCCCTGTGGACAAATTCCGTGATCCTCTTCAGAACAGTTCTGGCTAAATATAGCCTCTCTCAGCCACGAAAGGCAATGAGTAAATCTATTCTCATCAGAAACTTCTGTCTCACATTTTATTATTGTATTACTTCATTTCCTTTCTAAATAATGTGTATTCTCTTTACTTCAGGCCAAAATATTTCTTTTATTGCAGGGATTTAAATCTTTATGTCTTAGGAGTGGTGTCTGCCTAAAAAAACAAGTGAAAAAAAGTACAATACACATATAAAAGTTTCTGCATTTGTGAATTTATCAGTGGTTTACTTGCCCATACCCGCTTGTAAATACATCAACTATGGAAGCAGAATGAGCAGAAAGCCGGGGCTGGAACCATTCAAATAAAACAGCGCCCATCTGAACTGCTGCTCAATATCAGGGTTCTGTAGCATGTTCAAACAAAACAAAAACATAATTATATACAGATAAATATATTTAATAAAAAAAAATTAAAACCATGTTTGGTTGGTGTTATGTCAGATATGTCTAACATCAATATTGATTTTCATTTATCTTATTATGTATATTTATTTTTTGTAACAATTCTGACAGACATTAGTCACAGACAGCTTCTTGTTTGAAATAAACATTGCTTTATTGTTCACAATAATGCAGCAAACTTTCCTCAGGATGACACCATACAACCTAACTCTGGCTAAATCCAGTTTCCCTCACTGGTCACCGGCCACTAGCTGGCATCGGTCGCCCCAGCCACAGGCATAATGTAGTCTTTTGTCCTTGAGACTCCTCCCACAGCCTTGGCTTGATTGACAGGTGACACTTCCACCTGGTCCTCAGAGAAGGAATCTTCTCATGTGTTCTTTAGTCACTCTGCACAGCAGACACACCCTGTCAGCCTGATGTAGCTGTGGAAAAAGTCATCTTCAAACTATTCCAAAAACATATAGGTTAAATCACAATCTGCTACCCTTGTGCTCCACCTGTGTATCCCTGAACTAGGTACACTACTGTATTAGTGTGTATTGTCTGCAGCATTGCTCTGCAGATTGTCAGCGGACCAGTTAATTCCCCTCTGAGAGGCCTGGGACAAATCTCTCTCTCACACTGTATACAGCACTCTCTATTTTCTATTTAAGTATGCAAACAGAACAGTGTTTCTTCTATTCATTTCAATAGCCCATTCATTTTCCTTGGTTTCCAGCATGTGTGCTTGTCAGGGTTCCCAAGGTAAGACCAGGGAGAGAAGGTAAGTGAATGAAGTGGTTTATTAGAAACACAGGTAATACCGGTTCAAGATGCAAAACTGGTAAGGCAGTAATATAACTACAGTTCCTAACAGTGGAATAGGCAATGCTGTAACGTGATGGAGAGATGCAGTAGTCAGAGGGTTGCAGCAGAGCCGTAACGAGGCCGGTGCGGGCGGTGCCGCCGCCCCGGGCGCAGTCCCAAGGGGGCGCAATGGCCGCCCGCACCTGCCTCTGTGTGAGGAGTGAAAAAAAAAAAAAATTAAATAGACCTCAGATTCAGACTGCCGGCCGCCCGGCGCATCCAAAATGGCGGCCGGCACCCGGCTCCACCCCCTTCTGAACTCTGCCCTCTGCCTCAGCGTCTGATGTCATGACGTTGCTAGGCAGCAGAGGAGCAGAGAACCAGAGAGGAGCCAGGCAGCGACGGCTGGACAGGAAGAAAGAGGAAAAAGGTAAGTTTCAAAGCAGGGGAAAGGGGATGTGTGTTGCTATTATGGAGGGAGGGGAGGGGATGTGAGCTGCTATTATGGAGGGAGGGGGGGGGATGTGAGCTGCTATTATGGAGGGAGGGGAGGGGGGGATGTGAGCTGCTATTATGGAGGGGGGGATGTGAGCTGCTATTATGGAGGGAGGTGGGCATGTGAGTTGCTATTATGGAGGGAGGGGGGCATGTAAGCTGCTATTATGGAGGGAGGGGAGGGGAGAGGGGCATGTAAGCTGCTATTATGGAGGGAGGGGGGGGGTGTGCTGCTATTATGGAGGGGAGGAATGTGTGCTGCATCTTGCTATTATGGAGGGGGGATGCTGCTATGCTTTATGAGGGAAGGGGGGGTATGCTGCCATAATGTGTGAGGGAAGGGGGGGATGTATTAATGTGTGATATGAGGGTAGGGAGGTTAGGTGTCTTAGTACATGGGTGGGAGGTAGGCTATTAATTTAATGGTGACGTTTAGGTGGGGGCTAATTATTTAATGGGTACTATTTTATTTGTGGGGTGCTGGTGGGTCAATTAAATTTATTGTTGGGGCTTTTCAATTTAATGGTAGGGTCTATTAATTTCAGGTGAGGTATTTATCTGTTTTGCAGTCACAAGAATGCTCTCTGTATTGTATGGTGGTCATAGGAATGCTCTCTGTATAGTATGGCAGTCATAGGAATGCTCTCTGTATAGTATGGCGGTCATAGGAATGCTCTCTGTATAGTATGGCGGTCATAGGAATGCTCTCTGTATAGTATGGCGGTCATAGGAATGCTCTCTGTATTGTATGGCGGTCATAGGAATGCTCTCTGTATAGTATAGCGGTCATAGGAATGCTCTCTGTATTGTATAGCGGTCATAGGAATGCTCTCTGTATTGTATGGCGGTCATAGGAATGCTCTCTGTATAGTATGGCGGTCATAGGAATGCTCTCTGTATTGTATGGCGGTCATAGGAATGCTCTCTGTATAGTATAGCGGTCATAGGAATGCTCTCTGTATTGTATAGCGGTCATAGGAATGCTCTCTGTATTGTATGGCGGTCATAGGAATGCTCTCTGTATAGTATAGCGGTCATAGGAATGCTCTCTGTATAGTATGGCGGTCATAGGAATGCTCTCTGTATAGTATAGCGGTCATAGGAATGCTCTCTGTATAGTATGGCGGTCATAGGAATGCTCTCTGTATAGCATGGCGATCACAGGAATGCTCTCTGTATTGTATGGTGGTCACAGGAATGCTCTCTGTATTGTATGGTGGTCACAGGAATGCTCTCTGTAAGGTATGGCGGACACTAGGAGGCTCTTTATATTGTATGTGTGTATGTCTGTGTGTATATATATATATATATATATATATATATATTCATTTCGTGCGATGGTGATAAGGGGGCACGATGGGATAAAGATGGCTCCATGGCACGGTGTGATAAAGAAGAAACTGTGATGGAGGGCACAGTGTGATGAAGGGGCAGTGTGATACAGATGGTACTGTTACATTTGTTTTAATTTGTTTCAGTGAGTTTTATTTCAATAACCAATTCATTTTTTATACAGCTAGCATGTGATAGCTGCATTTAAAGTACTTTGATCTATGGAGGCTTATTACATAAAGATCCTTACAAAGCCAGACCGAGAAGAATGGGGAGGGAGGTGGTTTCAGTGTGTTCTAGAACTTGTAAAGAGCTAGCTACGCCCCCCACAGTAGGTTGACCACGCCCACTCGACAATTGACACTCCCACTTAGATGGGGGGCGCCGCTTCCCTATCTCGCCCAGGGCACTAAAATGGCTAGTTACGGCACTGGGTTGCAGGGTGGATACCTCTGGAGGAGGTGGTGAGAGGAGTAGCCTGCGGGTCGCAGGGTTGGATACCTCTGGAAAGGTGGTGAGACTCAGAAGCCAGGTAATGCTGAAACACTTGAGAGCAGAAAGCAGGTAACGCTAGCTGTGTCTGCAGAAGTAGAATGAACAGCAAAACCACAAGGTCAGGCACACAGGTAAGAATAACCAGTCAAAGGATTACTTCCCTTCAGGTTGAGTGACCTGATGATCTGGCAAAGGTTGCTTGGGACAGACAGTCTATAGAGGCCAGAAGCAGGTGTTTAAGCTTCCAGCAATAACCAGGCAGCTAAGAGCAGTCTAAGTACCACAGTAGCCCCTTTGGTGGACAGTGGTACTACAGGCAGGATACAATATATACAAAAGGTTCAACAAAGTACCTGCAGACAGGAGCTGCAGGATGCAGGTCGTGACAGTGCTACATGTCTAAACTCCATTGAAATGAATGGTAGAAACTCTGTACATTAAACAAGTAAAATGGTTTCCTCAACCAGCACCAGCGCTAGACAGTCTGGGCTGGATCCCGCTAAAGCAAGAGTGAGACAGCGCAGAGACCACCAGTCCCATGCTCTGCTGCACTGGGGCTCTTCCAACATCCCTGGGCTGTTTGTAATTGGGTAATGCGGCATATTGGCACCTTTGTAGTCCCAGTATAATGGTAAGACCCTGTTCTGTTATACTAAATTAAAAATAAAATGCAAATAAAGCACAGGCATGATTGTTAAATAGGCTTTAATTGAAACTAAACCAATTTATTAAAAAAAATGTAAGAAAGAAGTATTCTTCTTGTAACCCAATGGGAATACTGCTTGTAATCCCCGGGAAAAAAATGAATCTAAGGGAATTATTTATACAATCCATGGGAAAGGATATTCTTGCAATCCATAGAAAATATGTTTCATTTGTAATTCCTTAAGTGCCCTGGTTGTAGAATCTACATTTTCACCTCCCCTATCCTTTTAGTGTCTTTTCTTTTTTTTTCCCTTAAATTACAGTGCAACATTATAACAATAATATAAAAAACAAACAAACAAAAAACAGACATATATCACATGTAGATGACCCTAGCTTTAATCATAACAAGAAATAAGCCAAGAACCAATTAATAAAGCAATAAAAAAATGTAATTTGACTTGTGCATTTCTAACACAATTTGGATTCCACTGTAAAACAACCAAACCCAACCTTCAAGTGACCACTGAACCCTCCCCTCCCCCCCAACATTATGAGTATCACAAAATTACAAAAAAATCAGAAGTTAAAAACACTTGGTTGAAACTGAATTGGTGGATCATCAGCAGGCGTTACCCGAGGTCTAACTGGGCTGCAGCCCAGGGGCCTCGGGCATCAAGGGGGCCCTTGACAGTGCTCAGCGGCAATATTGATCAGTGTGGGGGCGCCCCCGGCCCGATCAATGCCGCTGAGCACTGTCACTGTAGTACTTCCGCGGCGCTCAGTAATCTGCTTACTGAGGAGATCTCATGAGTCTCACTCTCACGAGATCTCCTCAGTAAGGAGCTTACAGCGCGCCGCGGAAGGACTACAGTGACAGGACAGAAAGAGGTAAGTGCTTGGGACGGCTGGCGGCTCACAGAGGGGGGCCACACAGGGGAATGGAGGCCCCCTTAGCCCAGGAGCCTCCATTCCACTAATCCAGCCCTGATCATCAACTGCATTTCTTAGTTCCAGGTGGTATGCTGAAACCATTGCACAATGTGCTCAGTAGTGGAACGTCATAGATTCAATGTAACTCGCCCATATTCCAAAAGGATTTTCCCCTTTTGTCTCCATCTCCATTGCTGATTCCACCCCAGTCCATTTGGGAATATAAATGCTAGTTTTTCTTTATATAAGGACATTGATGATGTCTCTTTGAAGCCATAAGTGGAGAGTTGTTTTCATAGCAGCAGCATTTATCGTTTACAGCGTCCCATGCAGGCACTTGTCATTTGGCAATAAGTCCATTGTAAATCCATTGTGTGGAGATAAATACGTATTCTGAATAAATGTTCAGAAACATCTCTACTTTACTGGATACTATATATACTGGAAGTTAATTGTTTGCACAAGTTGAATAATATCTGGGGGTAAATTTATCAAGCTGAGGGTTTGAAAAAGTGGAGATGTTGCCTGTAGCAACCAATCAGATTCTAGCTGTCAATTATTTAGTGCATTTTAAACAATGACAGCTAGAATCTGATTGGTTGCTGTAGGCAATATCTCCACTTTTTCAAACTAAATTTACCCCCTGGAGTAGGATTTTATTTGATAAGGATGGGAAACAGGTAATCCAGTACTTTAATCCTGAGTGAACTCCCTCACAGTAGATTATATCCTGAAGTGCATTATATGTATCAGTACAGCATTGTGTTTTGGTAGTATCGATTGGAGGAGTCGATGAAATGGATTTTGCCAGTCCCTACCAGAAAACACAACAATAACCTTACTGACGTAATATCGTGCTTGTAAAAAACACAATAGGATATGTTCACGGTATCATCATCATCATCATCATCATCATCATCATTTATTTATATAGCGCCAACATATTCCGTAGCGCAGTACTTCATGTTTTTAGGAGGATCCTTGAAATGATAGCGGTCTCTTCGTATCTTTACTATCTATGTTGTGATATTGTACTTATCCCTCTAGATTTCTAAATGGTACAGGGATAGGATGCCATGCTTTTCTAAAACTCCGGGTTATAAATCAGTGGGAGAAAGATTGATTTATGGGCATTTAAACAAAATCTGTGCCTCAGCTCATGCCATGTCCTTGTTGTGTACCATAATAGCGGGTTGTCTTTGATCACATGAGGTATTTCACTGTCATGCTGATGTATAAAGGATATTAAATCTGTGTTAGGTAAAAAATTGTTGTTCTAAGTTAGTGTTAGTGTATATTAGAGATGCTCAGGCTCGGTTCCCAGAGAACCGAATACACCCAAAACATCATCGTTACATCGTCGGATCTCGGGAGTTTTGGATTCCTTTTTAAGATCCACGTTGGCCACTGCTGTCCTAGATGTTCTAGGAACTGCTGTGTGTTTGAGTCATTGCTCTGTCGCTTACCATCCAGCCAGGTCGCCGCAGTCTTTGTCCGAAAGTGTATGTAAGTAATATTGTGATCTGTGAGGTGGTCAAAATTGACTACAAATGACTTGAAATTAGTGTTATTGAGGTTAATAATAATGTAGGAACAAAAAAAGTGCAAAATTATGTGATTTTAGCATATTTTAAGTTTTTTTCTAAAAAATCCAAAACCAAACCAAAACGCACGAGGGCGGTTTTAGCAAAACCAAAACTAAAACCAAAACACAAAGATAATCCAGATCCAAAACCAAGACCAAAACCAGTTCACGGGGGTCAGTGAGCATCTCTAGTGTATATCTCTTGTTTCTGAATCCAGTACCTAAGATACCTAAGTGCAGCAGCATTGTTTCAACCTATACGATATCCAAAAAATGAATGCCCAAACATAAATCAGGCACTAAGGGGGGTATTCAATTGTTAGCGAGACGGGTGAAAATCCCGCGCTCGAAAAATATTACCGTTAATACAGTAATTACTTGCTGAATTTCAGCTCGCAGTGAAATCCAGCGAGTAAATTACCGTATTAACGGTATTTACAGGCAAATTACCGTATTAACGGTAATATTTTTTAGAGTGCGGGATTTTCACCCGTCTCGCTAACAATTGAATACCCCCTAAGGGGTTTATACGGTAAACTTGCGCGTAAAAACCGTTAATACGGTAGTTTACTCGCTGAATTTCATCTCGCAGCTTGAAATTCAGCGAGTAATTACCGTATAAACGGTAATAGTTTTAACGCGCTCGTTACGGCGGCGCCCGGAGGAACAATTGAATACCCCCTAAGAGTTTACTTTTTTGTAGAGTGTAGCAACATAGTTGCCACAAAATGAGGAGAAAATAGCTGTAGAAGCCTGTCAAGCTCTACTCCAGTAAACAGTAGAGGATCTCAGAGTAAATGGTTTTCAAACTTATTTGATGGATGACAGAAATCTCCAGCTCACAAGAAGATAGATTACAAAACAGGTTTAATAAATGCTTATTTTAAAGGCAAGAGAATAGTTCAAACACATTGTTTGGATTTTTTTTTTTATGATCTGTATATAATTAGGAAGCACTATGTCAAAAAGCTTGAGGTCCTGTATAAAATACATCGGCATATATCTGTCAGCAGGTATTTGGAACAGGGAAATGTTCTGCAGATCTCTAGAGGATAGGAAACAATCTGCATATTGTTAGCACAGAAATAAAGGGGGTGTTTTACAGAAGACAAAAAAAAACTTTATAAGTTGATCCTATAGCTTAAAAGCATGAATGTGATAACTTCCTATAGGAGTATAATACACTTGTGTTAAAGAGAACATGTCATTTTTAAATTAAGAAAGTTTTTTTTTTTTTTACAAAGTACCATTTGCACTGTGTAAATTTAGTTTTTTCCCGATATCTGCTTCTGTGATTCCTATTCTATGACTTTTGCATTTTGAAATCGCTTTCTCCAAAGTTACCGGTATGTGCTTGGCCTTGAGGATAGTTCATAATAATTCAGAACGGATGTTGTACTGTGCAGTTACCATATATATTGAATAATGGCACAGAGAATGTGTAAGATGATGAGCACGTCATGTAAATAACTCAACGTCTTCTCTGTCACAGATTTATTAAACTGTGAAGACAAACATTCGAATAAACAGGCAGCAGTGAGGCAACGTGTTCACTGAGGCCCCTTCTGGCCGGGAAATACCAACGCTCTGCTCAGTTTATAGTACTCTATGTTAATACATAATATATACTTTTCTAGTTAAAGTTCAAACCCAGATAGATAGGTTTCTTTTTGATCATCATCATCAGCAGCTATTTATATAGCGCCACTAATTCCGCAGCGATGTACAGAGAGCACACTCACGTCAGATTATTTGCACAATCAGGCAGAGCTTAAAGTGCAGAGGGCGCATCGGATCGCGCTGCAATAACCGTGTAACCTCACCTGGTATGATAGTTGTTCATGTATTGGGAGACTTTGGGCCTGATTCATCAAGGCCCATATTCTGGCCGCATCCTGCGTTCAGTATTATACGCATGAATTTCGGCTTTGTGCACTCCTGAATTCATCAAGGCCCGGACCTCAAGATACGGGTGCTGTTGAATTCGGGTGTAGATCTGCTGTGCACTGCTACACAAGACGCTGCGGATATGTCTTATACCTATGTGGAATATAAATTTGCAGAAGAACAAGCAGGAAAATTATAAAAAACATTGAATTAATGTCACCTGTTACTAATGATTAATGATAAAACAGGTAAAAAAAAGCATTTTATTTGTTTTCCATGAAATATTATAATATTAAATATTAAATATTACAATACTGCTAATGTCTACTGAACATAAAATTATTTTTTATAGTTGCTCCTAATTGCAAACACATGTTATAGCATGCATACGAGACTGTCATCACTAATGATCAGGATTTAGACTAGCCCTCAGCTGGAGCAAGAGATGCAGCAAAAAAACTTTGAGACTTGGGTGCAGATGTGGATGCGTGCGCTTGAGTTTGGCACATCCCTTCCCTACTGTACACTAATTATGGCAAAATGCCCCTTCCCTGGCCCCCTCACCCCCCACCCCTGAAATCAAAGGCTGTAGTAAGTGTCCCTGGCATCCGTGGATGCAGCGGACAGGGCTGCGTTCACAGCCATATCTTCCATTTCTGGGCTATGGCAGAGTTGATTTACGGACGATACGCTTAAATTCAGCAGATACGTGTCTTGATGACCCAGGGCCTTCATGTCAAACATCACATTAAATGGAATTTTTCTAAGACTGCTGCTGTAACCTCTATTACTCATTACAACCAAAGTGCAGGAAATCACATTAGACAGACCTTTGTTGTACCGAGAGGGATTCCATTTATTGAACTGGAGGATGTGGTGCTCAACACATGACAAACACATGTTCCCGAGGATCAAACATGGAGACAAGCAGGCCTCACTGATCCAAAAATAATTACAAACAGCAACTGAGACCCTCATATAAAGCGATGAAAAGTGATGAAAGCGTTGAAAAAATCTAATTGCATCCAAAAGTATGTCATTAATGGTCTTTATCGGAGTAGATCAGACATTTCCTGCAGTGCATGTATGCACATATTTATATAGTAATTCCTTTTCTGGTTTAAAAGAATGACAATAATTTGCAGCTTCCAGTAAGTCAACATTAAGTATTTGATACTAAAATCAGTAAACAGTAGAAATTGTAAATGACAATATTAGAGTTATTTTGTTATTTAGTATAAACCAAGGAATCTGTAATTAGCGTTGTTGCTAGATTAGTAAATGTGGATAGAGCTCTTTTAAGTGTCTCCCCCTTAGGTTCCCTATATAGTAATTAAGAGCCCCCATAGTGCACCCGCCTCTTATACATTGCAAAGTAAAACTGCATGTGATAAACATATACTGTTTGGAAAATAAACTTTATTTGAAGAAAAAATAAACGCACCATCTATCTTTATATAAAAAAAAATAATAGAAAAAGGGATGTCTGTTTGTCTGTGTGTGTGTGTGTGTGTGTGTGCGCGTGCGTGTGTGTCTGTGTGTGTCTGTGTGTGTGTGTGTGTGTGTGTTAGGGAATTTAGACTAAGCCCCAATGGGGCAGGGACTGATGTGAGTGAGTTCTCTGTACAGAGCTGCGGAATCAGTGGCGCTATATAAATAAATGGTGATGATGATGAGGATGCAGTTCTCATCCTTATGAAAAGTAGTCTCAAACTTCCCCAAATAAATGGCTTGGGGTTATATACAGCTCGTTGTTTATGCACAAAAATGTTCTACTTTCTTATAGACTTCTCAGTCATGCAGAGATCTTTGACAATTTTGACACGTCAATCTCCTTTTTGAGGTGCTGTCTTTTACACTGATATTAAGCAGCGACAGTACTTCATTCATTAGGTTGTGACTCTCAGACTCACACCATATTGTTTTCTTACTAATTGATACATGTAACTCCCATCAGATTTAACTGGAAAGAATAATCCTAGAGGTTGTCGTCGGGGCCATAACCATGGCTGTGCCATAGGGGCGACTGCCCAAGGCTCAAAGCTGAAGGGGGGCGCATGGGTATGAACATTTTACGTTAATTTATTTAAAATTGATGTCTAGGGGACGGCACTTTTCTTTCATGTCCCAGGCGCTAAAATTTTAAGTTACGGTGCTGGTTGTCATATAAGTTATGGGCAGCACGATGGCTCAGTGGTTAGCACTTCTGCCTTACAGCACTGGGGTCATGAGTTCAATTCCCAACCATGGCCTTATCTGTGTGGAGTTTGTTCTCCCTGTGTTTGCGTGGGTTTCCTCCGGGTGCTCCGGTTTCCTTCCACACTCCAAAAAACATACTAGTAGGTTAATTGGCTCCTAACAAATTGACCTTAGTGTGTGTCTGTGTGTGTGTGTGTGTTAAGGAATTTAGACTCCAATGGGGCAGGGACTGATGTAAGTGAGTTCTCTGTACAGCGCTGCGGAATTAGTGGCGCTATATAAATAAATGGTGATGATGATGATGTTTGCCAAGTCCACTCAAGATATTGTCACTCAAGTGTCCGTACGTGGCTATCCTGCACTCACTTTACTAACCTTGTCGTTCTGTTTGTAAAGACTGTTCTACCCAACTGTTATTCTAGTAAATAGCTATTTTGATTACTTCCTGTCAGCGACTATTTTATACCCTGTTTATATAAACGTGTCTATTTAGGTAGTCCTTGCGCTATTATAGTATTTTACTACTGGGTATGCTGTTTTTTAACGATTCTTCGTTACTGAACTTATGCCTGAACTCTGACCATCCCTGTCCTAATTTTCTACAAGTATTATGATTAGCCATCTGTCTTACAATTTCATTCCAAATTTATGATCTTTTACGGAACATATTTGTGCTTTCAGTCCCACTTTCCGTTGCTGACGTAGAGCTCTGCAGGGAGGCTGCAGAAGAGATGACAACTGCCTGGTTTCTGTACCTATCTAATGATTTCCAAGAGGCTGCACAAAGGGTATGTCCATGCAAAGTTGGCTCATTGGCTAATTAAATTCTTTATGCTAAGTACTACAACTTACTGCAATAATTCCTGTTACTTGATACTTGACATTGGACTCATGCCTGAAACTGACTGCTTAAAACTCAGAAACACACAGTTGCTGCCTTTGAAAATATAGGTTGTTAAGGACTGACACTTTTTAGCAACTTCTTCCTATATGGCACTTGCTGTATGCAGACAGATGCAACACACTGCTGGATATGTACAACACATATGTGGAATATACATTCCCAGCAAAAGGCACAGAAAAAAAGAAGTGTCATTAATGACAAAAAAATGTTAAAAAAATTTCCACAGATTATTATTATTTGAAATACAGTTATCAGGATGTTATTAATGTCTACTGTACATCAAATGCATTATTACAGCTGCTCTATATTACAAATGCATGTTCTAACATGCATATGCGACCAACATCACTGTCACTTGGCACTTACAACTGACCTGTATTTGGTGGAAGTGATACGACAATAAAACACCTTAGATATGACCAGAGTTTGAATCGGACACTGCTGCTTCGTGCACTCGAGCTTGGGCACCCCCTTACTGTATATTGACTATGTGCATATGTCCATTTCCCATTCCCCGTTCCACCCATGAAATCATAGGCTGTCAGAAGTGTCCTTTGTGTTCCAAGATGAATTGGATGTTCTTGCGTTCAATGGCAAATAGTTTCCGGGCATGCGCAGCGCAATTTAATGCAAAATATGGCAAGAACCAGCATCTATGTTCTTTAATGAATCAGGCCCCCAATCTCTGGCACTTCAAGTAAATCCTAATGTTTCCCTTTAAGTGTAACACTAGGCACAATTGTGCACCTAATCCAATTTTAGCAAGTAACACCCGTGATCCACCCAAAGTCTCTCGTTTGCCAACGCCGCAGTTTGCACCTGTGGTAATGCCCCCATCATGTCCTGCAAATGCACAAGTTTCTCTATATAACCACATGTACATTATGCAAAAGTAGGCATAGGATATTACAAAAGAGCATTTCTACCCTCTTGTCATTTGTAAATGACCCTTAATGTGTTCAATAAAGAAATGAAAAGGAATATTATCATGATGTTTGTTACTTGTCTAATCTGATTTTCTATTATTATGATATAGATGAGTATTTAATGACATTTTGGGTCAAGCTGACCCATGGATATAGCCTGAACGGTTTACAAATGATCTTTCCCCGCTGTACATTTTACATAACCATAGAATCCTCATTCCTTTCACCAAGCAGTTGTTACATAAATCGGTTTGAACAGCGCTTAAGAGAACAATTAATGTTACACAAGCAGCTGGCAAGCCTGTGGAGATTCTTCTTATTTGCCTAATTAGGGCATTCAATTTTATGATATATGTTGTGGTAGAAATTCTCATCAAATTAGCATGATCTGAAATAAGCACAGATGTTTCTACACAAACAAGAAAACAGGGTTTGCATGAGCGTCAAATAACCACTAAGTGACATAAATTATGAGGCTTCTTAAAAAGACCACAGGATACAATTCTAATAAACCTTCTATGGTATTTCCTGGTGTCTAAAGGGTAATCTGCTGTAGCAGTTTTATTCCTGGAGCAGGAAACTTGGTGGTAGAACAGAGGGACACTCTTAGTTTCACTGGGATTTGTAATTGATTTTACTCAACTGGTTAAGTGTTGATACTTCGTTGCCCTCTCATAGCATCAGCCAACACGTAGTTAAAACATTGAGTCCATTCAACGAGAATTAAAATGTAGTTCTAATCAAAGCATAACATATACAATGTTACTGGATTCTTTCATTCTGAGCCTTAGCTAGAAACCACTGGAACCAATATCAAAATTTTAAGGGGCCACACGTACGTCCAAGACTCTCTGTATTTCTGTTAGCAAAATCGCATCTGGGGGTAAATGTATCAAGCTGCGAGTTTCTGGCAGGTGTGAAAAGTGGAGATGTTGGCTATAGCAACCAATCAGATTCTAGCTATCATTTTGTACAGTGTACCAAATAAATGACAGCTAGAATCTGATTGGTTGCTATAGCCAACATCTACACTCTTCAAAGCCGCCAGACACTCGCAGCTTGATACATTTAGACCTAGATCTCCAAAACCGGCTCCATCCCAATACTTAATGCTAAAATGAGCTACTTACATTCCCACCAATCTGACATTGATACCTGCATGGAAATAATTTGTATCTGTAGTACTGTTTCTAATTTGTAGAAACTATTGAATCTGATTGATGCCTGAAGAAATTATTATGCATCTTATTGGGATCCTTGAAGACAGTTGCTTGACTATAATTTCTGGACCCCATAGCAGTCACTCTGTCTGCTATGGCTATGGTTACCCTTGACTTTATTTGTGTGTAATTTTATTTAGCTATGTCTGAAACTTTGATTTTCTACAATTGAGCAAGTAAAGACTATTAAAGTAAAACGGATTCCATATTTAGATATAGGAAAATAAACAAAGACTAATGCTATCAGATGTTTTGAGGTCTTAAAGAATTATAAGGTCTCAGCTTAGTTGAAACCAATACTTTTTAAATATTTTTGTACTAAATATATCACAGTTTACCTTTATACTTCGTTGGTATATACATATAAATGTTCCCGGATAGAGATATGCAGGACCATTAACCATACACAGCCATGGATCTAGTTGATTGTCAATCAAACAGGTCAGTTACCAGCTAGATTAAGGCTTTGGGGGCTCGTGGCACGTAAGATAGGGGGGACTCTATGGTCTTAAATTACCTACTAAAACAATGTTGAATCCTATGGTTCTGAATATACTACACTAATATGACCATTCATTATCTAAATTAATAATATTGTCCCCTCGATGGTCTTAATGAATAATAGTGCCCCATTCATGATCATAATTAATAACAGTGCCCCATTGATGATCATAATTAATAATAGTGGTCCCTTGATGATAATAATAATAGTGCTCACTTGATTATCTAAATTAATATTAGTGTCTGTTAATAATTATTAGTAAGAGTGCCCTCTCGATGCTCTTAATTAATAATAGTTCCCCTTTGATTAACGTAATTAAGAATAGTGCCCTCTGGATTGTATTTAATAAGTGCCCCCTCGATCCTAATTAATAATAATTTCCCTTGATGATCTTAATAATAGTGGTTTTAAAAAATAATACATACACATAGGGGATATTTACAGATTGTAGTGCAGAATAAAAACGGCACATTTCATAGGTCAATGAATCTAATTTTGCATATGAAGATAACATTAGGGTTTCTATCCCCACCCCAGATTTTCATTCAATGCTTCCACCCCTCTCCTCTATAGTTCTTTACTTATCTAGGTCCTAGGAGGTGGCGCCGCTCCTCTACTCTTGGTTCGTCTTTATTGGAGTCGCGATGCCATGATGTCATGCTGGCGATACTTAGGGAAGTTGGGGGTAGAAAAATAATAACCTGGTGCCAAGTACAATTAAGCACAGTGCTCTGCTGCTGAAGTGCAGGGTCCTCTGGTGCCAAATGTATACCAATGGAGATTGGTATCAGGGACAGCAACGGCGCCTTCCTCATCATTGTGTCCTGGGCGGCTGCGTCACCCCAGTTACGGCTGTGGGTCCACCCCTGGTCCGGGGTCCACATGAGATGAGGGCCAGGGGCATGTGACCCCAGGTGGGCCACCCTTATTCCAACTCTGGTTACCACTCTTATTTTACACTGAATAACCAAGTTTTAATCTGGCCATATACTACACAAACTGGTCACTCACTGAAGGGCAGGATCTACAGTCAATGCTACTTAATAATATAATATCTGGAGGACAAATTAGTCTCCTTATGGTTTCCTGTTCCTCTCTGGAGTGGCTGATGACCTCACACATGCACAGATTTGGTCATGCACATGACAGATTTTCCAGACTGACCATTTTGTTGGCCTCATTCTGCTGTTTGCAAAACACTTATACCAATCTAATTGTTCAAAGAGGATAATATTGCAACCTGATTCAAGTAACTGAAATATTTGTTCCATCAGATATGATTATTTTTTATTATTTGTCACGCACAGAGATCCCAGTCTGCATGCTTCATAGTGACACTTCGGTGACGTAATAGTCGGTATTTCCTGCATGAAAGAGATGATCTGGGCCTATGAAGAACTAGACAGTCTCTGCCACAGTGTCATGAGTGTTATAACATTTGTTGGCATGCTCTTAGATAGACCTTTATGTCTATGACATCTAAGTCCAACACATGCCATACCAAAAAAGGTTTTTAAATATATAAATAAAGTTTATGTAAATATAAACTAATAAATAAACACATAGACGCACAAATGCAAACTGTGATTTACATGACATTGTATGCAATGGGCAAAGGTTTGAAAAACTGATGGCTGTGTACAGTGTGTAATGGGCAGAGGTTTGAAAAACTGATAGCTATGTATCAGTGCCTTGGTCTCGGTGCACACTCAGATGATACAGCAAAATTTGATGTCTGTCAGGGCCAGACTCAAGTTTATAAGTTAAAATACACCATAATGTAAATATCTATACAGTCCCCACATCAACTGTACCTTCGGTAACTGAAAGAGGTAACAGGAGTGACATTTTAACTATCAATTCTGAAAGTGAACCATTAGCACCTTCTATCATATGTCCATCAGTCTCTCCCAAATCCTCGCTCACCAGTATTTCCTGTAAGATGGTGCTGCCTCCATGAGTAAGGTTGAAGGAGTGGAAGCTGCCCCTCCCAAGTGAAGCTCTGCACATGTTTTTCCTGCTAAACCAGGAATCTCTAAAGGTGCAGCAATTGGCAACATGAAGGGTCTAGGTCTGCTCCTATCAGAAAGTCAACTCTGCTGCTGGCTCTGCTGCTATTCCCTGCGGACAGTGGAAAGCATGTTCCAAGGGTGGCACCCAATCTCCTTTCAAGTGTGTCTGTGATGTTTTAATGGTGTATGTCATTTGGAATGGTGCATGAGGAATGGTGTATGTGTTTTGGAATGGTGTATGTGGAATGGTGTATGTCATTTGGAATGGTATATGTCTTTCGGAATGGTGTATGTCTTATGGAATGGTGTATGTCATTTGGAATGGTGTATGTGGAATGGTGCATGTCTTTTGGAATGGTGTATGTGGAATAGTGCATGTCTTTTGGAATGGTATATGTGGAATGATGTATGTCTTTTGGAATGGTGTATGTGTGATGAAATGAGTTTGATAACACTTTAATCAGCCTGTCCCTCATTTCTCACATAATGTGGATTATAGCAAGTAATTTTTATAGCCCTTGTTTTTGATCCCCAGCTGAACAGAGTACAACTGCAGTGTCTAATTACATGTGGATAAGGGGACATTGTAACTCATTGTAAATAAGTATACTGGTTATTGTATATTGTTGATGTGGCAGTGAGGTTGTTATTCATTGGCCTTAAAGTGAAGCCAGAGGGGTTATGGGTAGGTTTCAGTTTGCAAGATACTGGTGAGGGGGAAGGCTAATTAGTATCCATTGTTCTCACAGGACTACTCCAGACGTTTAATCTACAATCTGGGTTCTGTGGAAGTATAGCTCATCTCCACTCCCCTCTCCAACCCCCATAGTCCAGGACTCACCAATGTTTAACAAGGAGAGGTCCAGGGGTTTGCCCAGGGAGGGGAAAACACTGTGGAAATTTGACCCTAGATATAAGGAGCCACTCCAGGGGAGGAGGTGATATATTCATTCTGGGATTTGATTCATGGAAGGTACATTGTAGCTGGTTTTGAGTTTTCGTTCTCTACCAATGGACTACAGCTGCAGCTAAGAGAAGAACTCCATGGGTCTTTAAGTCAAGGGACAAATGATGTGATAAACCTGCCTGGCATTTATTTACTGTGTGAACATAATAATCTAGTGATTGTTTTATTACCAATAAATGTATTACTTTACTTTCTAACTGCATTTGCCTGAGGGACTAATAAGAACCTTAAAAGGTACTGGGTAGGTTTCCCTGGCCTAGGAAGGCACCCGTGGGTGGCCAGCCAGAGTGAAGTGGGTCGTATTGGACCCTAAAACCTAGTATTTTCACAGTATGTATTTTGGAAAGGTGTATGTCTTTGTTTCTCTTTTTCTTTTAGGCTTAGGTTGCCAACATGTCTTATCAGCTGGTATTGCAGGTACTAGTGACTAGTGGAGTCTGGTCACTCACAATCTGTCCATCTGCAGGTACAGCTTACGCATTTATCAAATGTTGAACCTGCTGGAATAGAGTCCGACTGGTAAACTGTATTCAAGTCTGTAGAGCTTTCAAAAAGGTTGAGAATTCACATCTTAGACTTCCAATTTAAGCTTTAGACACTTGTTCTATTTACTTGTTTTATTTGTATTTTATGTATTGATTGTAATTTACTCTTATATTTACTCTTGGGAATAAAATATTCTAGCTATTTGCCGTTCATATGTAAACTAGATCTACTTTTTATATTGATGTTTATTACACTAATAAAAAAAATCTATTTTAAAAATTAAGTGCATGGCCTGTAATCGGTTTTCTGATTATTCTTATGACATTCAGTATTTAAGATTTGACTTTTAAAGACCGCAATTAGGGAAGAGTATGAAGGTTATCAGCTCTTGTAGGGCCTGATTCATCGGGTGGCATAGGCAAACCGAGGGGGGGGTGGGTTCCTAGTGCCTGGACACCCCCCTCCAAGCCTGGGGCACTGTATAATTGAGGTGGCTGGACCCGGCCCCCGCTTCACACAGCTTTGCTTGAAAAGGGAGATCTGCGTGCACCACGGTAGAGCATGCAGCATTGTCCATGTATATTATGGGGATAGGAAGAGTTGGAGAGCAGCCAAGCACTGTCTAAAATTATAGCTAAGCCCCCATGCATGCTGGTCATGCCCACTGGCGGCGTGGTGTTGAAATCCCCCTCTACAAATCCTGCATTTGCCCCTGGGGTGGGGTACGTGATTGCGATGACTACAAAGTCGACAAAAGTTATATAGACAGGAAAACGCCGAACACTATAATATCTACATGTTTAAAATACACACTTGCTTAAAAATATGACAGGCAGTCTCCGACACCCATGCTACAACCCCTGAGAGCAGAAAATCCCGGCAGTGCGGATTGATGTCACTTAAAGCGGCGACACTCACGTTTACGGTATTAAGGTGGCAATGCCAGGACCCGGCAGCTGGATAATGTAGAACGCAGTGTACACAGGTGTATGTCCCAGTTCTGGTCATGTGCAAAGTGATTTTGTGTACAATATTCACAAAAAATCGTGAGATATATGTCTTGATGAATCAGGCCCAGTGTGTGGAGATAAGTAAATACTATTGTATGTCTGGCTGGGGGTAGTCTTCTGGTGAACATTTTCTATTTTTACAGATGTAGCAGAAATTCGGTATATGAGCACAGTAACCTTATTACATCACCAACACATCTCTCCTCTTCATAAAAATAAAAAAAATCAGTAGAGCCAGTATTACCCTCTGGTATAAAACCTTTTTGAATCTTGATATCGCTCCTAAGTCTAAACCTCAGATCCAATGGGAATCAGACCTTCAGCTAGAATTGTCGGAGGAAGACTGGGAACATATTTTCGCCAACTCCTTTAAAATGTCTAAGTGCCTTAATCACACTGAGATGTTGGTAAAATTATTGAATAGAATATATGTTACCCCAGACAAACTTCATAAAATCTGGCCTTCCATATCCCCACTATGTTGGCGTAATTGTTCTGAGCGTGGTGATATTTTCCATATATTTTGGTCATGCCCGGTAATAAGGCCTATATGGAATAAGGCCTTTCAATTGATAAGCTCAGTCCTTCGTCACTCAGTCCTCCCCACACCAGAGTTAGCTTTATTGCAATATTATCCCCCCTATCTTCCCAGTTGGGATAGATACGTGACAGGCCAGATACTGATAGCAACCAAAGCAGCTATAGCTCAGGCTTGGAAACAGCCTCTCCCCCCTACTCTGGCCAAGGTAATCTCCAAAATTAATTTCAATTTTGAAATGGAAACCCTGGGTGTCCCATATTCCACGTCAACATCGTCCCCGCTGATTAAGTGGAGAGCCTGGCATAATTATGTGACAGATGGGGAGGGAAATTTATCCCGTTCGCTTCCCTCGCCCTCTAATGACAATGACGTTGGTGAATGATCTTTTGTTTGATGGTGTGTAAAGTATTAGTCAAGCCAAATGTATACAACGTATAGACAGATACATTTGATTTTGATGCTGTATATTTTTCAAGTGTATTGTGTATGTGTTCCATCCCCTTTATGTACCCTTTCCCCCCTTTTTTTTTTTTCCTTCTGTACCCCTTTTGAAAAACCTTGAAAAACCAATAAAAATTTTATTCGTTAAAAAAATCACCAAAGTGTTAGCACTAAATATTAGATTTCTATTTGAATTTTCCATATAATACAGAAAGAAAATGAATGATCCCTTATTGACTTGATTTTCAATTTCAGAGAAACCTAATTTGTCTGTTTATTTAAAGCCAAGACAATCAGCTACTTGTGAGTTGAAGTATGACAAATATTTTAACATATGTGAGCAGTTACTGTAATTTAACATTAAGAAATTAATGTGTCAATTAAAGTGATTCATGAACCTATATATTGTAAGAGTGACTAGAACTACGTGTGCCAGTGAATGTTTTCTGGTTATTGCAAGACACAACAAGTTAAAGAGGAAATATTACTTAATTGAAAAAAACGACTAACAGCGAAATAATAAATTAATGAGGCTCCAGAAATTCCTCTGGTACAAATGATATATAGGACTAGGATAGCGCCTCTTTACATGCCCCCTTAAAGCAAATAAGGCAGCATGGTGGCTCAGTGGTTAGTACTTCTGCCTCACAGCAATTGGGTCATGAGTTCGATTCCTGACCGAGGCCTTATCTGTGTGGAGTTTGTATGTTCTCCCCGTGTTTGCGTGGGTTTCCTCTGGGTACTCTGGATTCCTCCCACACTCCAAAAACATACTAGTAGGTTAATTGGCTGCTATTAAATTGACCCTAGTCAGTCTGTGTGCGTGTATGTTAGGGGCAGGGACTGATGTGAGTGAGTTCCCTGTACAGCGTTGCGGAATTAGTGGTGCTATATAAATAAATGATGATAATGATGACGATGAAATAATAGGGTCCTCTCCCGACACTACCCTCTGTTAAATGAAACCAGTAACTGGATCACACAACAACTGGTGGCTCCAGAGGATTCAATCCATCCAGTTCTCTTTAACAGAGCTGTATAGACAGATTGTAATATTAAACTTTGGTTCTGTCCATCTCAAGTCGTTTGGTAACAGATGCATGGCTATTCAATGCTTATTGTGAGCATGCGCGGGTACCAGCAAATCTGCAATCGAGCCCCAATTGGCCCTTCTGTTTCATCACAGTGCAAATCAATCCCCGAACACAAGTTAAGACAAGATTCAGGGATCCCACGGTGCAATTCTCATGTGGCTACTATGGGTCTTTCACCTCTCCCACCAAGAACTTCCAACACCTCTGTGCTGTCACTTGGAGAGAAAAAGGCTACCAAAAGCTGCTATTAAATGTAGTATAACCAATTACTAGCCTCTCACGTGCCCCTTATTTATATTATAGAGCATGTTACTGGCCACTGCCGGGCCCCTTCCCTCTGAACAGTGGCACTGAGGCAGGGGTGAGTGACTCTGGGGCATGGGACTATGCTGCTTAATGAAAGCATGGAGCTATACAGCAAGGGATTATAATGTACTGAGAGCATGATACTGTACATGGGGGCATGGAGCTATAGAGCAAGGGAATATATTGTGTACTGGGAGCATGAAGCTGAACATGGGGGCATGGGACTATAATGTGAACTGGGATCATGGTGCTGTTCTGCATGTTACTGTATGGTGTAGTAACATGCAAAACAGCACCATGATCCCAGTTCCCATTATAGTCCCATGCCCCCATGTTCAGCTTCATGCTCCCAGTACACAATATAATCCCTTGTACTGTGAGAATTGCAGCATATTGAAAAGTGAGACATAACAGCATGGCAGCTGTGCTGTATAGTGGGGCATGTTATGCTATATACTGGGGGCATGGAATTTATACTGGTAATTTGAGGGTGTATGTTAGAATAATGTCCATATACTTATAGCGTGATGCCTACTCCGAGTTCCCCGACACAAGTTGTATGATCACATCGTGCCCCGCCCCCTTGCAGATGGTTTAACCTTCGGAGATAATTGCCTTCTCTCCCGAGAGTCCAAGAGGTCTCCCCTTAATTTGTCAGTCAGACATTCGGGGGACAAATGTGATTTAAATGTATCAACGTTATGCATGAAAAATTACTCCTTTTTCTCATGTTATTCCCCCGTTCTCTAAAAGCAGTTGCCGTGCACTCATGTTTTGTATTTTCACTTTTACCTACTAGTCCAAATGTAAATAAAAGCTGTGACCTTATTTCGCCATACACAAGTGTTATGTCTTCACTTCAAAGGATACATTGCCTGTTTAATGTTTTAATACAATAGAGTAATGGGTATCAGATGCATGTCAAGTTATATAAAATGCTCCTCTAATTAAAATGTATAAGATCGTGAGTCCCCATTCAGAGTTGTATAACTGTATCTCACTGTCTGCAGGAGGCTGAAATAAACAAAGCTTTACTTTAAGACATAAACCAAGAACTCTGTTGCTTAAGAAAGGGAACAGCCCTGGGCACGAGAAAGCTCAATTAAAAGTGTTTACAGAAATTGACATCTGTCCAAACTTCCTCTGAGCTCCAGGCTCCCCAACCAATATGTATTTTCACTCCTATCCTCTCTATTCAGTCTAGTATGTTTATAAAGATGACTGATTGCATCCAGCACAATTGTACACATCGTCTCGGCTGCTAAGATACCAGAGGGGAGACTGGAAATGATCGTTATGTAATACATATTAGCCATTGAGAACCATATAGAGAGTTCTGTCCATTATAGGGTTACTTATGATAACCCACTCACTGCTGAAGCTTCTCAGAACCAAGCTGACAGGTGCTCACTGAGCTTGTGTGCGCTGACAGTTCAACTCTTGTCACTAAAGACCTTGGCCACCGTAACTGAATAGTGGAGAGAGGAAAGTTCCACGCAGGTGCCCAACAGCAAGGGCTGGGGGGCAGGGGGACATATGCCCCCAGGGCCGGTCCCATAGTGGGCAACCTTGGGCTGGGTCTCTGGGCTACATGCATTTATTTTCCTTTAAAAAAATGTCCTAATAGGCTGCTGAGCTGAGTGTCAACCCCCCAGGCTAAGGTTTGCCAGCCCTCCCCCTGCCTGACAGTGAGCCAACCCTGACCAGAGAGACAGAAGACCATGGTTGCTTCACTCAACAACTTACTCCCTCTCAGGAATATTTATCATATGAGAGGACGGACTGAGCAAGAAGCTTTATTCAAATCTTCCCTCTTCAGGCTCCAGTAGCCAATTTATTTACCAGTATTGTTATTATCTTTTGTTTATACGGCACCACAAAGGGTCCCCAGCAACGTACAGAGAGTACAGATAAGACATACATGAGAACAGTAAGTACAACACTTGGGATACAGATACACACAGTAATAACTGCTTGGATGCAGTTATCAGAAAAAATTGCACGGTGTACAGAAACAATGCAGCAAAAGACAAGACAGAGACAATAAATAACAGGTACATGGGTACAGAGGAGCGGAATAATAAATGTATGGATGCACTTAACAGAACAAGTCGCATAGCATATTGACATAATCCAGCAATAGACAAGACATGGATAAGCAAGGTAGACGGTGGGAGAACAGACATGAGACATAAGGTAGAGGAACCTGCTCAAGAGACATTACATTCTAAAGGAGGCGTTAATGAGAGTCAATAGGAAGAAAATGTACAGTAGGCTAAGTTGCGTCCTCAATGGTGCAGAGGAAGGTAAGATGCTTAGGCCAGGAAGGTGCACAGGCCTAGATGGTACAAAGTACTGGAGAGTCAAGATGGTGCAGGGGCCCAGGTTGTAAAGCATTCTGTAAGTCCCATTTGGTACAGCATTCTGTGGGTCCGGGTGGTACAACATTCTGTAAGGTCCAGGTTGTACAGCATTATGTAGGTCCCAGGTGGTACAGCATTCCGTAGGGCTCAGGTGGTACAGCTTTCTGTAGAGCTCAGGTGGTACAGCATTCCGTAAGGCTCAGGTGGTACAGCATTTCATAGGGCTCAGGTGGTACAGCATTCTGTAGGGCTCAGGTGGTACAGCATTCTGTAATGCCCAGGTGGTACAGCATTCTGTAAGGCCCAGGTGGTACAGCATTCTGTAAGGCCCAGGTGGTACAGAATTCTGTAGGTCCTGGGTGGTACAGCATTCTGTAGGTCTCAGGTGGTACAGCATTATGTAGGTCCCAGGTGGTACAGCATTCCGTAGGGATCAGGTGATACAGCATTCTGTAGGTCCTAGGTGGTACAGCATTCCGTAGGGCTCAGGTGGTACAGTATTCCGTAAGGCTCAGGTGGTACAGCATTCCGTAGGGCTCAGGTGGTACAGTATTCCGTAAGGGCTCAGGTGGTACAGCATTCCATAGGGCTCAGGTGGTACAGCATTCCATAGGGTTCAGGTGGTACAGCATTATGTGGGTCCCAGGTGATACAGCATTCTGTAGGGCTCAGGTGGTACAGCATTCCATAAGGCCCAGGTGGTACAGCATTCTGTAAGGGCCAGGTGGTACAGCATTCTATAGGGCCCAGGTGGTACAGCATTCTATAGGGCCCAGGTGGTACAGCATTCTGTAGGGCCCAGGTGGTACAGCATTCTATAGGTCCCAGGTGGTACAGCATTCTGTAGGGCTAAGATGGTGCAGGGGCCCAGAGGTGATTAAGTCCTGGGTGTCTTAGATGGTTCAGGGGCCTTGATAGTACAGAGTCATGGAAGACCTAGATGGTGGTTGTGCCTAGATGGTGCTGGGGCCTAGATGGTGAATGGGTGTAGATGGTGCATGGGGCCTAGTATGTTTTGGACTTTGGGAGGAAACCCATGCAAACACAATGAAAACATACAAACTCCACACAGTTACTGTATGACAGCAATGCTGACCACTGGGGCACTGTGTTGCCCTTATTAAAATAGCCCTGGATATTGTTGTATATATGAATGTCCTTAATCCACCTAACTCTTCTCTTTGTTGTGAAAACTAATGCTCCTTCACAAATGTTACCGTCATGCCCTAGTAACCTGTGTGCCTTGGTGGAAATCTAGAAATTGGCAAAAGACAGTACGTTAAAAGTAAATTATTTTTGCAAAGTATGTTTTTAGGATCTCATTCTTAAAATAGAAAGATGAGATCTGTATGTCCGTAGCAGTTATGTACATAAGAGTAAATTAATTAATCTAGTGTAGTTTTGCCTTCTAAAGCAGCAACAGCAGGAAGCTCTACTTTAAATCCAGACCAAGACCTCGGCATTCCAACGTCCGGAGAACTATGTGGACTGGTCTGCACATCTCAGCTGGAATTTCAGCTTTGCTGGTGTCACCCAAGGTTATGAAATAGGCTCAATATCTGCATTCTTTCCCTCGGCATCTGGGAGTGTGAAAGGAAGAAATGTTTTGTTTTAATTCAAGAAAATATTTAAAAAAATCATTAACCTTGTGAAGTCAATAAAATTCTTATTAAAAGCTGAAACCACTGTCAATTCTTAATGGAACTGTAAATATAGATACTAAATCCTAATACTAATTAGTATTAGGATTTAGTATCTATATTTACAGTTCAGCCATTAAAAAGCCTTAAAGAATTAATGCATCTTTATTTTCTGGATTTCCTAATTTCCTAGAATTCAAGAATACTAATAAATTGATAGTGAGCAGGGCTATGTGAATATGTTTTTCATTACAGGCTTCACTTCCCAAGATGCAGTTCTCAGTTGTAGTAAGGCAGCAAAGTACACTTGCAACTTCCAAAAACGTTTGTCATACCATATTTAGCGTGTCCTTGTCTCTCCGCGTGATACAATGAAACCTAACTTCGGGAATTAGTCACCACAACAGTGATGCCTTTGCAGCTAGGGCAATGCTGTTCTTACTACCTCCTAAATAATGCTGTTAAAGTGTATGTATGGGAAACATAGGAATATACACTATAATAAGAGCATTTGTAGCTCAAGACTGTAAGAGGGCCTACAATGTCACTTATCTATAATATAAATGTCTAGTGGCGTGTGTTAGTCTGTCTGTCTGTATGTGTGTGTGTGGAAAAAATAAAACCAAGCTGCAGTGCCACCTGCTGGGCGGAGTTATACACTGACCTACTAAATTCTTAGTGTGTAAGGAAAAATAAATTCAGAAAGGGCTGAAATTTGGTATACTAAGATGTTTTTAATTTGTTAATTTAATTTGTTAATTGTTAAAAGTGTTTATAAAGATTTAAAAAAAATATATATATATTTCTTGAAGGAGAAGTGACAGTTGGGAGTGGTTGGTGGTTGCCGGGGGTGACAGTGGGGAGTGGTTGGTGGTTGCCGGGGGTAACAGTGGGGAGTGGTTGGTGGTTGAGGCCTGGGCTATGGCCCAAATGCATGACAAGAACCTTTTTAACACCTTAAGTAGCTTGATTTGACTAGAATGCATGAGTATCATGCACGGGTTAACTTGTTTATTAATAAGTTTGTTATAAGTTAATGGTTCAGTCGTGACCATTACAAGAATTTATAAAGAGAGCTAGGGGAGACTGTGTTTTCTAATAAACTTAGGGAGTTCTTTAGGAGGCTTGGCCAGTGCCAATGGCAGTTTTAATTTGCAAATAATGTTATTTACAGCCCTGCTTTAATTAACTAGATCATACTTATCTACTCTCCCGGAATGTTTGGAACTCGCGAATTGCAGAGAATCTGAAGACTGTCTGAGATAACAGCACAGTGGCTTAGTGGTTAGCACTTCTGCCTCACAGCACTGGGGTCATGAGTTTGATTCCCGACCATGGCCTTATCTGTGTGGAGTTTGTATTTTCTCCCTGTGTTTGCGTGGGTTTCCTCTGGGTGCTCTGGTTTCCTCCCACACTCCAAAAAAAAACATACTGGTAGGTTAATTCTACAGGAATTTAGTCTGTAGATTTTGTCTGTGTGTATATGTCAGGGAATTTAGACTGTAAGCTCCAATGGGGCAGGGACTGATGTGAGTTAGTTCTCTGTACAACACTGCGTAATTAGTGGTGCTATATAAATAACTGATAATACTAATAATAATAACACCACATGAGCACTAACAGAAAATGCTTAAAACAGGAGATAGACAAAGAGCACAGGTAAAAAAAGGTCAGAAAAAAAACCCAAAGCACTACAATAAAAATAGAGGAAAGTAAAAGAGTTTTCTTGAGGGAAACTAGATGGACAACTTCTTAATATCCATCTTCTGCAGAAGTGTCTACGCCATTGTACCTTTAATTATCTTGTACTTTCCCTGGAGTCCTGTTGTGCTCTTGTGTTAATAGCTGCTGGTTAAACCCATATGCAGCCATGGAACATATCACTAAGAGGTTAAATCGATGCACTGCTGCCCCCATAGTGACTTCATTAAAGATTCGTAATACCCATCTTCAGCATTCATGTCTAAGCCATGGAAACGTTAATTATCCTGTGAGTGTTGAATTGTAAAAGTGAATTCTTAGCTGTTGATAGGAAGGTCACATATTAGTAGTACTTGCTGTATAGCTGCATCAGATTATTTGTAATTAAGGGACCAATTTATCAATGGATGAAAAGCCTTATTGCAGGTCATAACAGGAGTTTTTGATGGCTTTTTCCATTTTGCCCTATCACTGGTTTGTAACACCTCCATCGCTGGCAGTAAAGACTGAGCATGCACAAGTGGGCTAGCCAGCTGACACATGGTCATATCTGCAGAGACTGAGCTGGCAAAGTTAACCCTTACCACCCTGGGCTGGTATTAACAGGGCAACTGACTATCACTCAGCTGCCCGCTTATGTTTTTTTTAATGCTTTATTTATGCTTATGGCTGCAATAAAACCTCCCTTATTGCTGCAAACGGGGGCCAATGATCTTCTGATCTATCAATTAGGAACAACTAAAATACTAAACCTTTAATTGTCCTGGTACTGTACAGCTGAACTGTACAGACAGCTCTACATAGTTTTAATAGTAAATTTGCATCAAGCTGAATGAGAATACTAATGGAGATCAATTGTATGTTGACTTGATTAAGTGGATGTTTCATATGAGATTAAGGTGTTTACCTTAAGACTTAGCCATGAGATTGTTCTAATTCTTTTAATGTTTAATTAATTGCTCCACTCCTCCATCCAACCTTCCTACACACCTGTTCCTAATAAATGTTATCACTAAGCAATCTTATTCTACTTGTTTGAGTCCTGTACATCCTTATGGTTCCCCTCTCTCTGCATTGGCGGTCACCGGCTTTCTCTCTATTAGGAAAGAGAGGACCTGCTGCTAAGGACCCGCTAGAACAGCAGTTGGCAACATGACTGCAGTCCCCGATGTTGTCAGAAGGGGGCAGACGGCTTCCGCTTCACATGACCTTCCCTGCACTGTGCTGGGAGGGCACACAGTATACCCAGAGTAGGAGGCAGTGCACTGTGCACTCTATCCTTCGTCTGTGCGGCCCCTTTGAAGGCTGGGGGGCCCGCGCAAGCTGATTTATGTTACCCATCACCGAGCTAGAGTGTTACACATGCTCCTTACAGGAGTGTATCTCTCTACACTAAAACTCATCCAGGACTGGCTGGGCTCTAGGTTAACCTTCCAATTCCACCACTGAATCCCATTCTTCTCCTCAGGGACAAAACTTCTAGTTAGCTTCCCTAATGGTTGCATCCCAGTAAAAGTATTTAACCTAAGCAGTGTTACATACACTTTCAGAGATCTGTCCCCTTTTTCATTTTGCCATTGAAAGGGGTGGGGGTATAAACTTTATATATACATTTGTTTTAAAAATGTATGTGAATGTTTTCCCCATGTAATGTCCATACAATAAAAACATATATACTCGAATATAGTACCAAAATAAATATATAAAATTTGGTTGGGGGAGCAAAAAATAAAAAGTTTTCTTGTCAGTGAAATCATGAAAATGTGAAAAATGGTGGGAACACCTGAAAGCAAATTTGACTAAAACCTGGCTGCAAAAGAGTTCATTGAAAAATATGTTTCAGACCTCCCTCCCATTAGCCTTGGAGACAGTCTGGCAAGAAGAGCAAGTAGTAGGCTAATCAGCCTGTCTAATATGCTAATTGCTCACTAGATAGCACCCTGCCTCTTCCCCCATTAAGCCTCCAGCATTTTGTCAGTGCTCTAAATAAGGGTCAAATGAGTAGAACTTCAAAATAAATTTTGAACCCCATTCGAAGTTATTTACTAATTTAAGTGCAGTTACCCCAGGAGCAACTAAATACTTTCTTTCAAAAGCTCACAATACTGATTGATTGATATGGATGTCAGACTGGGTAAGATTTCACTTATGTTAGTAAAAAACCTCCAATGAGCAGGGAAACTGGGACCATTACTTCAATTGTAGCAGAATCATTACTTCAACTGTAACAGAACCATTACTTCAATTGTAGCCGCTGATCAGTAATGTCCTCAACTTACTTCTGTGAAATATCCATTTACTTTCACCACGAGCAGAAATTCAAATAATAATTTATTTTATTCTGATATTGACCTTAATCACACAAGATTTCCTCTTGTATTAGCCATAATGAGCAATTTCACTAACAAAAATAAAGCTTAGATGGACTTGGAATAAATAACAGTTGCATTTTGATCACAATAATAATACCATAAAAGCGGATAATATGAAATAACAATAAGATTCACTTTTTTTAACTAAACTAGCATGCACTGTGGGTATTTTTAGCTGCCCCTTTTTTATGTGTTTCTATATTTCCACTATGTTCCTTTTTTTTTGATAAATCTGCCAATCCGCTGGTATTTATTTGAAGCACGTTTTAGACAACAATATGAACTCTTGGGGGGATTGCAGCACGAGATGTAAACAGATGAATATGTTTCAAGTGACAGCAACTGTCTTGTTTTTCAGAAGGAGACAATTGCAATGGAAAAGTACCACACTCAACAACATAAAACAAGCCAAATAGGTTATAAAAAGGTTTATTATAATGAGAAAAAGGAATTAATTTGGTCCTGTAGACAGAAAGCTGTCTCTGAAAAAAAAAAAGGTTTAACGATCTGTGTAAATCGGAACAAAGCAGATGGGGATTAGCGGTGTTCGGAATCCCATCAAGAAGTGGCCAAAAAATGAACTTAAAGCCACCAGGGGCTAGATTTACTAAGCTGCGGTTTTTAAAAAGTGGAGATGTTGCCTATAGCAACCAATCAGATTCTAGCTGTCATTTTGTAGAATGTACTAAATAAATAAAAGCTAGAATCTGATTGGTTGCTAAAGGCAACATCCCCATTTTTTCAAACCCGCAGCTTAGTAAATCTAGCCCCAGGTGACAATGCAGATCCCTTCATTAACACCATGCATTTTATGCACAATGTAGTTTGTAGGCTACACTGGCGCAGTATTGTCATATACCATATTGGTGTGGGTTGTGTATGTGTGTCTGTTACATGTAACTGATGCTGGTTTAACAGTGTGGATGAGAGAGGAGATTTACAGGCAGACCCTGGAGTCCTGTTGTGTTAACAGCTGCTGGTTAAACTCATATGCAACCATGGAACATATTGTTAAGAGGTTAAATCGATGCACTACTGCCCCATAGTGACTTCATTAAAGTTTCTTAATATCCATCTTCTTCAGAAGTGTCTAAGCCATGGAAACGTTAATTATCCTGTACTGAGAATTGAATTGTAAAAGTGAATTCATAGCTGCTGATGGGAAGGTGACATCTTAGTAATACTAGAGATAATAGATTATTTGTAATTAAATTATTCTGATCTATCAATTATAGGAAGAACTAACATTCTGAAACTTTAATAGCTTCTGTAGGTAAAGCAGAGCCATAGAGATGTATCTCAGTTGTTTTAATTGCAAAATGGACATTAATACGAAGACTGATACGGCCCAACTGTATGTTAACTTAGGTATTCCAAAATATAAGATTTAGAGCAGTGGTCAGGGAACAGGGGTAAATTACCCCAAATGGGGTAAAAATGAAATTCCTGGGGGTAATGCTGCCGATTCACATGCTGTCAGTTGGATTGTAGACCCCTTTAAATGTGAAATTGCTGTTGTACCAGAAGAGCCTCAAGGGTTGGCAGAGGCACTTCTTGAGCTTCGATGCAATAATGAAGCACGTCATATTTTTGGATGTCAACAGCTGCAAAGGCATCAAAATTGCACATGAGGAGGCAGTCAAAAAGTTGCTGCCTTTTGCAACAACCTACCTTTGCGAACAAGGATTTTCCACTCTAACGAACATAAAAACAAAGCAGAGAAATCGATAGGAAGCTGAAGACTGTACCCAAATTGCTCTGACATCAAAATGCCCCAATATTGATGCTCTCAAATAAAAAATTAAGCCAAATCATTTCTCCAAAACCTGAAGTTTTGAAGTTGAAGCTTTCAAAGAAATTTTGAATAGATTCAATAAAATTTTGAATTCCAATAATTAATAATATATGATTTCCTTCCTTTCAAATCAAGGGGGAAACATCGGCGTATCTTAATATATTTGGGGGTAAAAGGTAAAAAAGTTCCCTGACCCCTGATTTAGGTGTTAACCATGAGGTCGTTCTAACACTGTTATTCTGTAATGAATCATTCTACCCCTACACCACAACTTCCCCACTCCTCTGTTGCTAATAGACGCTATCACTAAGCAATCTTGTCCTACCTCTGTGGCTCTTGTTCTATATGGATCACCTCTCTATGTGTTAGTGTTGGTGGCTTTTCCTGAGTCTGCGAAGAAAGGGCCGGCCTCTAATTACTGTCATCTTCACCTGGCAAAGAGGTAAGTTAGCCACTCTGAGCCCGTACCACAGAGTCAGCTGATTGTCGCTCACTGGTCCTGGTGATATTTTTTAATGCCACAACAATAAGTTTTTTTAAAAAATAGCAGACTTATTGCTGCGTTCGGGGTCTCAATTGTAAATAGTTCTGTGTTCAGGTGTTTAGCAAGAGTCAGCCACGTTTCAGCCACGCTCACCACCGAAAGACCAGCCACACCCTTGTCAGTACATGTACAGTTAGCCAGAGAACAATACACTACAGGTGCGTGTGAGTGTGTATTCCTTTATTCATTAAGTATATTATACAGTATTTGTTTTTGTCAACTAGATATCTAATTAATATTATCTGTGAGTCATTGCATTGCACAGTTTATATACTTTTCAGATGACTTTTACCAAGCTCCACCATTTATCCACTGCTAAACTTTTACACACTCTTAACCACCAACCTAACCCCAGAGCCGTAACTTAGAATTCTAGCGCCTGGGGCGAGAAAGACAAATGTCGCCTCCCTAGCACTCAATTTTAACCAAATGTATCTAAAATATTCCTAAATTGCGCCCCCCATCAGCGTTGCGCCCTGGGCGATCGCCCCTGTCGCACAGCCCTAGTTACGGCCCTGTCTAACCCTATAATAAATGTCCCATACTGACTTCAACACATGGGGGGTCATGCAGAGTTGAGCGCAAGTAGCTGTTTTGAGCGTATGTTGCAGTTTTTTTGCAATGCGCATGCTCAGAAAACAGGCGCCCATAATTGCGATTGATGCAAAGTTGTACGGATCTCAGATGTATCGAGCCCTGTGACTGAGTGGACTGAGAGGGAGAGTAAATGGGCATTTCGACGTTCCCCAAAGTACAATATGGGAGCGTTGACGCAATTGCGATAAGATGAGACCTTGAAATAATTGTAAATGCGCCTGATACAGGAGTTTCTTTTGCACCTGCTCGCCCCTGGGGCAATACCAGTGATGACGATACAAAAGCTGGCACTGACATTCAGGATAGTGAAGTCAACCAGTGGCTGCGTGATTGTGGAACTATTTACACTGCTAGAATCAGTGTTTTCAATCAGGCCGCCATGTACTTACATATACCTGATGATAAATATTATTGTTTTAATCACAGTTATGCCACTGAATATTTTATTGTTTTATTTAATTTATGCTATATAATCTTTTTTAAATTCATATCTGTCAGTTTTATTTTTAATGAAAGTGTAGAAAAAGGGAAGAATAATGTTTTTGTTGCAGTGACAGTAGCTTATTCATGTATTTAATAAGGTCTTAATATTACATTTATATTTAGTACATGGTGTCACACAACATGGCACAGTGCAAAACTTTGAAAAATGACATAATAATTTAAACATACGTTTGTTCTTTATTAATAAGCTACATAGTTCTCCTAATCAATGAGTGTACAAATGAAATGACACAGCAGTTTAAGAACAGGCTTAATGGAATAGATGGTGCATCATAACAGCACAAGGATAAGGCATACTTGCCAACTTTTCCTCGGAGATCCCGGGGGAGGTGGGCATGTGGGGCTTGACGAATCACATAATTTTAGCCCTGCCCCTAAATGATTGTCACAAATTTGGCCAATTATAGCAGGGGGTGGGGCTAAGATGACGCAATATTTGCGTCATTAAGCCCCGCCTTTGCAACTTATCTATTGCTGGGACGAGAACCAGGAGGTTGCCCTGCTCGCCCAGGAAGTTTCCCAGAAATGCAGGAGTCTCCATGACATTCCGGGAGAGTAGGCTATGCTTAAAGAAAAGCAGCTAATGAATCTCTAGAGACTGAAGTGTCTTTTACATTTCTGTCTCCATTACTGAAGTCATATTGTCTTACCCATCAGTCTTTCTCCATGAAAATGGCCACCTCTATAGGCATCAATACATGGACATAGGACACAATTTCTAAACTGTGTCATCATGCCACAGATGGCGAAGCCAACCACGTCTTGTACTGGCGCAGCACCAGGGAGAATGCCAGACTCTTCAGGGAGTGAGGGAGATCACCCCTATTTCAGGGAGTCTCCCTGACATTCAGGGAGAGTTGGCAAGTATGGGATAACGTAGTAAGATAATATGATGCACATGAAATGTATATCATAAAAGAGATCAATAGAAAGCCGTACGAATTGTTTCTACTCTGTATCCAGCCACACAATACACACATTGGTACATGATGTATACCTGCCATATATTGCGGCTGATGCTGAGTGAATCCTTTCCTTAGTTGCATGCTCATTTTAGGCGCGTTTTCTCCAATCACACTTTGCACGCAACTTGCGTTCCACTTTGCATCAAGCCCATTATCTGTTCATAATACTTGTATCTGGTGAGACAGGCAGGGGTTCTCTTGGGTGCCCCCTAGTGGAAAGAATAAATCAAGTACTACCTGCTGCAATTCTACTTAGAAGCCCCTGCTGGAGGCCCTACAATGCCACTGGAGAGTGACTTTACAATTACTATGTCATACCCTGAAGCAGGTCTGTCCAGGTGTAATATTAAGTTTCTGGCTCCAATTATGTAAGTCCAGCTCTGCATTTTACATTTGAACTCCCCCCCTGCAGAATCCTTTATGATCTTTAGCTCAAAATGCTTAATTAACAAGATTTAAGACAAAATGTCTACACATACAATACTTTACTACTTTTTTCACCCAGGAAGAAATAAGGTGTTACGCTTAATTTTAACATCATTTTACATAATTTAAGATCAATATTTATCAGATATACATACAGTACATGCACAGTCATTTCCCATTGTTGAGTGACCAGTGAAAAGCTGAACTTCTGTCTTTATTTGTTTCATTTTACCCCGCTAATCAATAGCAAATAGCACAAAAAGCAGCAGTTGTAATAATATACACACCAAGATAAAATTGTCATATATGTACAGATCGGCAATTTAAATGGGAGTTCATTTAATAATGACTGCATCAAATTTGATTGGGGAGGATTTAGACTAAATTATCCATATGTGGCCCTTCTTACTCATTTTGATATCTACTCTGTCTTCCTTTTTAGCAATGCAAAGCTGCGATACACACTGTGTTATCGGTGGCAATTACCGCCATCACTGTATGTGTGGCCCCAACAACATTTTTTTGTACAGATGGAATTTTTCCATGGAAGAAGCGGTTTCACAGAAGTGCAAAGTTCCAGTAAAATAATCTTTGAGTCCTCCTTTTGCTTGGTCATTCCATGGAACACCCATTTCGAACTGTATTTGAAAATATGCACTTAATGCAACTTATAGTCTATAACTGGAACCGGGAATATGTTGGTCAAATCATTCCTCCATGGTGGAGTTAGAAATCCGCACGGAACACAAATGATAGAAGAAATTCCATGCTAAAACACTTGGGGTCAAATTCCGAGAAACTTGAGCAATGAGACAATTATCCAACGGAAGTTTTGCAAATTGTGCCGTCATCTTGTGATTATACTCCCGCGTTGTCTGGAAGTGATTCGACCACTTCACCTGTACACTGAATGGCCGGAGTGACCCATGTCGCCCTCCTCTGATGTTGCTCTATCAATCCCTAAATCACTTAGACCCTGATGTTTGGGTTAAATAAAACTATGCAAAAATACTTTGTTATTGCAATAACCTGGGCTGGTCTGTGTTCCCATTTAAGGTTTTTGTTTTTATTTAACATGATTTAATGCTGCACAGATCCCTTCAATAGGAGAATAAGTAGGAAGAACGAAGGCTGAATATTGCGTGCCTGCTAGAATGAGTCATGTTTGAAGTTATGCAAAATTACCCCGTGTCTGTATAGTAAATATCAGCACTGTATACTGAATATAGAAGAAAGGCAAAATAAACGCCATTCAATAAATATTTCTGCTACAGACTTTATTATGCAGAAACATTGTAGTCATGTTTTGGTTTAGCCTCTAATTATAGGATTGATTGGTGTAGGATGTTGTCATTCTTGTGTTGCCTGGGGTTAGATATGTTAAAGAACGATGTTCGATCTGTTACTTTACATGAGAGAATTTTCCATTGCTACCTGCCAAATGACCAGAGCACAAGGAAAATGGAAATAGGTGTTTGGGGCAGTCCCCAAAAATCAAGACAGGTTGACACAATGAGAAGGCAATGGGAAATTACATGGTAGTGCAGAGGAGTCATCACACCTAGGACAGGGTTGTTTAGAAGACTTCAACTGTCATTGCCGTCAAAGCCAGATTAAGGGTTCAGGTCACCCTAGGCTTATACTCTGGTAGCGCCCCCTCGCATTCCATGCCAGGCTAATAAGACGTCAGCTTGTCCTTAATCTAATATGCGGCTTCGTTCACTTCACTCTCCAACCAATGTTTTTGTTCCGGAGTGAACAACTCAACTGAGCTGAAACATGGAGGGAGGACCGCCAAGAGGATTTTTAGCTTTTTGGAAACCCTTTCATAACTGCACAAAGGGGAGTGGCCACCTTAGGTTGGTGGCTCCTCCCAATACACAGGCAGGCCAGGACCCTAAGGCAGGTGCGTGCCCCGATATTCTGTACCTGCCCCCCCCCCCTCTTGGCACTCCTGGGTGGCGGGTGGACTGTCTCTCCTATTCACCTATGATGACTTCATCCTTTACCATGGGAATACGTCAACATTTTTATTTTGACGTATCTTATATTTTTAAAATATAATTTTGCACCCCATAAAATGTTGCGCTCTCCCCAATGAAAACCTTGCGCCCTAGGCTGCAGCGTAGTCAGCCTATAGGAAAATCAGACCCTGATTGTCGTTTCCATCTCTGTTCCCTCTTTGATGGTCTCTGCTGCCTCCTTGGTGACCCACGAGCTGCCGCCAAACGTGGGGAATATCTGTCCTAAATCTGTTTCCAGCAGGTAGCATGATAGTAAAGGCAAACACCAGGCACACAGCTACTCCAAACAAGGGTACCCATGCAGCTTTCTCTCGAACCATAAGTGGATGAAGGTTACAATAAGGTACAGTTGGGAAACATTCTTCAAGAAGAGAAGTACTAAAACACGAGGAATTGTACTGAAACTGGAGGGAAGTAGGTTTAGAGGAAATCTGAGGGAAACCTACTTCACAGAAAGGGTAGTGGATAAGTGGAATAGCCTCCAATCAGAGGTGGTAAAGGCTAACACAGGTTAATTAAACAATGGGCAGACTAGATGGGCCAAGCGGTTCTTATCTGCCATTAAATTCTATGTTTCTATATTCAGCTAAGATAAATGATGAAGGACGGTCATGTTTGAATGCAGCTGACAGTTTTAAGATTTCTACAATGACTAGTTTTATGAACCACCTCCCACTGTCTCTCCTCATTCCAGCAATACCACACCACAAATAGCTGCACAGAAATGCCAGCCACCAATGGCTGCTTTATTATTGGTGGCTGATAATGCTACTGCCTCATAACATCCACACACCCCTCACCAGCAATTGTTAGTCTGCTGCCTTAAGAGTCAAGTGTCCCCACAGCTTTTAGATTGTCAGCTCATTTGGGCAGTTTCATCTTTTCCTTTAGTTTCATGTCAAAAAAGGTGCCTGAGCTATATCTGTAACATGTGGTTAACATTGTGTGGGGTATTTCACTGCAATGTGTGGTTTGCAATGGTGCAAAAAGTGAGGTGTGTATCTTTAATATGTGGTTTGTCAAAGTAAGACACACTCGAATATTAACCCTCAACGTTCAGCTTCTCAACATGTTGACAACTTGGGATTCCTAATTTCTCCCTACCAGTTTGTATTTAATTGTTTGGTGTCACTCTCTCTCAGAGATAAGGAGCAGAGTGGCTGCCATAGATAAGAACCTGACAGAACACTACATTTATAAATCCTCTTTGGAACAGTTACCTTATTATCTCTAACACACACACACACACACACACACACACAAACAGGGATTTTCCTGCTAAGTATTCAATCAATGCCAAGCAGTTGTCAAGGTGATGCCTTCCCCCTACCTGAGCTCAGACCAAACACTTCATTAACATGCAAAATGCTCTCTCAGTACTTAACATATACTTACTCCATTTACAGTAACATAAACCATGCTGTGCCAATAATAGAAATAAATCCATAACATATGTTATTTCTTCCCATTTTCATGTGGGGGAAGGTGGATCAATCCAAAATGAAATACACACAAAATCAACCAATTACAGAAATAAGTGTGTGTGAGGAGTCAGAATTTTTAATTGGTGTTCTAACTAAGGAACCATTATCTACCTCATCCTAACCATCTTTCACTTGACTATAGGGAAAGTATCATATATTTTTTCCTTTAATCTTTCCATAAGGAAAATTGATTTCCTTTGATAATAGCTACCAATCATATTATACAGCGCTGTACAGAGAATATATAATCATTCACATCAGTCCATGGGGTATATTTACTAAACTGCGGGTTTGAAAAAGTGAAGATGTTGCCTATAGCAACCAATCAGATTCTAGTTATCAGATTGTGATTGTGTATGTCCTAACTGAGACCTAATAGGCTGCTGTCATTAATGGAGCGTTGTGAGAACTTTTGATTATTAAATTTATACTACTGGTTCTAGAAGTTTGGAAACAGCTAACACAGAGAATGAAAGAGGATCTAGTGCATGAACTGCTAGATGTAGGGGAATACAGTTAAATGGTATATTCTCACTTAACATAATTAAATAATTCCACCCAAAACTTAAAAACATTACATTTTTGGTAGAATTCTCCTATGAGTGACAAAACAAACAAAAAATGTCCTGCTTGGAAACCTACCTCTACAAAAATACTTATACCATTTGTAAGATGCATATGTAATCGATCATACATTTGTGATAAATGCTACAATATTGTGTTAGTTCATAGTAATTGGGTAAATTGCAAACTGTTCTCTGTGTTTCGTAACTTGATGATTATCTTGGCTGCCTTTCACGTACGTTATTCCCTGTACACAGATTTAGATAATCCTTCTCCTCATTAACAAAATGCAACTCATGTTACCACCTGTCTAAATATATAATATTTAATCCATCTACATTACATTACATAAGTACACTTACAATTGTATGTAGTTCCTGGGGAATCCTTTCCTTTCTTATTGTTGCATCTGTTTTTAACAAATGTTTGAATAATCATTTCAAGGAGATGTGCAAAATGTAGGCCCCGTGTGTAGCTCGCCAGTGTTCTGAAGAGGGCGTGTTCTACTCTGCCAAAGGGGGTGTGTCTACCTCCACCCGTGGGCATATCTAGTGGCGGGTCCAGCACCTCCAAGTGGAACGTATTGTACTGTGCGCAGCATGCTGTCAGAGGCTGTATAGTGTAGCTTTGCTGAATGGAAGATAATTTTTATTTTTATGACAACAGTGGTGAAAAATTAGCAAGCCAGCAGTGAAAATTATTGCCGTACTGCTTGATAAATAATGAGGTCTCCTATGCAGAAGCCTGTGGGCCCAACTGCTTGTGATTATGATGGGGAAAAAATAGAGAAGAGCAACAAAAAACTTATTGTGTCACAAATATTTTATCACATTTATAGGGCTTGATGAATAGGTCGTAAATGGTTAACTATTAAAAATCTCTCTATAAAAATTTACCAAATACATATTAGACTTCTAATAACTAAAAATATGTAAAAAAAAAAACAATGAAAATGTACTTACTGATATATGAACATACTGACTAGTACACTGGGTTGGGTACGCTTTAACTATGACCATTATTCCGACATGTTTATATCCTACAAATAAATTCCGAAATGATGAGAATCCGATGTGAAAATAAACAGACTTACCTTCAAGCGGACGCTGGACATATCCGATTACAGCCTCATGCTGACAGCAAGTGATTCCGTTTGAACAAGCGTTCGGCACTGTAGGCTGACGTCATCGCGACGTCTGCCAATAGAAATTTATAACGGAAATGTGGGGACCCCTAAAGTTAAGTGTTGAAACACTTAACCCAACATTGCAGCTTTAAACTTCTATTGACAGACGTCGCGATAACGTCAGACTGCAGTGCCGAACACATGTTGAATCGGAAACACTTGCTGTCAACATGAGGCTGTAATCTGAGATGTCCAGCGTCGGTTTGAAGGTAAGTCTGTTTATTTTCACATCGGATTTGGGGAACTGTAAGAAGAACACACAGAAAAAAAAGTATTCAATTAATGTCTCCTATTAATATAATCATAAATGCAAAACATTAAGAATGAAAACAAAGCTATTTTTAAATCCTTATTTTCTATGAAATACGTTTATTAGAATGTAATCAATGTCTACTGTACATAAAATTAATATTTACAGTTGCTCCTAATTACAAACACATGTTGTAGCATGCATACTTAGTCGTCATCACTAGTAATTGGCACTTAGACTAGACCTGTAGCTGGTGCAAGTGTTACGACTAAAACTCACGTACCTTTGAGATGCCCAAAGATTGAATCTGAAGCTGCTTCGTGCGTATGAGCTTGGCGCGCCCTTACTGTACACTGACTACGTGCATACGCCCAGTCCCCTCCCCATTCCGCCCCTGAAATCGCAGGGTTTAGTAAGGGTCCTTTGCGCTGGAAGATGAATTGAGCGTTGCTGTGTTCCATTGGGTTTGGTCCAGTTCTGGCCATGCACAAAGTAAGTATGCGCATTATACACAACGTATCGTCAGTTACGCTCCTTAACGTATCAGGCCCATAGTGTTTAGATCACAGGCTTTAGAACAACCACAACATGGGCTTCCAAGTCATCATGTAATATTATTATTTAGTACATTTCCCAGATCTCATTTTCAGAGATGAAGCCTTAGAGATGAAAAGCTAATATTTGCCCAGACGTTTTTCACCAACATATATTGGGCCGCAGCTGAAAGGGCTTAAGGACGTCTGGTTAGGGATATCACACAATTCATGTCAATCAATTGCCGAGCTTCTTGTAGGACTAGGTATTCACAGTTGTATACATTTGTTTTATATTTATATAATACGCATAACACAAAGGAGCTGGGTTGCTCTGAAACAAAAACAACAAATGTTTCTCATGACCTGGTTTAGGAACCAGATGTGGGACACAGATCACAATAAAGTATTACAAACATTAATCAGTAACTCAGTAAAAATAGATATAAGTAAAATGGTTGACTTTTATTGTGGTTAACTTTAATAATTACTTTCACTTGTTATTTAAATTATTAAGATCATTATAGTTATTTTTTGTGGAGCAGTGTAAAAACAAGACTTCGTTTTGCAGAGCGAGATGAGATACATGGTGCAGAGGCAGCAATTTTAGGGACGTTCTCTACCATGCAGAATTGTGCGCTCTGAAAGGATTTAATTTTTGCACCAGATAGAGTTGTTTGAGGTCATCTCATCGTATAATTAATGGGGTGAATTTTACACATTCCATTTGCACTTAAGGGTTAAGGCACATGGGCAGCGCATTTTGTCAGAAAACCCTTCAAATAAAACGCTACATTATTCATTATTCTTTTTTTTTTACTGCATATAGCAGTGGTCAGGGAACAGGGGTAAATTCCCCCAAATGGGATAAAAATGAAATTTCTGGGGGTAATGCTGCCGATTCACATGCTGTCAGTTGGATTGTAAACCCCTTTAAATGTGAAATTGCTGTTGTACCAGAAGAGTCTCAAGGGTTGGCAGAGGCACTTCTTGAGCTTCGATGCAATAATGAAGCACGTATTGCATCTGAAAACAAAGCAGATCTGTCATATTTTTGGATGTCAACAGCTGCAAAGGCATTCAAAATTGCACATGAGGAGGCAGTCAAAAAGTTGCTGCCTTTTGCAACAATCTACCTTTGCGAATAAGGATTTTCCACTCTAACGAACATAAAAACTATGCAGAAAAATCGATTGGACGCTAGAGACTGTATCCAAATTGCTCTGACATCAAAATGCCCCAATATTGATGCTCTCATATCAAAAATATGGCAACATCATTTCTCCAAAACCTGAAGTTTTGAAGTTGAAGCCTTCAAAGAAATTTTGTACAGATTCAATAACATTTTGAATTCCAATAATTAATAATATATGATTTCCTTCCTTTCAAATCAAGGGGGTAACATCAGCGTATCTAAATATATTTGGGGGTAAAAGGTAGACACTTAGATTTCTCAAGAAAACTTTCATTTTTATTTTATTTTGAATAAACAGAACTGAGCAATGATGATTTGTGGATTCATGCTGTGTGTGGGCTTCTACATGTTTAGAACTGAATGCATTTTAACTGTCCTGTTCTCTCCTACCTGTTCTTGTCACTTTCACCACCTGTGGCTGCTGATTTCTTTAGTTGCAGCTTGTCTGGGTCCTGGAATGTTGGGGGCCCTATTCGGAGAAAAAAATGGGCACATTTAGAAAATGCCAGTCAACTCTGGCGTTAAATCAATAGCACCCACGATTAATATTTAGGCCTTCCTCCAGCTCCAACATTAAAATAATAGTATAGACTTCATCACGTCTGACATTCAGTGAGAACACAGCAGGGAGGAGGGAGGCGGGGTGCCGGCACCGCGATCATGTAAGTATTTTTTTTAAAAAAGTATCCTGCTCCTCCCACCAACGAAGAGGGCAGAGCCATCAGGCGTCGGGGCCCACCACGGAATTCCCCGCCCCCCCGGTGGGCCAGTCTGGGTGTCACGATTGCTGTGCTGTGCTTGATAACATGAAACCTGTGATTGTCACAGAACTTGATAAACAGCAGGGGTGTCAAACAAAAACACAATATAATCTACTTTATGAAAATTCAGTTATATTTAATTCTACACAGCTTTGAAAAATATTATTATTATTATTATTATTATTATTATTTTTATTATTATTTTACTATTATTTTGCAATGCCATACACAGGGGGTTAGAGCATACAACAAAATATAAGGATTATAGTTCTTCGATGACAATTGATACACTACCTAAACCTTTCCTTTGTACCTTTGCCAGCTTTGCTCTTTGCGGTGTCTTCAATTCTCTTGAGTAACAGACGGCAAACGCAGCCGTCTACTAATTTAATGAGTGAGGTATTGCAGGTATTTTATGAATAAATCTACATGGCTTTCACATTCAGTGGTTAAACCACCAGCTCATTAGTATTGCATTCGTCGTTGCTTGCCAAGAGTAGCATTATTTCCTTGTAGGGCATATTGGTGTTTGTTGAAATTCCAGTAATAAAATAATAGCCTACACACTCATCTTTAGTAATAAGAGGGAAAAAAGCCCCTCCAGTTTTGCAAACAATTTCTGGCAACGTCCCCCTTTCCTGACATGCATCTGTGCAATTATGTAAGGAATTAGATTAGTGTATTGACTTGTTACTGAACATTTTTGGCTCCAACTTACTTTCCTGATTAGTGCATAGAGAAGGTAACTTTTGTTTCGGTAATTTAAATCGGTGTTGAATATTGCAATTTGCCACGAGAAGTAACTGACCATATTTAGCAAGCCACAAGTCTTCCAAAATCATGCTGATCTTATTTAACTTGAAAGAGCAGTGCAAAGACTTCCTGGAGCCCTGAATTACTAAGTACCGATATTTATTTTCAAATTAGAATATTCTAACATATTTCAAATCTTGAACAACCATACTAGTGTCTAGTTCAACATTTTCCAAAACTAAATATACCTCCCTATAAGGCTTATTCAGCATAAAGAGACTTAATTGTACTGTTTATTTCATTAATTATTTATAAAGCATTTTACAAGAAAGAAGTTCATTGAAAGTCACCACGCGTTTTCATGGAAGCATGAAATACTATTGTGACCTGATGGTATTAAGCATTACACTCACAAACATGTTTAGGAAACAGAGAAACAGAAGTTTTGAAAGGTCTTAGGTAGAAGTTTTAGGCGACTCTGGTAGGTTGTTCCAGAGATGGCGAGTGGTGTAGGAGAAGGCAAAGTGGTCAGATTTCCTTATTCAATTTAGGAGCCGTTACCTGGCGCCTGGAAGTACTAGCACGGTGGCTACGTGGTTAGCACTTCTGCCTTACAGCACTGGGGTTATGAGTTTAATTCCTGAACATGGTCTTATCTGTGAGGAGTTTGTATGTTCTCCCTGTGTTTGCGTGGGTTTCCTCCGGGAACTCCGGTTTCTTCCTACACTCCAAATACATATTGGTAGGTTAATTGGCTGCTAACAAATTGACCCTATTCTCTGTCTGTCTGTGTTAGGGAATTTAGACTGTAAGGGGCAGGGACTGATGTGAATGAGTTCTCTGTACAGCGCTGCGGAATTAGTAGCGCTATATAAATAAATGGCGATGTTGATGATAATATCTGATTGACTACAGGCATATTACTGGTTTCTATGATCAAATCTATTATCTGATTTGTTACTGCTTGGTGAAGTTCTATGGATGTAATGTATTGGTTGGCTGCAGGTTGGTCTAATCATGTGTATATTCTAATGATCTTATTGGGCACAGATTAGTTCTAGCGTTGATATCCTCCATCTCTCACACTCTTGTTACTTGCCCTCAGATCCCCTAACAGTGATGTGCCCCAATGTTCAACAGTTTGTTAGCACCTTTCCCTTTAGATTGTAAGCTCTAGTGAGCAGGGCCCTCTTCCCTCCTGTTCTCATTACCTATAACTTTTGCTCACTTGCTACACTGCCTCCTCCTTGGGCTCTCTGCCCATTGACTACACTTCTCCATTGTCTTTGCACCTCACCCTGCGCTGAATGTACCCATGCACTCCAGGTGCTGTTTTGAGAGTTGTAGTTTTATTTGCTTACTGTATTATATTGTGCTATTATACCATGTACAGTCTTGTTGTTTTCCTCCTGTACAGCGCTGTGGACCTCATGAGGCCCCTTATAAATAAAGGTTAATAATAATAATAATAGTAATAATAATAGTAATAATAATAATAATAGTAATAATAGTAATAATAATAGTAGTAATAATAATAATAGTAATAATAATAGTCGTAGTAATAATAATAGTAATAATAATAATAGTAATAATAATAATAATAATAATAATAATAATAGTAATAATAGTAATAGTAATAATAGTAATAGTAATAATAATAGTAATAATAATAGTAGTAGTAATAATAATAATAGTAATAATAATAATAATAGTAATAATAGTAATAATAATAGTAGTAATAATAATAATAGTAATAATAATAGTAATAATAATAGTAGTAGTAATAATAATAATAGTAATAATAATAATAATAGTAATAATAATAATAGTAATAATTATAGTAGTAATAATAATAGTAATAATAATAATAGTAATAATAATAATAATAATAATAGTAATAATAATAGTAGTAATAATAATAGTAATAATAATAATAGTAATAATAATAGTAATAATAATAGTAGTAATAATAATAATAATAGTAATAATAATAATAATAGTAATAATAATAATAGTAATAATAGTAATAATAATAATAATAATAATAATAATAATAATAATAGTAATAATAATAATAATAATAATAGCACTGTAAGCGCTCTGGTCTGTCTACAAGTTGGTCTAGTCATGTAAATGTGGACTGATAAAAAAGAATACTATAGGCATTCTCATCCCAAAGAAACATGCCAAAAATATAATAAAAATACAGTATTTTAATGAGTTGTAATAACAAGAGACTTGTGTCAAATGCAAAGTTATTAAATGATCATTATTCCTCATAAAACAAGATTTATTGACTCTGATTGCTGGTTTTGGCTGCCATGATAAAATAACATCATGTGACGATTGCCTGCTTATCTTCTTACATCATGATTGGATAAATCAGACAGATGTGATTGTTCTGCAGGCAAGCCAAAGAAATGGATTACAAACTGCGAAACCTTTCCCGTCTGCCAATAACCCAACACAAAGGACAGTGAGATTATTCTTACTCAATGTAGGTAACATAGTCAGGTTATAAATTAAAATGACCAAGTTGAGAAGATCAACATTCTTACTTACAAATGATTAAACATAGAAATCGGAGATGGAAAAGGATATAGGATATAGGAATACCAGTTAATAGAAACTAGCAGTGCTCAGTGCCAGGAGGTGACAGCAAAGGCTATAAAATCGGGAAATATGCACATGAAGCAAATATAGGTTTTTATATGTTCATGGCTAGTGCTACCATTGGACAACCTAAGGTGGCCACCTAGGACATCACGGTATATGTGACTCATTCGGTGATTTCCTGTCATCGTGGTACTAGATACCCTCAGCAGAAATGGAGGCAGCTTCGTACCTGTGAAGCTGCGGACTGCTGCTCCTCCATGTCAGTGATAGGCCGGAAGTGTGGCGCTGAGCTATGATGTCACAACCCAGAGCCACACTCCTCAGTCTGACACAGAGGTGCAGAAGATACTGCACTCCGCATGTACCCCACCTGCTCCACACAAGGTAAGAAGGGGGGACAGGACCTGAAGGTGGGTAGACTCTGTATAGGTAATTAATAACAACTGTTAAGATAATTTATATATGAGCAGAGTGGAACTGTGGTGGATCATGTGTGCAGGAGTGGCGGAGCAAGGCTAGAACTGAGATATGATAGGGGAAAAGCAGGGGTGGAAGAGAGAAGGACAAGTGCTTATAGTCTGTATTTTTTCCTGAGAGGGGTTAAGTGGCTCTGTCCTGTATATTGTATAAAATAGGCTTAAAAGGCCATGTGTCAGGATCAGGAGAGAGACACTTAACTCCTCTCAGGAATAGGTATTGGGAGACAAGAACTTAGTCTACCTAGATGACCTTATAGTCTTTGGATGGACCCTTCAAGAGCATAACGAGAGGCTGTTCAAGGTACTGTATCACGCCTATGCCAGACCACTGTAAAATATGTGGGGCACATGGTCAGCAGAGAGGGAGCGACCACAGATTTAGCTAAGGTGGAAGCCGTGCTAGAGTCACCTTGGCCCACAAAGTTGTGGGAGCTCCGGTCTTTTCTATGTTGCTGTGGGTACTATCGGAGGTTTGTGGCAGGATACTCTAAACACACCAAGCCTTTGACTGACTTGATGCAAGGTTACCCACTACCAAGCGGATAGCTCCCCCGGAAGAAGAGAAAGACTTAAGGAGGCACTGGAGAGAGAGAGACATTTCAGCTCCTCTTTCAGAGTGCTAGGGAAAGGGGTGTTACATTTATTTTCTCTCTCAGACAAGAAATATTTCTATCTTGAATCTCTGAATATTGGTTGTTATCTTCTAAGTTACACAATACGCTAAACTCATTAACAGAAGAAAAACAATGGCGCTCACACAATACTAATACTCACACCGTTTTGTGTCTGGGAGCCTCTAAATTGGGCCTGGTCAAACTGTGGCTCTCCAGGTGTGAAGTTACAAGTTCCAGCATGTCCTGGCAGCTGTCAGCTGGCTATCTACTGATAAAGCATTTATCTGGCGCTTGTAGGTTTACAACCCCTGGAGAGCCACAGGTTGTCCAGGCCGGCTCTAAAGTTAAGAGGTGTCCATCTTCTCATTAACTAGAAGCGGAAACAGAGAAATTAGCGCTTCATCGTCAATGTCTCCTAATTTATGTGTAGGTGATCTATCTGGTAATCACATACTCTACTTCTAAGCTCATATGAGCACCTCCAAAGGGAGTTCTACTATACTGGTAAATCCAATAGCTCTAGATAATGTAAATATTCATTAGTAACACTAGTGGATTTCAAATTCACCATGCAATATGCTATAATAGTTACTGATCTATGTATGTTGTCATATGTACAGGCCAAAAGGAAAAGACCTGTTTTAAAAGTGGGAGACATCTGATTGGTTGTGACACAGGGAAAATAGGGATTGATTGATGCCAAGGGACTAACACCCAATCATATAGTGACCACTCGTGTATTGATACCAAGTTCTTGCTGTCAAAAGCTATTTCCCCAGTTAAGCACCAGGGGAATCTCATTGGAGCACTGTGCAGTGACATCATTACCCTGCTATAGCGCACGATTTGCCTATGTAAAAATCTTCTTTACCCACCACACTGACAAAGAAATGGAAGATAGGGAGATAGCAGAGAAGAAACAATAGAGAGAAAAAAAGGAGGAAATAAGTTTCCGTCTCAGAGCCCAGCACTTTTCAGTATTACTCAGCTTGTATAGTTCCATAGTATAAGGAAACAGTCTACAGTGTTTCTACGAAGACATATTTCACTCAGCACAGACCAATATCTAATCAGACTTTCTTCTGTTTTTAAACATTGCAGCTGGAGTCCATTATTCTGGCATTAAAGTCAGAACTTATCGTGAGTAGTATATTTCTCTTCACTGTCTTCACTGAAATTATCCAAACTTAGACATTATTATTTTTTTTTTGGAAAGAGTTATGCAGATTTAGATTGTTTAAATGGTTGAGGTCTAGTGTGGTAATTTAAATCCTTTTTAGTAATTAAATAAAATTCACTGCTATGTTCAGATGAGACAGACAAGATCCAAAACAGATATCCACCGGATGGGTGCAAAGAGCTTGCTAATTATTACCAATTTTTTTAAAAGCACAGGAACAGTACTTTGCTATTAGATGCACCAGTAAAAATATTACTGTGTTTTGTATTATTATGTTTTCAATAATGTTTTGTACAATTATTCAGTTAGATCTATTTCTGTTTATTTTTATGCACTGCCATGCCATTCATAAGCTCCAATGTCACAGCATCTATATTTTATGGCATCAGCATTTAAATAAATAATTGTTGAGACTTTGGAAGTACTGGGAAAATCCATTTGAAAATAATGTATATCCCAAAATAATAATTTTTCAGTAGAATGTTGTCCTAAGTAATTAATGTTCACATATATTTTCTAACACTGTTTTTTTAATTAGATTGACCAAATAAAACATTGTGACTGCTAATCAACATTGTTTACAATCCTGAGGTACGAGCACAAAGAAAGAATGACAAGCTGACAAAAAGATGTGTATGAAAATGATTTACTTAACTTCAATTTATAAGATTGGCACACAAATAATAATTTCTTGGATCATTGAAAGAATCCCAGGTCATGGCCACAATTTGGAATACATGTCACTCCCAAAACATCTTCATCAAGGAGATCTGCAAAATGTTTCTCCATCCAACAGAGATTCCAAAGAACATCTACAATTTTCAGTCCTTTCTATGTTTTTGGCTTCATAAAATAACTAGGATACAGTACTAACTTTAGACAAGACAGTAGATGGCATTACTACTCTATCTTAGTATAAAATGTGAACATTAACATTCAATCTAGCTTACATTATAATGATATACAGGATATCACTCATATCGGACCTGATTCATCAAGGTACGCAAACACATACGCATCTGTGTTTCATACTTTGAGTGACGCAAACCGTTATATTTGCGTTGGAGTTTGAGATTGAGTTGACTTTGAGTGCCGTATCTGCTCTGTTTGCGCTGCGTATGTGGTGTTTTACGTAGCTCAAGTCCCGTTTGCGTACCTTGATGAATCAGGCCCATCATTCTTGAACAAAGGACAATACATAGTCTATGAAATCTATTTTTAAGTGCATTACATCATTTTTAATCTGATGTATGTCTACAATATGGTTTGGAAATGTGATAGCATCTTAATTCTCCCTCGGTTATATAGTCTTCACAATATAATGTTCATGCATAAAGATACAATAAAATTACCACAGTTTTTGATAAATGCTTTGAGGCTTTGATTTCGACTCACAGAGATGTAGTTGCCGGTGCAGTGACTTGGCCGGCTCCACACAGAGATGTAGTTGCCGGTGCAGTGACTTGGCCGGCTCCACACAGAGATGTAGTTGCCGGTGCAGTGACTTGGCCGGCTCCACACAGAGATGTAGTTGCCGGTGCAGTGACTTGGCCGGCTCCACACAGAGATGTAGTTGCCGGTACAGTGACTTGGCCGGCTCCACACAGAGATGTAGTTGCCGGTGCAGTGACTTGGCCGGCTCCACACAGAGATGTAGTTGCCGGTGCAGTGACTTGGCCGGCTCCACACAGAGATGTAGTTGCCGGTGCAGTGACTTGGCCGGCTCCACACAGAGATGTAGTTGCCGGTGCAGTGACTTGGCCGGCTCCAGCTTCTGACATCACCTGACTTGTAACTGTAGCTGTCAGATTACAAGAATTCTGCAGGATCCACATGGTATCTGGTAAGTTCCTTCTTACATTTAAATTGGGCATAGAGCTGATACATTTCATGGGTGATATAGGGCTTGTGTAATTAATGGGGGGGGCTTGTATATTTAATGGATGCTCATGGCTGGAATAAAGGAGGGACATCAACTTATAATACGTGACTTGTAGTGTTGGGATTTGTAAATGTATGTATGATTCCGTACCTTTATATAATCTGAAATGATTACTTCTCTTTCCTCTGTGGTTGACATCACACTACCAATTGGTTCCATTTGGCTGAAGAAGTGCCCTCATACAAAATGAAGATGGCCTGTAATCTCTACATAAAATGACCATGTATTTAAAACGCCAAATCAGAAAGGAGCATTTATAATTAATGTCATTGGTTTTTCATCACCCTAAAACTACAGACAGTAACAGCAGTTATCTTTTTTGTAAACTACTTAGTGTGTTGATTGTATCCCCTCTTATAATTATACTATTATTACAGATGAAGTGAAATACAAAAGAGATAGAGAAAAATAGGAAATGCCCAAAAAAAGAGTTGTACTTACCAATTGTATTTCTGAGCTGTGATCAAACAATCTGATCCTGCACTCTACAGCCCGAATGTCTTCCTCCCCAGCCTTTCAACTTTCGACTGGCTGATCGCTATCAAAAGCAATGTAGATAAAGGCAGGGTCATACAATGAGGAACAGTGACAAGTTCATCTTGGACAGCAGAACTCTAAGGATGGCAGAAGCAAGTCTTCCACCTCACCTTACAGCCACCTACTAACTTACCTTGTTACAGCGTGATACACAGACCAATATCCATACAATTTGTCCTGAAATCATAGTATGACAAGAACACTGGTGAATGAAAGAGGGATTTATAGTATTGTGGAGGAAGTATACTTATTCTGTACTCACATCTCATACATTGACAGCAGGTGGTTGTCAATTTATGGCACAGTGATTGCTTATTTAGCATCATGGTACCCTATATATAGGGGCTGTACATGGTATCGAAGATTCATATAAAAATTTGGTGGGTGCACAGCGAAGCCGCTCCACCCGCACAAGGCCCAACTTATGCTCTTCTGAGCATGTGCAGGGACTGGCGCATAGACAATGAAGTCCCATTTGGGTAGTTCTGCTCCTGCCTATATATTTCCATCCATTATGTAAACACTGTTTGAGTAACACATACAGAAGTGGAAGCTGCTCAATCAATTTATAGGAACAAACACACAAAATTTCCCCCCAGCACACCAGGGGCGGATCTAGAAAACTACTGTACTCGGGGCGATTTAGGGGGGAGGTGATTTAGGCCCCGCCCCTTTCTAACATCTTAGGCTGCCGACCGCTGCACACTATGTGCAGGTCCGTCCAGCCGTGACAGGCAGGGACAGTGTGCTGCCCGGCTGCTCTGACTGTGTTTTAAACACAGTCTCAGCAGCCGGGCAGCACACTGTCCCTGCCTGTCACGGCTGGATGGACCTGCACATAGTGTGCAGCCATCGGCAGCAAGTGTCTGCTAGGGGGGGCCCGATCGCCCCCCCCCCCCGGATCCGCCACTGCAGCACACTGCTATAGCCAGCAAAAGACCTACTGTAGATAAAAATGCAAAAGTTTTAGTTGCACACATTTGCAAATGTATGTTAAAGCCACCCGCCACTCCAAGGCGCTTTTGTTAATAGGGTGGTCCTAACTCTAAACAATGAGAGTCCCATATATTTGGGCCATACATATGTGTTTTTAAATTGAGAGCTAACTTACCAAAGAGGTACCCCAGAAGCCTCCAAACAGCAATTCAGTGCCAGTACCTCCTCTCAGCTACTGACACTAACATGCCTCTCAGACAAATACAAAAGTGGAAGCTGCTCAATCAATTTATAGGCTATAGCAGGTGCTTGAAAGGGTGGGGTTATCCTGAAAGGAACAATCACACAACATTTTCCCCCAGCACACTGCTATAGCCAGCAAAAGACCTGCCATTTCTACAATAGATATAAATGCAAAAGCGCCTTGGTGTGGCGGGTGGCTTTAACATACATTTGTAAATATGTGCAACTAAGACTTTTGCATTTTTATCTATAATAGATATAATATAATAATATCTAACTCAGGATAACAGGCACCCCCAGCTGGCTGCTTTCGATCGGACTTATTCTCTACTTTGTTATAAAGCATAGTATAAGACTGAACGGGAACAGCTGACTTATGTGTCACATGACTTCCTCTGCACATAGCTGTGAGATCACAGGGCATACCAAAGAAAGAGGAGTGAGTGTACGCTATATTGTGTGTGCTCCATCCTTCCTCTGCGGGCTCCTGCTGTGAGCAGCATGTGGGGGAGGTGTGAGAGGCATGTGGGGAAGGTCAGGTGGGCATGGAGGAAGGTCTGATGAGCATGGGGGTGGGCGAGGTGTAGGGGGCATATGGTGTGGTCTGGGAGGTATGTGGGGAGATTGAAGGAGCATATATGGAGGTGTGAGGGGCATGTGAGGAGGTGTGAGTGGCATATTGGGGGCATGGGAGGAGGTCTGAGTAGCATATTGGGGGAATGTGAGGAGGTGTGAGTGGCATATTGGGGGAATAGGAGGAGGTGTGAGTGGCATATTGGGGGCATGGGAGGAGGTCTGAGTAGCATATTGGGGGAATGTGAGGAGGTCTGAGTGGCATATTGGAGGCATATGACGAGGTCTGAGTAGCATGTGTTGGAGTTTTGGGGGCTTGTTGGGGTCTGAGAGCATGTGGATACATTTTGTATCAAGTTAGGATCTGAGAGCACATCGCACTATCTCTGGAGCAAGCAGGAGATCTGAAAGGTGGTGGTATTTTGGCACAAATGTTGGGGAATTTTGGGATGAGTGATGTGGGCATCCCAAGGTATTTCCGCCCTTTTTTTATTTATTATTGAAATGAAAGTTGATGTGTGGCCCTTGAAGTATATTAAGCTGCCTATCACTGATCCAACTGGTCTAAGCTTATGTCATTTTTGTTACATACAAAAGAGAATTGAAACCCACAATATCATTTTTAAAACAGATAATTAAATTTATTCATCAACATATTTTCTGCTATCTTCCTTTGCAAATGATTCTTTCCTGTTTTGGAAACTGTTCTTGCTTCCTAGTATAAACTAGTCTGTCCAGAAGCTTGTTATCTGCAGAAATGGATTATCTTAATTGTTTATTTTTCATTAAAATGATTACAAACTAAAAAACCTTATGTCCCAATGATTTAAAGATCTCTGGCAAAATTTGTTTTAGGGTTTAGCCCTCTTCCTCCCAAGCACAATAGGTAAGTATATGAATAATAAACCTTTTAACATTGCTATGTGATGTAATATCTGAAATAAAAATGGGATTATACATTAAAAATGTTTTTCTACAATAATGATAAAAACTGTGCAAATAATGCTGGTAGGTACCTGGCTATATGCTGCGATAAGTAAAAACACCTATGGATAGGTGTGTGGGGTGCTGGGACAAAATGAAGACAGTCACATCCCCCAAAATGATTCATAGCATTTTTGGGGGTTTAGTTCATACAATGTAGTTCATCAAATGTATGGAATAGTGCTAAACTGCTGTGATTGGCTATGTAAAATACAAATCAAGATGCAGCATCACACTTAAAAGGATAATTCCAGAAAAATATTACATTTATTCAAATCCCAGATTGCAGGTTTGTGGGGTCCACATACCAGGGATCCTGGCATTTTGGGAGAAGTCAACCCAACTAGTGCTGCCTCGAGTCCTCTGTTAATGTTGACAACCTGTGGTCAATGAGGGTAAAGGTACTGCTGCAGGTTTGCACGGCACACCTACAGTATACTATATTAAGGAGGGGTGCTGATTAAAATGGACTATTTGGTTGGAATTACACTTTACCTCCTAACAATATATTATGCACACCAGGAAACATATGCAGAATAACAAATGCAACCTTGCTATGTTATATTACATATTGAATTAAAAGTGCGGTTCTTAGTGCACATTTTGATCAATTTTGACCAAATTAATTTTGGTTCAGCGCCCCACCCATAGAGCAGTATATAGCTACTTTCCTATGCAGCTGAAAAAAATGGTACATTTAGAATTATGCTTAATTTTAATTATTTTTCCTCCTAGCTGTTGACAGTAGTGTGAGATGACCGTGTCTTGAGATATTTGATAATTATTTAATTTAATCTATGTCCAGCAGTTTCATAGGCCTGCAGTAAACTTGCTCTGTCACAAGGTGGAGCTGTAACACTTGCAATTAAAATAGAACATAAGAGCTTCCCTTTGTGCTATGTAGATCCCCCCCAAAAAAACTGTAGCAACTGAATAATCGGTTTTGCTTGTTTTTTTTATTTATTTTCTTCTATCTGTATCTGTATTCTTCTATCTGACAGATTTACTAAGAAACTGCAGCCAAAAACTTAGACTAGGATTAAAGATACAATGGAGGGTATTTACAAAGCAGGTACAAAGTTTATCATCCACATTCAAGGTTCGCCGTTCACATTAGAGCACGGTTAAAAATGTATCCATTTAAGTTTCAGTACGTGTGAACCTGCTTGAATGCATGCAAACTGGCTCGATTTCGAACCGGTTCACATTGCTCAAAATTACTCCAAATTTTTAGTCACTCTAAAGTTCCAGAATTTCCATTCAGCTTTCAAACTTTAAATCCAACTCGACAAATCTGTTTAAGAAACAGTTTTACACAATGCTGAGCATCTCTAGTTGTGTGTAGATGACAGGTTAAATTCCAAATGCCACTAGAAGCATATGGGTATATTTACTAAACTGCAGTTTTGAAAAAGTGGAGATGTTGCCAATAGCAACCAATCAGATTCTAGCTGTCATTTTGTAGAATGTACTAAATAAATGATAGCTAGAATCTGATTGGTTGCTATAGGCAATTTTTCAAACCCGCAGTTTAGTAAATATACCCCATAGTGCGTACTCACTTTGGCTCACGTCTGGAAAGATTTATCCTGAACCACATTCTTTTCTGACCCTCCTATAGATTAACTTCATCCGGTAGCCTAGGTACCGAGCTAGTGCAATGCCAGCGTTCATGATTAGAAATAGTGATAACTCTTATCTCTAAAGTTAAGCTCTGTATGAAACATAACTCTTACTCCTGCCATTACTTATTTGGCTTTCTTTTGGATAGAAAACTGATTGTAATTTAATCTTCATCTGATCCAGATGAATGTCCTTTCTGAGTAATTACCATGATGTTGTATCACTTCTTCTCTTTCTGGCTTCATTGTGAGCAAGATTTAATTACAAAAAAGAACCCACATGCAATTTCAGATGAATAGAATTGAGTCTAAAACATTTTTACGGCACCAGACAAATTGTAAACCCGAAGAATTATTCACAAGTCTCCAATCTGCATAAGTGGAGCAATTATTTTGTACTGACATAAAAGAGATCTTTTTTTAAGAGTAATACAACAGTTCTGTATATTTCGGTTTTCGTAAGTTACTTTTTATTAAAAATATGGCCAGGGGGAGAGAGGGGATACAAATAGGAAAAAGAGGAAGGGGTCTGGGGGGAGAAAGGGGGTCAAACATAGAAGTATATAACACAATAACATGGAAAGAAGAAGAATGCTTTCCTCAGTACAATGCAGAAGTGGAGAGAAATTAAGAAATAATAAATAAATCTGTGATTAGATGGACTTCCACCTTGTATGTTGTGTTCTGCTGGGGACCGGCTGGTCTTGCCTTTTGATTTTCCCAAATGCACCCCCTAATTACAGTAGAAGAAGCTTTTGCTGCTGCCACCAGTAGACTCCTTCATCGGCACTTAAGACCGCTACCTTCTGGGTAACTCTCACTGCTAGGGTACCTCCTTGCTGGGCACCTGGGCTGATACACCTCTTGGCTTCACATCAGGGTTGCTGTGGATGGTCCCCCCTGGCCTATCACACTGGGCAGAGCTGCAGCTAGCGGGCAGAGCGTTGGTACTGGATGAAGGGTTCCAACCACAGAACAGCAGGATAACAGATTTGATTGGTCTAATCTGTAGGTTACAGGAATTACAGCACAGGTAAGTAGCTGTGAAAGCAGGATCTTGAAGCAGTGATGTTTATTTAGCTCATGTAGTCATGATAAAATAATCCCATAGATTGTAAGCTTGCGAGCAGGGTCCTCTTACCTCTCTGTATGTATTACCCAGTATTGTTTTATTACTGTTTGTTCCCAATTGTAAAGCGCTACTGAATCTGTTGGCGCTATATAAATAAATGTTTATAATGATGATGATGATAATTACTTTTCTCTCTATAATAGCACAGATTTATCAAACCTTTCAAAAAGGAAAAGTGGAGGTGTTTCAGATTCTAGCGATCATGTTCCAGAATGTACTAGATAAATGATCGCTAGAATCTTCTTTATAGCTAGCATCTTCAATTTTATCCTTTTTAATAAATCTATCTCTATGGATCAGGTAGTAAGAGGGGAAACTAACCCTGTAGCCCCAATAGCCTAAACATTTCCCAAGCACTTTCTATGCATGTTTACCATACTTGCCAACTCTCCCGGAACGTCATTTTGATCCCACCCCCACCCCCCCCCCGCGACAAAACGTCCTTTTACTTGTGGGGTTGGGGCCAAAATGACACAATTTGAGGCGCACCGCCCCTTCCCGCCCATTAGTCACGCCCCTCTCCCGGACATCGCCTACTGAAAGGCAAGTATGATGTTTTACTGACTTTTGCAAAGGAAGGAATCAGTTAATCAAATGTATCCATTGCTCAAGTTCTGGATTTGACAAGTCCTTCCCTCATAACAATATGTATTTCCTGCATAAAAGAGGCTTTCTGTAAGGAATGCTTTATGAGGATGTGTAGATGATGAGCAAGAATCTCAAGCAGAGCAAGAAGGATAATCTATGGGTTATTTATGATCAGCAGGGCCAGTCTCTTGTTCCACCTGCTTAGAGATGACACATGTGGCGTGAAGCCCATTTGGTGCTTCACTGCTCATACGCCAGTCATCCATACCCCATGTGCATCATCCCATATTTGTCACATTAGGCAGTGGCCACATTTGTGTGACATCAGTATAGAGATCAGCAAGTGTCCTCATCCCCCACTTACATCCCCATGCTGCATCATGTACTGTGGATAATTCTATAAAGTTGGGAATATCCTGTAAAGAGGCAAGAGGGAAAAAATAGGGAGTGAATGTCTCAATGTTATGAGCCTTGTCCCAAATTTAAACAGAAGATAACCTCTTCCCACTGCTTTTTCCTGTTAGCAGGAGGTAAAACCAATAATTTCCTAGAGGGGAAGCTACCCTGACCCGCAGCTGCTTCTATATCAATAATGACATTGCTTTAATTTACTTTTAGCCAACCGTGAGCATGCCGTAGATACGATGCTTGAAAGTAGAGATAATACTTAGATTGAACCACCATTATATCACCGATTCTGGAGTGTTCTAGGAGGTTTATTTCCTGATAAAAAAGATATAGTAAATTATTCAAGCATACAGGAATATTATTGTTGGATTCAAGTAATTGAATGGTGGAAAATATAAATTAATATCTGGGTGCAAATGCAGCAGTTGTGCCAAGGACTCTATTTCTATAGAGTGGAACGCTCTGCTGAAGTCCACTACCCAAAGGGATGGACTCTATTTCTATAGAGTAGACCACCCTCCTGAGGTCAGCTACTCAAAGGGATAGACTCTATTTCTATAGAGTGGAACGCTCTGCTGAAGTCCACTACCCAAAGGGATGGACTCTATTTCTATAGAGTGGACCGTCCTCCCAAGGTCAGCTACTCAAAGGGATAGACTCTATTTCTATAGAGTAGACCACCCTCCTGAGGTCAGCTACTCAAAGGGATGGACTCTATTTCTATTGAGTGGACTGCCCTCCTGAGGTCAGCTACTCAAAGGGATGGACTCTACTTCTATAGAGTAGACTGCCCTGCTGAGGTCCACTACCCAAGGGAATAGACTCTATTTCTATAAAGTGAACCACCCTCCTGAGGTCAGCTACCTAAAGGGATGGACTCTATTTCTATAGAGTGGACTGCCCTCCTGAGGTTAGTTACTCAAAGGGATGGACTCTATTTCTATAGAGTGGACCACCCTGCTGAGGTCCACTACCCAAATATATAAGAATATAAACAGCATCAGATTTGCTTATCAGGGCAAAAACACTTATTGTATATGAGGAATAAGGAGCATGTTAACACTTCCCAATCCAGGGTCACCTGAGCACCAGAAGCCACTTATCCACCAAGTGTGTCTCCTATAACAATATATCAGGGGAATGTATCTTGAGATAATCATATAACAAATCTCTCATGCTTTTATTGTTAGGACCATGGCATTCCAGGAGTTTAATCTAAGATTGAAGGTCATATTTTGAGGAATGAGGGAATGTCTGTATAGCTATGAGTGTTACAAAGCATAATTTTCTGCATATATACTTATTTCTAATGGTATGTTATTCTGGCCTACTCTACAGCAGACTCCTGAATTTCAGGGAGTTCTATCGGGGTTCAGGCACGGTAGACCACTATCTGTATCCCATCTCTCCTTCTTGTAAGGATGGTGGGATGGAGCCTTGATGATACAATTCCCGCCTTGCTGGGCAAATTATGATGACCCAAATCACATCATCATGTCTCCACCCCCCACTGCAGGCTGACATGATCACATAATAGCGCAGCGGGGGCAGCGATGATACAAATTGGATTCGCCAGGGCAGTGATGCCGCGAATCACATCATCATGCCCTACACACTTGCCCCTTGGACCTACTCTCTTGGAGGGGAGGTCTATAATGTAGACATGTATGTCATGTGTGCATTTAAAAATTGAGATAAGGAGCTAAGTGGTACAAACTGAAAAAAAATTAAAGAAGAGGGAACTCAACTGGGAAACATGGGTAACATATTCCCAAATTAGTGCACCTTGCATCCTCTATATCAACTTAAAGAAGATCCCATTTACTCACCTATATTAAGTATCATCCTAAATCATGTAACGAACAGTATACCCAGAAATGGCTGCATGTGGATACATATTACCTTGCATTCCCATAAAAAACATTACCAAAATATTTATAGTAAATGGAGATAAAGATATATTTAGACCCAAACTAGCACAATGAGATTCTGGTTGAAAGCCGCTGAGTAGAAATGATGTCATGTAATCTTTCTTTGACCTCTGGGATCTATCAACTTGCAATATTTCCGCCCACAATTATTTGCAGTTTAGCTGAGTGTGCAGTTGATTAATCTAAGTGCATGTCATGGAGCTGCCATCTCTCATCAGAAAAACGTCTCCTGACCTTTGGAACTTCAATAGAGAACTTGGGATAGATAGATGACAGTATTAGAATTTTTGTATTAAGGTTTATGTCTCTGCATGGTGGCTTAGTGGTTAGCACTTCTGCCTCACAGCACTGAGGTCATGAGTTCAATTCCCCGACCATGGCCTTATCTGTGTGGAGTTTGTATGCTCTCCAAGTGTTTGAGTGGGTTTCTTCCCACACTCCAAAAACATACTGGTAGGTTAATTGGCTTCTATCAAATTGACCCCAGTCTCTCTCTCTCTCTGTCTGTGTGTGTATTAGGGAATTTAGACTGTAAGCTCCAATGGGCAGGGACTGATGTGAATGAGTTCTCTGTATAGCGCTGCGGAATCAGTGGCGCTATATAAATAAATGATGATGATGATGTCTCACTGGCCTTAGATTGACCTCTTTATCTGAATAATTATGGAATCTTGTTAAGCACCAGGCTGTGGGTCCTTAGAAGTAACTCGGTGAGTTTGCTCAATAGTAAAACATGATTCAAGTCCTCTGCTCCAAAGTGGGCAAGCAACTACATCTCTAGAAGTTATTTCACTGGCGCTACCTCCAAATAAAGGTTATTGTTACATATTTTGTATTCTAAATACTTTGCCTGACACTGTCAGATTTTGGGTTGTTGATGAACAAAGGCATCACTAGTATTAGAATCTTGAATTTCAGATATACACCTCTGAAGTGCGGCTACTGGGTTTGTCATAATCATATTTGATAAGATTAAGTGTGACTTTCACATCATTTTGCCAGATAACGCATTTTGGCATATTACATCCTTTTTCACATCTGCAAGCTGTAATTTAGGTTCTGAGATGACCGGTGCTATAAGGTCAGAGGATCAGACCTGCTTGTCCCAAATAGCACACATTTTTTTTAAATTATTTTATTTCTCTGCCCAGCGGGTGACACGCCCACAAATAGGTGGGGGGGATGTGGCCCAGGGGGGGGGGGTGTGATGTGTCGGGGGGGGGGGCTGTCTGTGTCTGAGAGGGTTGTGATGTGGCTGGGGGGTGGCATGATGTGTCTGAGCAGTGGCGTGGCTGGGGTGATAAATGTAATGTTTTATTATAAGGTATGTATTATATACTGCGTGATCTGTGTTATGTACTGTGTTCCCTTATTGCCTATTTTCAATATTTCATGTACCTGTACATTTTCCAAAACAGGTCCCAACATTCCAGGATGCAAACAAGAATCCAGTACCAGGTTGTGAAAGCTGCAATAACAGGTAACAGCAACAATATTTTAATGCATAATATGTCATGTTTAAAGCGACACAGCTATGCCCCATGTTGACCATGCCCCAAAACTGTGACCACTCCCCCTTCAGCGACGCTGCAGCAAAGCGGTGGCACACACCCCTTTCCTTTCTCCTATATGGAGTGGGGGGCAAAAAGTTGATGTACCAGGGCACCACATTTCTCCTAGCGGCCCTGTTAAGGCAGCTTGCACCCCGGATTACTTGTTATATTGTTACTATTTATGGTATATGGTCAGTTTATAGGAGCATTTTATAATGTGAGTGGCAAAAAGCAAGGAATCTTACAGTTTTATACATTCTAATGTGTTTTATGTCTTTTTTTTTTTCCGCTTGTAATTGGTTTAAAAGGTCAGACCGTTCCGTTACATATAGTTAACTGTAAGTTAATAAAAATAAAGGGTTATAATTTAGTTTAATTGTTCACTATTCTTTATAGATTTCTATTGGCTAAAACTGGGTTATGCAGTGTTTCGAAATCACACAACTTTACGACATGCACTAAAAATTCATTATAAAAAATCAAAATTCATTTATGTTTTAAAAAATCTAGAATAATGTTACAATCTATTCTTAAAGGGGAAATTTGCTTTTGGAAGATTCCCTGTTATCCTACCTGCCCCCTCCCATTACCTTCTGGCAGGCAATTTGGGTTGTGAGCCCACAGCACGGGAAAGAGACTGTTAATCATGTTTTTCCCATAGAGCTCAACAGAAGCACTCTATTGAGAGCTATTGGAATTTTCAGGAAGTGGACTTCTCCTTTGTAGTAATATGGCAATCATTGCTTTTACAAAACATACCTAGAAAGACTCATGTGAACGGACACTCTTATGATGAGGACAACACCACAGTGGTTTTGTCCGACATATAGTTCACTGAAATATTTATCTTTAAAGTTATATAATCAAGTTGATGATTTGCAAACAGTTGAAAATAAAGAAAATGATCACACTCTATGCAGTACTAGGAATTAACTCTTTGCACAGAACTACACCATTATATGTCTGGCAGGCTCTGTAGTGAGCAGGATAGTAGTGTAAGGCTGGGCACACACTGCAGGTTTTTCAGCTGATCACACGATATACGATCATTCGGCCCGATATCGCATTAGTGTGTACACTGCAATGATGAACGATTATCAATCCAAAGCACATTGTATCGTTTGGTTTGATTTTTAAACTAGGCTAAAAATCTTGTTCAGCTTTGGAACAAAGTCGTTTCAATTCTGCAGTGTGTACGCACTGAGGACCGGCAGTGTCCATAGATCTCTATGGAGTGTGCAGAGTCTTGATCTTTTCAGCAGATGGTTGTGACAGATGAAGATCACAGATCTGAAGGTACAACGTGTTTGGTGTGTACACATGAATAGGCTGCTGATCAGGACTATTGGTTTTTTTCCAGTTGTTGGTAAAATTGCTAACGATTTCATAAGGAGAAATTTACTGTAGTGTCTACCCAGCCTAAGAGCTCAGACTACTATATTTTGAAACTGAAATGATAAGTGTCAGCTGAACTCTCTGGCTCAATGAGACTGTTTAGGAAAACCTTTCATATATGCCTATATTTTTACCAGAAGGTAGTAGAACAGTTAATAATAATTTGCAGATTATTTTATGATACGAACTTTCATTAAAAATGTTTATTTTTTAATAAACAAGCGCTAGGGTGGGATTTAGTGCAAAACGTATCAACAGGTGTGAGCTAGATATGAGGCATTTCAATGAGTGTTCCACTTTTTGCTTGACAGTCCCAATTTTGCAGGCACGGAGGGCATTTCCTGTGTTTTGGGGGCCAAGGAGGTTTGGAGAACATGACAGGGATGATTGGATAATGTGATCAATGTTCTCAATTTTCTAAAATGCTATTATTGTCAGGTATTGGAGAAATCTATAAAGAGCCTTCTGTCCCACTGCTTCCCAGAAAGGTAGAGAAAGCAGAGATTGATGAACATAGGAGGCTTATATTGTATTTTGTGAAGAGCCTACACAAATATCACTTCCTATTGGGTCCATTGTGATTAACCAAGTACATGCCTTCTCTGTCATTTAAATACTTTCATAATCATTGAGAGAGAATTAAATCACTTTTTCATCTTTCTTATTTTCTAAACACCCCCCACTGTTCACACACTAATAATTTGGTTTCCCACCATTTGCACCAATCAGTAATGCCCAATGCTTACAATTATTGGGGGGGCCTCTCACGGAGGACCAGATGATTTGACGCAAGTCTAGAAATGATAGCCAGCTCTTAATAATCAAATCAAAAGTGGTCTGTATTATTATATAACTAGATACCTTGGGGTTTATTATATATTATAAAATGTTTCCTATAATGTTCTCTCAGTACTTTATACAAAGTGCCTTTTCTAATCATGTTTAGTCCCTAATGTTTGTGTGTAACCAAGTGTGATGTGCACATATACACAGAAATGTTAAGTAAGACTTTTCATGCTTTTTGTTTACTTGTGAAATAATTTGACATCAGTCCCCTTGAAATTCAATTTCTACATCCAATTCCAATTTTAATGGCAAACTGACATAAGATATCTGGACATGATTATCCCTCCTCAAACAATGACTATTGGGTAACAGTAAAACGCAGATTAACATCTTCTTGGCATTAGCCCAGAACACACATTTCACACTACAAGCCACTTGTAGCAACAGGGAAGAATCGTTTATCACATGATGGGTTTGTTCCAGTAAAATGAAAAGAGACCATTTGAGGACTAAAATCTTGTCCGTTGCTTAATGTTTAATACAAGCATAGAATGCAAATTTCATTGAAAATTTAATTTGCTTTGGTAGCTGTTTACAAATCTATTTCTATGACCAGGGTCATCCCTGGCCAACAAACCGGGGTCAGTATGAGTACCCCACCTTCCTTGTCAACTCCTAGAGGAACTTCTACCTACCCGTCACTAGAGTGCTTCTCAAGGTGCAGGAGGGGAGGACAAAATGATTGTGTATCTCCCAATTGTCTCTATTTAAGCGGGATAGTCTTTATTTGTGGGATCTGTCCCACTGTCTACCACTGTTTACACACATTCACTCCACCCCTTTTCCCCATTAAAAACATTCACTAAAAAAAAAAGTTATTGTTTCTGTAACTGACACACGGCATCAATGAGAAAATTGGTCTGGTCATAATTAGAGAAGCTCATTGACCCCTGTGAACTGGTTTTGGTTTTGGATCTGGATTAGCTTTGTGTTTTGGTTTTGGTTTTGGCAAAACCGCCCTCGTGTGCTTTGGTTTTGGTTTTAGATTTTTTAGAAAAAATCCTAAAATATGCTAAAATCACATAATGGTGCACTTCTTTGTTCCTACATTATTATTAACCTCAATTACACTAATTTCAAGTAACTTGCATTCAATTTTGACCACCTGACAGATCACAATATTATTTCATACACTTTCAGACAAAGACTGCAGCGACCTGGCTGGATGGTAAGCGACAGAGGAATGACACAAACACACAGCAGTTCCTAGCACATCTAGGACACCATTGGCACACAGCAGTGGCAGAAATAGAAAAATGGGGGTCCGTACTCCCTTCCATCCACCGTCATGTTGGATCTTAAAAAAGAATCCAAAACTTGCAAGATCCGAGGACGCACCAATGATGTTTTGCCTCGTTTTCAATTCCGAGGGCGCGCGACAGTACGGCTCGGTACTCGGATCTGCTAAGTTCGGGTATGTTCGGTTCTCGGGGATCCGAGCCTGAACATCTCTAGTCATAATAGCATCAACTACCTCCACTACCAAAGACTTAAATACACTAATAAAAAGACATCGTTGGAACTAGGTGATAGGTGTACAATGTCATCATTTGTAACACATTCTTGACTTACTTTCTAGCGAGTTGAAAAAGTGCTGGTTGAATGAGGGACTTTCGTATATCCTCAGGAGTTTCCCCTCCAACATGATACTAGTGTCACACAATCATTTTGTTTTATTTTCATTTTTATGGAGCTGTTTATTTTTGTGACACAAAGAAGAGGAAATATCAGAAGTCTTAACATCTTAAAGGATAATTCAACCTTTTGCTTTTTTACCGCCCAGTCATTGTAAATGCTAACCAATGTCTTCATTACTTACAGTCCAAAAAATTTTAAAAAAACAAAGATACTACCAGCATAGCTGCCAAATGTCCCTAATTATAAAGCACAAGGTTTTATATATCCCTGAAAATGTCCCTGGTTTTCAATACTAACCATGTGAACAGTACAAATACTGTTATTTTGTATTCTAAAAGCAGTTTTTACTCTCTATTCTTATTTTCTGAGCATCGTACATTATTATTTATTGAATAAACGTGTGCATTCAAAAAAGAAAATAAATAACAATTTATACAAGTTCAAAAAAAAAAACCATGATGCAGAACTTAGTCAAAGGTCTTCCTAGGCGGAATCGTAGGATTTATTTAATAACGTTGTCAATGATGTAACAGCGATAACTGTCAGGATGATACCTCTGAAAATAGATAGCACAATACTGTACTACTGCATATAATCATTGTCCTGGTTTTGTTGTGAGTCTATTATAACAGCGTTGAAAGGATTGTGATAACGAATGTGACAGCAACATTAAACCAGGGACAACGTTTTCTGAGCATAATTCCTCCCACTTGACACAGAATAAGCTCTCCCCATTAATTTCAACGTATTTCTAGCTGTGTAAAAATGTTATGCTATATTATTGTTAGTTTTTAAATCTCATATTTTTTATTTAGAGTTTAACAGTGAATACAAGATAGAAAAAGTCATCCTACAGCCTAAAACAAAGGTCTGGCTAAAGCAAAGCTCACTTATAGAAAGCCTAATAAACGAAGATTTACGTAGTGCAAAATTATTTGACGACGAATATAAGAAATACGATCTTTCGTTTGGAGTGTGGCAAATCACTGGCAGCTCTTAAAAGACCATATGTCAAGAAACACATTGTAAGAAGTGTTGTATGTGGCTCTCATCAGCCCAGGAGGGCAGTGCGGACTCCCATGGGAAACAAAGCTGATCACGTCATACTAGTGTTGCGCAGGTTTGCCAATAGTTAGACTATGTTTCTATATTTGATTATTAATGCACGTTAGAAAGATTAGTTTCAATCGTTTTAAAGGCTCATTTAGATTCTGTTTTTGTCTGTTCAAGGCTAGTGGTCAAACTAAATTGTGGAAAAAATACAGATACAAGTAATCCACACATACACAATGATGGTCAGGTATGGAGCGTATGCCTCTCAGCCAGTTTATTCGGCTGTGTGGTCTGGTGCTGTTGGAGTAGGACCGGCAACAACTTAGGGCCAAATTCCACCAGCGAAAAAATGCAAAAGTTGATTGCCAACTGTGGCAAATATCCAGGTGTACAGTTTAGAATATCATCATCATCATTTATTTATATAGCGCCACTAATTCCGCAGCGCTGTACAGAGAACTCACCCACATCAGTCCCTGCCCCATTGGAGCTTACAGTCTAAATTCCCTAATATAGACACACACTCACATACTCAGTTTATTATAAATAGTTCATACTTGCCAACTCTCCCGGAATATCCGGGAGACTCACGAAATCTGGGTCAGTCTCCCGAGCTCCCGGGAGAGAGGGCAATTCTCCCGATTCCCGGGCAGCGGTGGTAAGTGAATGGAGGAGGCGGGGCTTAACGGTGCCGCGGCCGCGGCATTGTGGCCACGCACCCTTGTTTTATTGGACGGAAAGGTGGTGACAGCTTTGGGGGCACGGGCTAACGGCGCGATTCTTCGAGCCACGCCCCCACACACCCACCTGACCCCCGGACCTCCCGGAACTTAACCTGCCAATGTTGGCAACTATGAAATAGTTATACCACAAAGAACTTCCCAATGTGTGCCTATTGACAGTATATAAATGAAGAGTACTGATCTGCTAACGCTACTATGATCACACCTATGTGTATGCTAATAAAGTTTAATTCTTTTTACAGGAGTATTCAGAAAATGTAAAGGGGTTGGAAATCCCCTGGCTGATACAGGCATGGCATCAAGTGTTTCTGTCAAAAGTAGTGGCATATGTTGAGATGTGGGCATCACATAAAATGAAGTGACACTCTCTTTAACCAGGAACGACTGCTAACTCCTCGTCTCTCCCAAATCATGGCATTAAATAATGCAATCAGGAGGATGTAATGGTATGGAGCGTATGCCTCTCAGCCAGTTTATTCGACTGTGTGGTCTGGTGCTGTTGGAGTAGGACCGGCAACAACTTAGGGCCAAATTCCACCAGCGAAAAAATTCAAAAGTTGATGGCCAACTGTGGCAAATATCCAGGTGTACAGTTTAGAATATCATCATCACCGTTTATTTATATAGCGCCACTAATTCTGCAGCGCTGTACAAAGAACTCACTCACATCAGTCCCTGCCCCATTGGGGCTTACAGTCTAAAATCCCTACTAAGCTACTAGTATGTTTTTGGAGTGTGGGAGGAAACCGGAGCACCCGGAGGAAACCCACGCAAACACGGGGAGAACATACAAACTCCACACAGATAAGGCCATGGTTGGGAATTGAACTCATGACCCCAGTGCTATAAGGCAGAAGTGCTAACCACTACACCACCGTGCTGCCCAAATATTTCCCTCATATCTACTTCAATCACCTTAATTCCCCATTGTGAGCAGTTCTAGAGTAACACAAAACGTCCGTAGAGTCACACAGCTCGTCCGTAGCTAGAAACAGCACTAGAGATGGTTTAAAATGAAAATAAATGAACAGAGGCATCTTGGAATACTCTGGAACGAAACGTCCATTTATAGTTATACGAAGAACTGCAATACATAATAGCTATCAAATGACGAACAAGAAAAGTTTCAATGACTGATTATAATTAGACTGGAAATTTTTGTTTCATTTGTCATTGATGAATACTGTAGGTCACAGTATCAAGCCTTAAGTATGTGGTTTTAAGAACCCAGACTCATTTATTTTTTGCTGTATGAATGCGCAGAAAACTATTTTATTTTCAAGTTGTTTATAAATCTGTTTAAATTCTATAAAACTTTAACCATGAAAATAAAATTCCCATAGCAGCTGGAAAAATCTGTTTCCTTGCGAGACATGACATATGCACTTTTGCAGAAAAAAAATCAAATATTGATATTTCTCTCTAAAAAAAAATCCCATGGATATTTCTGAGCTATTCTCAACGTACAGAGCACTTAGGAGATGAGGCGGCTAGTTATTTATGAGACCGTGAGTGTTAGAGCCCATGGGAAAGTGGATGGCACAGTTATACATGTAGGATTCAGACTTGTCTGGTTTCAATCAAAGCATAATTTCCCATCACAGTCGATGCTGTCCCAACATTTGCTGCTAGAACGTCTCTATGCCTCTATATGCTGTGAGATATTTCCCTCTAGTGGTTATTTCTGAAATAACAATTTGGTAAAAGATCACGTTATCGCCAAATTTGTGTGAATTTTACAGTTTCTTGGTTCTGTATAACTTGACATATTCATTATGCTGTAGAGCTATAGGTAGCTTCATTATCAATAAATAGTCAATAGTGTTAGACTGAAGCCCTTCCAGTGGAGCAGGTACTGCTCCTCTATCCTGGGTATGCAGTAGTCATTGATCAATTGGATGATGTATTTCTGGTGGCCCTCAACCTCTACTGTGGAAGCAGGAGCCGCCACTTGTCTTTTAAACAAGTCCTTCATCACCGGTTTCAGAACGAAGATGTAAAACACCAGGTGGATACAGAAGGAATGTGGTAGCCTGTAAGCTACCGCTGATTGGGTATGAATATATGGGCCCCTGTTGTCCTGGGTATATACGAGGTAAAGCATTGTAGAAACTGATCGAGGGTTGGGTAACACACTCTGTGCCTCTTTTTATTTTAAAAGATGCTGAAACCTTGGTACACCTCAGACAGTCCTTTTGGACTTAGCCTCCTATCTTTGGGTTGTTGTACATAATGTTGTCACTTTTGCTGGTTTTAGGTAAGTGACTTGCCCCACTCCTGTATCTTTTTAGCCCTTCAATCGATCACTGGGTTATGTGTGAAGAACCAGGAGTAACCCAGGGCTCTGTGGGGTATGGATGGCACCAAATGAGATCAGCTCCCAGTGACTGGAATCAACACACATCAACACCCAGACTGTCTTTTTGGTTACCTAAGTTGGTGTTATGGATCATCCATCCACAGCTTATACAGCTATTGGCTTCATCGTCAGAACCAAGGGGTAGTTCCATCTTGCGGATGGTGTCCAACGCTAGGCCTTAGTGTCTATGGAGTAGGCTCCTTAGGAGAGGGTGATGGACAGATTCAATTGCAAAAAGGAATTTGGAGAAGGAATTGTCCCAATGTTTGGCAGACATGCCCTTTGTTCTTCTTATATTAATTTCAGAGGCCTCTGCAGTTACAATAAAAATGGACACCCATCTCTTGGCAGCGAGTTCCCCCATCCTCAGGCAATGAAAACCTCAGGCTCGTCAGAGTTGGCAGTAGGGCATGGATCATCTGTGTTTGCTGAGTCTATGATGCTTCTGAATGTGATTGTAGAGCTGAACGCAAATGACAATGAGTCCATCCAGGGAGGTGGGAAGATCCCGACAGATGAACTCCTCTTTAATAGAATATGCCAATCATTTCTGAAAGGAGTCATACAGTATCATCGTTCCATCTAATCTCTACTGCAAGAGTTCGGAATTCCATGGCATACTGGGTGACTGAGTGACCACATTACTCAGGATGGACAAGTCTTGCAGAGGCAAGGGCGGTGCTACCTGGAGAGTTAGAGATCAACTTCAACGTGGCTAAATACTCCTCACTACTACCCATCAATGGATTGTCTTTCTCATGGAGTGATGTGGTTCAGGCCAAAGTCTGGCTATTCAGCAAGTAGATAACATGTCCCACTTTGATCCGCTCTGTGGGGAATAATGCTGCTTATAGCTCGAACTGCAGATGAACCGGAGTCAGAAATCCCCTGCTTGCTGACATTTGATGTTTTGGGACAAGAATCTGAGAATCCTTCTTCAGGCTGTAGCTATCAGAGACACATCACATCTGGCCACTAAGTACTGAAAGAACAGGTCGTGAGGAGCAAAGCCAAAGTCAATGTGTTGGAGAAGGTAGAACCATGAGGGACAAAGCTAAAGTTGATGAACAGGCAAAATCAAGACTAATGCACCAATAGAGAAATGCAAATCCAAGCTTTGCCAGTGCACAGCTTAGTAGGAGTGAGGGTCTTCTAAAGGCTGCCTACACGTGAGGTTTCTTAGTCCTGATTGATGATCTTTAGCCGAAATGTTGAGTGCAGTAAGTGTTATATAACAGTGCTGCATCATCCATCATCATCATCATTTATTTATATAGCGCCACTAATTCCGCAGCGCTGTACAGAGAACTCACTCACATCAGTCCCTGCCCCATTGGGGCTTACAGTCTAAATTCCCTAATATAGACACACACACACACAGACAGATAGACAGAGAGGGAGACAGACAGACAGAGAGGGAGAGACTAGGGTCAATTTTGATAGCAGCCAATTAACCTACCAGTATGTTTTTGGAGTGTGGGAGGAAACCGGAGCACCCGGAGGAAACCCACGCAAACACAGGGAGAACATACAAACTGCACACTATGCTTTAAAAAAAGTGTCCACTTGAGGGGTGCATTTATTTCTGCCATTCAAAAAGATATGGAGGTTTAAATTTAAGAAATTCAGGGATACACTAGCTTGGTGCCTCTGTCCATTGAAATTTTGAAAGTGTCAAAGGGGAAAAAATCAAGGGCCTTGCAGGAACTCTGACAATATTTTAAAAAGAAGCGACTTCAAGAACCTTGACCAGCTGATTCTCCATACAGCCCACCAGATTCCCAATTTATGGGATGACCACAGAACTAGCCACTAAGAGGGACATAATGTAACAAAAAAGTGACTGCACTCAAGCCATTCAAAGGGACCTACTGTTAGTCATCTCATATCTTTATTAGCATTGATAGAAAAATATCAGGACAGCTGGATGTCTAATTAGTTTGTGGCTGCAATGGCACTTCCTCAGAGGCATAAACCCTTGGTCAATTGCAGTACATGGATATATTTCATTACCATTGGAGCAATATTTTTTTTTATGTGGCAACACTTAATATTTCCATATTGCATGCTGCCACTTGTAGTGTCACAAGTATGTACTTTAAATGGTGTTCCCCTCTGGAAATATTAAGTGTTGCCTCATCAGAAAAAAATAATGATTGCCCCACTGGTAATTATCATCACCATTTATTTATATAGCGCCATTAATTCTGCATCGCTGTACAGAGAACTCATTCACATCGGTCCCTGCCCCATTGGAGCTTACAGTCTAAATTCCCTAACATACACACTCAGACAGAGAGAAACTAGAGTCAATTTGATAGCAGCCAATTAACCTACTAGTATGTTTTTGGAGTGTGGGAGGAAACCGGAGCACCCAGAGGAAACCCACGCAAACACGGGGAAAACATACAAACTTCACACAGATAAGGCCATTATCGGGAATTGAACACATGACCCCAGTGCTGTGAGGCAGAATAATAAAGTAAAATGTAAAAAAAATCCCTAACATATAATCATTAATTAAATATGGCCCACTAATTTGTTCATAAAATAATTTGGTCCCTGTGAGATAATCAATAATAATTTTTGCCCCTTTAAACAAGAAATCATGATTACCCTCATAATTAAAATTTATATTGTGTCTCCTGTTATGTTAACATAGGCCAACAGTGGAAAGCTAATCTCGCCTATCCAATGCAGTATGTTGAATCTGGCAATTTTCACAGCAATCTCATGCGACTTTTCAAATCTCAGCTTCACACATATGTATTGTTAAAGTGGGTAAACGTCTGGACGCCGATTTATAGCGAGTTGTAGCATGGCGATTTGGTAAAATCACTTTGCTGGAGATTTACTATCAACTTGCGCTTCATACATTTTTCCCCATGCTGTATAACACTTGAGTTAAGTGACTACTCTGCCTTTCCCTTACACCTTCTTGTCATGTAAATGAGTTCCTCCTGCAAGATTATCATCATCATCATCATCATCATCATTTATTTATATAGCGCCACTAATTCCGCAGCGCTGTAACACTAGTACACACCTAGTTCAAATTCTTGAAGAATATTTTACTGTAAAACAATTCCAGCAGACAAGTAATTCCTGTGATGTCCGTAAAGCTGTTATGACAGAACAGTAGTTCAAATAACCTCTATTCTCAAGAGAGGACTTTTTAAAGATATTCAGAATCTATTGAATCAACTGCAAAAATGTAAAGCCTTACATAGATCTTATCTAAACAATCTGACAAAAGTTAGGGGGAAGTACAATTATCATTTATCTGCTCAAATAAAACAAGCTTTGTGGTGACTCAATCAGTAATATCATGAAAATGGTGCAAGGCCGATAGGTTACTGACACATAGGATTGTACAAGGGGAGCCCAGAGAAGCTTTCTTTCAATTAAACATGGCACAGAGGTCCAACTCCATGATCCTGTAAAAATTCTGCGCTCTTTTGAAAGTATTATAAAAAACCAGGGGCACACCCAGGATTTGGGGAGGGGGGGTTTCCACACCATGCCGCCAGTGGGCGTGGCCAGCATGCATGGGGGCGTGGCTATAATATTAGACAGTGTTTGGCTGCTCTCCAACTCTTCCTATCCCCATAATATACACGGGCAATGCTGCATGCTTTGCTGTTAGGTGCAGGTAGCTCTCTCTTTTCAAGCAGAGACGTGTAAAGCGGGAGCAGTGTCTAGCCACCTCAATTATACAGTGCCCCAGGCTTGAAGGGGGGTTTCCAGGCACTAGGTAATCCCCCCTCGGTTTGCCTATGAAAATGTACAATATACCAACCCAAACCATTCCCACTCTGGTTACAACTATTAATTCCTTCCTCTGACTGTCTCCTGCCTAGGTTTTCTAGCTTCAGAGTAGAGAATTTGAGTAAAGAAATCACAAATGAGGCGATATCTCAGCTCACCTGGAGCCAAAAAGCCGGGAAGACCGCAGGACCAGATGGCTTCTTGGCTGTATACAATAAGACCTTTCAGCCCTTGGAGCCAAAATTACCTTATTACTCAAGCCTGTAAAAAACTCAAACTTCCGTACAAGCTATTTGCCCATCCCGTTAATATATAATGACATATATAATGACAAAGTGGGTTTTGTCCCTGGTAGATGGGCAGAAGACAATACTATGTGCAACTTAAAACATCAAAATATAAACTAATACCCTATACTTTTATTTTGCTAAATACATACATACAGATTTGCAATAGCGCTGACAACAATTGTGATTTTTGATTGTTTCCATACATGGTATTTATATTGCCAACTGGATAGTATGAGATTAACTGAGCGCAGGATCATTTCTTTTCTCTGTAGACATTACTTCAATCATCTTTTATTTGACTGTGTTTCTTTTCCCTTTAACACTTTCACACATTGCTCAGATTTCCTCCCCTTGTCCTCTTCCTTCTACATTCATCCTTAAAGACTTGAAAGTCTTGAAATGGGTCCAAATTTGCTTTTGACTTTATAGAGGGAGCAACTTGGAGTTCATTGGCTTCTCTGTCAGAAGAGACAACATCCCTCTACCTATGTCCTATACGTATCTCAAAACCTGTTCATGTTTAAAACCTCTCCCCAGGGACAAGCTGTGTAGACCTATTTCTACAGTTGAACGTGTATTTTATTACATTCCTCTTAGAAAATATATTATTTCCATTTGATATAATTTGTTATGTTTTTCTAACCCAGAGTCTCTTCTGAAACGTGAAGAGACCTGGGAGAGAAATTTGGACACCTGCCAGGCAAGGATCCCTGGCCTAGAATTAGGAGCAGAGCTGCCAAGTCCCCTCTCTACCTTAATAAGATGACTCTTATAAGGTTTACACAAGATGATACTTAGCAAAATGTTCTCCTCATATTTTCCTCTGTGCTAGATTTCAAGCACATCTGGTAGTAATGCCCCAAAATGTCTATATTCTGAAAAGAAGAGCAGTCCCTAATTCGTAGAACTTTTATTATGCCCTCCCAATTGTCACTGTGGGCGACTTTTACCCAACCTTAATACCAACTATTGATAAGTTGGCCTTGCACATATTAAATATTGATCAGTAAAGAGGACAAGGTATACAACAACAGAGACTGGTCATTTAGTTAGAGTACCAAAACCACAAATTGTGGAACCCCCTCTATAATGAACTCCAACAATGGTAGAGATTCTGAGGGGGGTACTACCCTTATAACTGTTACATATTCGATCAAAGCAAAAAAAATACAGTAACTAACTAGCAAGATGCCCTTTGGGAAATGAGAATATTAAAACTTAATTACGTTATTTCAATAATTAAAATTAGGTCAGAGACACAAATATCTATTTATGGAGTGTGATACCACGCAGTGTGATTTTTGGACTCATGTTTGATCCATAGAGACACTCGCGATTCTTTGCCCTATCTGCGTACTCTGAACTTTCACATCTCGCTGCCTTTTATGGTTTACTATCATTGTTGTGCCTTTGCATTTATTTAATATATGTTATTGTATGCTGTATGTATTTATGTTAATAGGGAAATCGTTGCATAAATGAGTTATTCTTAAATGACACCAGGTGGAGTGTTAAATCAGGGATCACAAAGGGCGAGATGTCTAGGTTAACAAATAGTGTATACATGTACAATGCTATCAATCTTTTCATGTTACAACAAGGTCATTGTTATACTAGTGTCCTGGATTAGACTCTTAGGCACCTTCTCCACTGGGAGCCAAAGTTTCCCCAAGGACCATGGGTAGGACCCTCAGGGTTAATACTTATCTTATGCCCACCTATCATAACCTGTCTACCACCCCTAGTCTTCCCACCGTTAGCTCCACCACCGTGGGAATACTGAAGTGATATAACCTGTGTTGGAGGGTTCTGAAGGGTGTTTGTGTATTGGTGACAAGGAACTGCGCTTTCTTCACATGTTTATGCTGTAATTGCAAAGAACAGCATCTGTCTGGTGTTTGTGCTGTATTGCCATCGACGGCATAAACTGAGTTTTGGTTGCATCAATCTGCCAAGCTGATTTCCAAGAACCCACCAGGGTGTATGGTCCTCACAGTGATCTCATAATACATCACTCTCTTAGGGAGAGATTCATTTGTATTATTGGTGTCTCCAGCTGACTAATAATAACACTTTATACAGAGACGTGTTAGTATTCTGCAGGTCTCGATAGTTTGCATTTTAAGTATCACTTTTCCTAATCTTCACTATCACTACTTTTTCATTGTTTTAATATTTTGCAAAACGGAGAATTGCACAAAATGTTTTAATTATTGAAATAAAAGTTATTACCTTTTTGTATTGTCAGTGGTGGAAGTGGCCTGGTATACGGTGATATGCCATGCCACCACTTCTCCTTATACATTAATTGTTAAACAGTCAGATTCCATTCACTCATATTTTCCATAGCGCCACTTCTAGATTTTTCTAGATTACTGACTATTGTCATCTCCCTATGTGCACCTGCAGTTAGTTTCTGTCCTTCTTTGCATTGATCACATATTTGGGCAGCATGGTGGCCTAGTGGTTAGCACTTCTGCCTTACAGCGCTGGGGTCATGAGTTTGATTCCTGACCATGGTGTTATCTCTGTGGAGTTTGCATGTTCTCCCCGTGTTTGCGTGGGTTTCCTTCGGGTGCTCCGGTTTCCTCCCACACTCCAAAAACATACTAGTAGGTTAATTGGTTGCTATCAAAATTGAACCTAGTCTCTCTCTCTGTCTGTGTATGTTAGGAGATTTAGATTGTAAGCTCCAATGGGGCAGGGACTGATGTGAATGAGTTCTCTGCACAGCGCTGTGGAATTAGTGGCGCTATATAAATAAATGGTGATGATGATATTTAATGCTGACAAATCTGTTTTGTTGAAGCAATGGAAAGATCTTTCACCCCACCCTTTCCAAAATGTTTTAAATAAAATCTGGTACCCAGCCTCAATGGAAAAAATGACATATCAGCTAAAGGATAAAGGGGCACATTAAATCTTATTTGGGATGCCTGATTTGCCCTTGCTAAGTCAGACAGATCCTTTGTAAGAAAATATTTAATATACAATTTTTAAGCTGTGGTTATATCTGTCAATATCTATGTAAATATTATCATTCTTTTCTCCTCCCATTCTCCCTTCCTTTGCTTACTTATAATTTTATTTTATTTTAAAGGAACAAAACTAAAAATGACACATTGTGACAGATTGTATATTTTGTGATACAAAATGTTCTTTATTGAACATGCTTTATTTTTATTATATATTGCCATTTCAAATAAAAAGGCAAACACTGACATTTTTAAAACAAAAAGGTAAATACCTATTATTAAAATGATTACCTTCATTTTGCTGCACCACAATAGTTGCTGCTTGAGTCTTATAAAACCATACAGCCAACTGCAGCCAAACCTACAATTGCGCAAATAATCAATTTTTGTGTCAAAGATTTTACAATACATACAGTACATACTGTATATATGTACAATATATTACATATTTATCTTATAGAATGTATTATAATTCTTAATTAAGTTTAGTGTGTGGGCACTACAGGCTTCTAATTGGCCATAGGTGGTGACCAATAGGACCAAAGGTACACAACTGGATTTGTTTTTTAGGTGTCCTGAGTTATGCACTACATTTTATTGGAAACGGCCTCTATTGGGTTTCCGGAACAATAGTAAGCTAACATTAGTGGTATTAGAACATTGGTAGATTAAAATATGGGTCCCTAGCTAAGAAAGATCGAGCATCGCTCTTCCAGACCGCCAGAGACTTAAAATTACCGCCATACATTTCCAGAGAATGTGTCATAATTTTCCATCATTCTTTCCCTATCAAAAAAACGTGTCTGGGAGAATTCGCCATGGACATATTGTAACGGAGGACACAGATATCCTTACATGGCTGCTGTGATGACCACTTTTGCTCAGAGCGGAGGTTAAACCCTCATGGAGCCTGATAGACCCACTCCTTCCTAACATAACTGGGCGGGCATATATATTTTATTATAAGGCAAGACAATCCAATCTGATATGGTTTGCTAGGAGTGTCTGCTAGGCCATCTACAAAACCTCTGCTAGGCCTGGTGCTGTTAACAAAGCCTGAAAATCTTGACCTCTGTCATCATATGCTACATCTCCTGGCTGTGTTCTTTATTATGTTAAAACTGTTGCTATGTTATTCTTACACCCCTGACAATAAAGGTCATATTCTTGGAATTTCCCAGTCTCATTAATATCGACTGGCTGCACTCACTCAGGAACAGTAGATATCATGCAAATACAATAGTAGAACAGTACTATGCAATACTATATCATTTTTGGCCATTCTATAGGCCATTGTTTAGCAATGTGGAATCCTATAACGAGGATACGTTCCATCATAAATCGGAAGCGAATGGGGATGGCTGTTCTATTGTCAAAGAACTAAATGCAGCATTTGTTGTGTAAGGGGATCAATGTTCCCCATTCACTTCCATGTTATGCTGAGTGAGCATATCTCAGCCAGGGGCTGAGTAGGCTGGGGGTGGGGGGGCTTCTGCCTCCCCTGTGCCAGTCCCATAGTGGGCTACCTTGGGCTGGGTCACTGGGCTAGCTGCATTCTTTTTCCTTTAAAGTGTGCCTAATAGGCTATTAAGCAGAGTTACACCGTCCTATAATTTGCCAGTCCCTAATCTCAGCCCCATGTCACAGTTTCCTGAGCAGAAAATGACAGAGTTCTAAAACACTCCTAAGACCTTGGGGTATATTTACTAAACGGCGGGTTTGAAAAAGTGGAGATGTTGCCTATAGCAACCAATCAGATTCTAGCTGTCATTTATTTAATGCATTCTACAAAATGAAAGATAGAATCTGATTGGTTGCTATAGGCAACATCTCCACTTCTTCAAACCCGCAGTTTAGTAAATCTAGCCCCTTGTCTTTAGCAAGCAAAACAGTCAGGGAAAACTTTTATCCATATATTATTACATCATAAATGGCATCATCAGACAATAGAAAGTGCTGCTTTCACCTGATCAAGTACAGGTTATATTCTAAGTCAGTGTTTCTTAAACCCAGTCCTCAGGACCCCTAACAGGGCATGTTTTCCACGTGACAAGGGAAATAATTATACCACCTGTGGATCTGTTACAAGCTGTCAGTCAGTAATGAATACACCTGTGCTAAAGCAAGGAGATATGGAAAACATGCACTGTTAGGGGTCCTGAGAATCAGGTTTAAGACACACTGTTCTAAGGGATATTGACATTTTTATTACTATGAGATATATTTCCTTTTGTATTCAGGGGAAATTTCAGAGTATATTTTGAATAATTTGCTTAGCTAATAGTTTCACAGAAGATACCAAAGTCAGTGTCATAAACTTATAGAGAAAGTAACTTTTAGATGAGATCAGATCTGGAATGAGGCTTATACAAGGGATAAGTCTGATTTATGTATTACAGCAATTATGAAGACAGGCATTTCATGGCTTGTGAAACCGGTTTAGCAGCTCAAAGGCATTTAAGGTACACATGCTGGTATATAAACATTTGTATATTGCACAATGATACATAGACAATAACTTCCTAAAATATAACAGTCAGTGCACTTTCTGTTCCAGGTGTCACCATACAATTGTCTACTAAGCAGGACCAGATTAAGATATTACTGGGCACAGCAGAATTTCTGGCCCCCCAACAAGCGAAGACAGAGGCTTTCTGTAATAATAGTTATAATATGACACAAAGCAGTAAATGTTGAAATACACTTCTGCCAAGAGTTCAATAGTTGACACTTGCTGAGATTATTACAACAGACTGAGACTTAGAGGTAGATTTATTAAAAAGAAAAAGTGGGGGTGTTGCCCATAGCAACCAATCAGATTCTAGATATAATTTTTTATAATGTACTAGATCAATAATAGCTAGAATCTGATTGGTTGCTATGGGCAACATCTACACTTTTCCTTTTTAGAGAGATTTGTAAATCTACCCCTCAATGTTATTCGAGTGACTACAATGGAGGGACAGCAGGTGGCGCTGTTACTAAATGTGTTAATGTGTTACTGTATTATAGAAATGTACTCTGTTGTACGGGCATGTGCTAGTAATTTTGTTGTACATATCAGATCCTGTCCTGTTTATATCATACTTGCCAACTCTCCCGGAATGTCCGGAAGACTCCCGCATTTTGCGAGAGTCTCCCGGACTCTCGGGCGAGTGTGGCAATCTCCTGAATTCTGCCCACTTCACTAGGAAGTGCCCCCCTTCCTAGTGAAGTGGGCAGAATTAGATCCCAAACGCCGCGATTAACGGCGAATCACGGCATTTAGCCCCGCCCCCTGCTGTCAAATGACGCGATTTGCGTCATTACGTTGCGGGGGCGGGGCCAAAATGACGCAATTTTGGCGCCCCACCCCCTGTACGCCCACCTGCTAAAGAGAGTCTCCCGGACACCAACTTAAAAAAGTTGGTAAGTATGGTTTATATGCTGATAACTAAACAGTTTATTATAAATAGTTATACCACAAATAACTCCCCAAAGTGTGCCTATTGACAGTATATGAATGAAGAGTACTGATCTGCTAACGCTACTATGATCACACCTATGTGTATGCTAATAAAGTTTAATTCGACCGCTAACTCCTCGTCTCTCCCAGATCATGGCATTAAATAAAGCAATCAGCAAGACATGATCCAGCTCTATTCATTTTAAAACCTCGAAAATTCATATATACTGTATTAAAGTCATTGTATCGCTTACCAATAAAACAGTGTCCAATGCGATTGTTGTGGTTCCAACGCACAAAAATATTTAATTGCAAAATATAGCAGGATTTTACAGTAAGCCATTATTACACATTAAAGATGTTACAATAAAGCAGAAAAGTATAAAAGCACCGAATACATTACATCTTCCTTATAGTGTTCACCTTGGTCCAGTGAATACAGCCATGCTCTTACGTTGCCAGGATCAAAGAGAACGAGAACAAAGGCCAGCATGCTTGTATACAGTGTACAGATAACACTTAGTGAGGTCTTCATTGGTCCAGGGTTAATGATATTCCAGTTCCTTGCAAGTTATAGGTCAGTTCATTTAATCCTTACAAAGGGTGAGGGGCAGCTTCCCCAACCATTGTCCACATGTTATCACTCTGAATGACCAGTTCAAACTAGAGATGGGCGGGTCCGGTTCCCCGAGAACCGAACCCACCCGAACTTTGGGTATCCGAGTACCGAGCTGAGTAGCTCGGTACTCTACCGCCCGCTCCGAATCCAAAACGAGGCCGAACGTCATTGTGACGTCGTCAGATCTTGTGGATCGGTTCTCGCGATACTTCAAGATTATAAATACACGCCTCCACAGCAATCCATCGCCATTTGACAAAGGGAGAGAGCAGAGTGTAGTCACAAGCTGATTAGAGCAGGGACAGAGAATACAATATTCTTATTCCAATTGCTGTGACAAAAATCTCTAGAGAAGAGAGGAGGATAGAGGTTTATTTTATTTTTGTAATATTTGGCACTCCTCAGTGCTTTTGGGGTGTCCCCCATAATTGTGCATAAATATTTCTGGCTGTCAAAAGTCATATCTGTCAGCAGCATCTACCAAATAATTTTGAGCACTCCTCAGTGCTTTTGGGGTGTCCCCCATAATTGTGCATAAATATTTCTGACTGTCAAAAGTCATATCTGTCAGCAGTATCTACCAAATAATTTTTAGCACTCCTCAGTGCTTTTGGGGTGTCCCCCATCTTTGTGCATAAATATTTCTGCCTGTCAAAAGTCATATCTGTCAGCAGTATCTACCAAATAATTTTTAGCACTCCTCAGTGCTTTTGGGGTGTCCGCCATAATTGTGCATAAATATTTCTGGCTGTCAAAAGTCATATCTGTCAACAGTATCTACCAAATAATTTTTAGCACTCCTCAGTGCTTTTGGGGTGTCCCCCATAATTGTGCATAAATATTTCTGGCTGTCAAAAGTCATATCTGTCAGCAGTATCTACCAAATAATTTTGAGCACTCCTCAGTGCTTTTGGGGTGTCCCCCATAATTGTGCATAAATATTTCTGGCTGTCAAAAGTCATATCTGTCAGCAGTATCTACCAAATAATTTTTAGCACTCCTCAGTGCTTTTGGGGTGTCCCCCATAATTGTGCATAAATATTTTTGGCTGTCAAAAGTCATATCTGTCAGCAGTATCTACCAAATAATTTTTAGCACTCCTCAGTGCTTTTGGGGTGTCCCCCATAATTGTGCATAAATATTTCTGGCTGTCAAAAGTCATATCTGTCAGCAGTATCTACCAAATAATTTTTAGCACTCCTCATTGCTTTTGGGGTGTGCCCCATAATTGTGCATAAATATTTCTGTCAAAAGTCATATCTGTCAGCAGTATCTACCAAATAGTTTTTAGCACTCCTCAGTGCTTTTGGGGTGTCCCCCATAATTGTGCATAAATATTTCTGGCTGTCAAAAGTCATATCTGTCAGCAGTATCTACCAAATAATTTTGAATGGATTCAAAGCAGTCCACATTTGATCAGAATGAGCAACCAGGTTCTGTCACCAGTCCTGATGTTAGTGTTCCCAGTACGTCATCTGGGCAAGGCTATGTCAAACTGCAGAGTATTTCGAAATCAGTCCAAAAAACAAAATAAAATATTTTTTTTACTGTGTTGAAGCGAAAAAGAAGTGTTACTGAGCAAAAGTTAAGTGCCGATAAAAAAAAAATTGCCAACATGCCATTCTACACATGCAGTGGCAAAGAGAGAACGAGGCCTTCACCTTTGGCTATTAGTGACAGATCCCAAAAAGTTACCGAGCCTACAGTTGGTGCACAACTACTGTTACGCGTCAAAGCCGAGCTGCAAGATAACAGTAAGGCATTAGAGGATAATGTTTGGTCTGATTCACAAATGACAACAATCCCTGTGGAGAGTCCATCCAACAGTGGGATGTCTAATCGTGAGCATTCTGCTGATGTGTGCCTTAATAGCCCGAGTGTAGCCGGTGATACCCAAATTGAGGATGCCACTTTGGAATTAGAAGAGGATGAGGGGGAGATTTGTGTAGGTGACGAGGGCGCTAATGAGGATGTTGATAAGGATGAGGTTGTTTGTGTAAGTCCTGCACCAGTGGCAGCAGTTCTGGCACGTGACAAGAAAAAGGCCATTGTCATGCCTGGGCATAAAACAAAAAAATCCACTTCTTATGTGTGGAATTATTTCTACCCAAATCCAGACAACAATTGTATAGCCATTTGTAGTGTATGTCAAGCCACAGTCAGTCGAGGGAGGGACCTTAAACATCTTAGAACCTCGTCTATGTTACGCCATTTAACAAGAGTTCATGGGAAAGTGTTGGGAAAAGCTGAAAGTTCTTCCCAAAAAAATACAAGCACTCCATCATCAGCTAAGACCCTCCGCTCACCGACATCCCGACGGCTACAAAATACACCCACCACACCATCCTCATCAATATCCTCAGTAGCGCTCGGAGTTAGCCCGGCATCCCACTTAAGGGTGGATGACTCCGGCACTATTATTGATTCCTCTGAAGAAAGCGTTAGTCCCACTGCTGCTGCTGTTGCTGCTGTTGGGGGTGAATCGTCATCCCAGAGGCAGGTCAAGAAAATGAGCAGTCCTACATTTCAGCAATTAACTGTGAAACAATCATTTGCGAGGGGAAGCCAATATGACAGCAGTCACCCAGTCGCCAAGCGAATCACAGACGCCATGACTGCCATGTTAGTGTTAGATCTGCGTCCAATCTCCACAATAAACGCAGCTGGTTTTTCACAGTTAGTTGAGGTTTTGTGGCCACCTTACAGAATTCCATCGTGACACAATTTCTCCCGTAAAGCAATTCCACAACTATACCAAAAAGTGTGTAAAAATGTAGAGATTGCGCTGAAAAATGCCATTCTGCCCACTGTCCACTTAACCACAGATATGTGGACAAGTGGAAGTGGCCAAACCAAAGACTATATGACTGTGACAGCCCACTGGGTTGGTCATTCACCTTCACCAGCAGGAACAGCAGCAGCATGTACACCACTATGTAACATTTGTCACAGGCAGGCCGCTCTTTGTATCACCGGCTTAACTAACAGGCATACGGCTGACAATTTGTTACGCAAACTGAGAGATGTGATTGATGCATGGCTTATACCACTCGGACTCTCCCCAATGTATGTCATTTCTGATAACGCCAACAATATAGTGCGAGCATTACAGCTGGGTGATTTCCAACATATTCCCTGTTTTGCTCACACCATCAACTTGGTGGTGCAAAGCTTCCTACGAAATAACCGTGAGGTGCAGGAGATGCTTTCGGTGGCCCATAAAATTTCAGGCCATTTCAGGCATTCAGCCACAGCATGTAGGAGATTACAGCAGCTCCAAGAGCAGTTTAACTTGCCCTGCCACCAACTTAAGCAACAGGTTGTAACTATGTGGAATTCCACCCTTTACATGCTGCAGAGGATGGAGGAACAGCGCAAAGCCATTCAAGCATATTGCACAAGCCATGACATTGGGAAAGGAGGGGGGATGTATTTCACTCTTGCACAGTGGGGAATCCTTTCAGTCCTGTGCAAGGTGCTGAAACCATTTGAAGTTGTGACATGTGAGGTGAGTGCAGACTCTGCTAGTTTGAGCCAAGTCATTCCTTTAATTAGACTATTGGAAAAGCAGCTTGAGAAAATGAAGGAGGAGCTGAAAGCAAGCAATTCAGCAAAGTATGTTGGCCTTGTTGATCAAGTACTTCATTCGCTTCACAATGATCCTCGAGTTATTAAGATCTTGAACTCGGATCAGTACGTTTTGGCCACTGTGCTTGATCCAAGGTTTAAGACCTACATTGAGTTTTTACTTGTAAATGAGCGAGATGTGAACTTTTGCAAGGAGTTATTGCTCAGCAAGTTGGCCGCTGAACTGGGCCTCGGCTTGACAACGTGTCCTTCTTCACTTTCTCAAGCTGCTGCTGCTCGTAAAAAATTAAATTTCCCAAAAAGAAGCAGGGAAGACGCAGGGGGCAGACCAGAACAATTTAACATCTGGGCTGGTTTGAAGGATTTTTCAAAAAAATTTGTCACTTTGCCCATAACTCCATCCAATACGAGTATAAACATGCAAAGGATGGTGGAGGATTACTTTCAAGAGGTAGTTGATATGGAAATGTCAGACAGTCCCTTTCCTTACTGGGAAGAAAAGCAAGCCATTTGGAAACCCATGTACAAACTTGCTTTGCAATACCTAAGCTGCCCACCCTCCAGTGTGTACTCTGAACGAGTGTTCAGCACAGCAGGGGACTTAGTCAGTGATCGCCGTAGAAGGTTACCTCCCAAAAATGTGGAGAAAATGATGTTTATTAAAATGAACTACATCTTCCACGAGGAAGGCCTTCACCATCCAAGACATCCAAGCACTGACTGTTCTCTAATGGCGGATTCAAGCGGCGATGAATTGATAGTCTGTGATGATGACGTACACACTGATGAGGGTGAGGATGAAGCTGAAGATGATGACGATAATATCTTTTTAAAACTTTCTATGTAAGTGTAGGGTGCAATCTACCCCCAAAGAGGAAAGGGACTTGTGGCATTCCCATATCAGGTACCGTCTTGAAAGGCTGCTGTTTGGGCAATTTCTCCTTAAGGGTAGGGTGTCATAGACAGAGTGACCCCAAACTGCCTTTGTCCATTTCTCTTAATATTGTACAGTCTATAACGGCTGAATTTTTTTGTATTTTATACAAGTGCAGGGGGGCTTATAGAGCCAGAAACGAAACTGGCTTTGTCCATTTCAATTAATATTGTACAGACTATAACGGCTGAATTTTTTGGTTTTTTAAACAAGTGGAGGGGGGCCTATAGAGCCAGAAACCAAACTGCCTTTTTCCATTTCTTTACATATTTAACTATAAGTGTAGGGTGTAATATACATTCAAAGACGATGGCTGCATTGCCAACATGCATAGATGGAGAGGAAGACAATCTGTTTTATGGGTAAAATAAATGAAGTCCTACCAATGAAGAATTAAACAGTTTTTAGAGGATTTATTACCTCTACAATTAGATTATCTCTAAAACAGTTGGAGCACTAAATTGGGTTATTTTAGGCCAAAAAAACATTGATTTTCCAACAAAATAGCAAAACAAAACCAAACAAAACCAAAACCAAAACACGCAATGGCGGTTTTGCAAAACCAAAACCAAAACACGACGGTAATCCAGATCCAAAACCGAATCCAAAACCAAAACACGGGGATCAGTGACCATCTCTAGTTCAAACTGACCCACACAAAAGTATTTTTGAGTATTAATCTCATATTGCTTGTATCTTGCAATCGCTATTCCGTCCACACCGGGTTAATGCTGGTGAAATAAGCTTTTAATATGAGACCAAACTCTTTACCTTATAAAACACCTGAACCATAAATACCTTTACTACAGTATTATACATGCATAAATAATACATTTTACTAATAACTGAATGTGGATTGGAACCTTAATAAATATGAACTATATATAAGTAAATGTGTAAGTGCGAGTGTACGCGTGCGTTATTTATCGTGCGATTGCGCCATGACACGTGGAGCACTGATCGCAATCGCATGGTAAAACAATATTAATCAATATACTTTCATCCAATTATTCGACTTTGACAACTGTGTATAGAATGAAAATGTAGTAATAATTATAATATTATAATAATACTACTACTACTACTACTACTAATAATAATAATAATAATACTACTAATAATAATAACAATAATAAAATCACTCTTTTATTATTGCCAAATATTTTATTAACTATTAAAGATGTATGAAGTACCAGAAAATCTTTTTGCGCTGATTTGCCAACGTTTGGCACCAATGCTGCCATCTTGCCGTACAAAGCCACGTACTTTGAGGGAAAGCTAGGTGCATTAGCATAAATGGAGGCACATGACATCATCAAAGAGGCATTGCATTGTATCTCAGCAGTGTCGCATATTGCAAATGCAGGGCCAGCGCTACCATTAGGAGAAACCTAGGTATTTATGCCACTCATCTAGTGATGTTAATTCCCCTGCAGCGCCCTCACATGAAGCACTGGCCTCTGACATGATGGAGAAGCAGCTTGTTACATGTGAAGTTACTGATTCTCCAGTCCGTGATCCGCTGGGAGTGTGGTGCTTGGCTATAATGTCACAGCTAAGTGACATTCCCACTCTGAGGAGCCGAGGATACCATTCACACCTCCTGCCTGCCAAGGTGAGAGGCAGTGGGGGTGGGAGCTCCTCTTCTCAGTGGGTGGTTGGGTTGCCCTGGCCCTGCCTTAATGACCTGTGTTCAATTTGACTTTTTTCAAGAGGGTTCTGCTGTAATATGAAACAATTTTGACAAAAGAACATGTCTTTGCAGTTTAATATATTAGTGATTCCAGTTTGTTCTTTTTACTAAAAATCAATGTCATGCTACACCCATCATGGTAGTTTCATTGTATTACACAGAGCACTACTTGTTTATGTCAATCTTGTGCAGGGGGTGGGGGGTGTTGAATTTAGTTGTCATCTATAGTCAACATATTTTTAGCGATTGGTCAGTGTTCCAGATTTTTGAGAATAAATGACTGGTCTGTTTGCAGTATCCTCATCATCATTTATTTATATAGCGCCAGCAAATTCCGTAGCGCTTTACAATTGGGTAGCTCTGAAATACATTCATATAATACATTTAATATTACACAGGATCAAAATTAGGTGAAAGCACTATAGAGCAAATCAGGTAATGTTTCTACCATTTTTGCTTCATAAGTTGCAGATTTGGGTGGTCCTTTATCCTCTACTTAAAAAAAGGGCATAATTTCCAACGAAAGTAGATTTTTTAATGAATTGTTAATAGATTTTCTGGTCCTTACCGCTGACATGAGGGTGTTGTGAACACGCTGAGCCTCATTTACAAAGCATAAGATGAGTGAGGCGCTGTACAAAATCCTCAATGCTTGAATCAGCCAATTATTTTCTTATTATTATTATCGTACAATTCTAAGGCACCACAGTGCTCTGCAGCGCTGTACAGTAGGGAAAACAGTACATACAAGGTAGACAAAATAATTTCAGACATGAAAACAAAGGGTATGAAGGACCCCGCTCATTAGAGAGCTTACATTCTAAGTGGAAACAAGAGGAGTAAATGTGTCTCAGAGTGGAGATTTGGACAGTTGTGAGGGTGTATTAGTGTGAATAGTGTTATCGAGGATAAGGTCACCTCTAAAAAAGAGATGGGTTTTCAAAGAACATCTAAAGATTTGAAGGCTGTGGGAAAGTCTGACTTGGTGTGGTAGGGAATTGCATAAGTGGAGGGCAGCACGGGAGAAGTCTTGTAGTCAGGAGTGAGAGGTGGTTACCAGAGATGATACAAGGCGCAGGTCAGAGGTAGACCTAAGAGAGCAGGAGGGGGAGTATTTTGATATGAGATTTGAGATGTATGCAGGGGTGGTGTTGTTGAGGGCTTTATAGGTAAGGGTGAGTAAGTTGAATTTGATTCTGGAGGACACAGGGAGCCAGTGAAGGGATTTGCAAAGTGGTGCAGCAGATGTGGAGCAGTGAGAGAGAAAGATCAGTGAAAGCGGGGCCTCATGATCCTTCTGACTTTTTGTTTTAAGCAGGAGGTGTCAGAAAAGTTACCACTGGGATAACTGGCTTGTGGCGGCCAAGCGTTCATAGCGACGTCGCTTTTTGATCCTTCGGTGTCGGCTCTTCCTATCATTGTAGAATTCACCAAGCTTTGGATTGTTCACCCACTAATTGTTGTCGCCATAGTAATCCTGCTCAGGGAACCCCAGGTTCAGACATTTGGTGCAAGTGCAAGTTTATCTGTACACAAGGTGTGATAGTTGGGAGGATTTATAATTTAGCTGATTGTTTGATGCAAATTTATGATGATCACTTTTCTGCAACAATAATTATGGGAATAAGCAGCAACACAAGCATCACATGAGACTTTGGAGCAGACTGTGTCAAACCTTAACGCAGGTGTTCTAAGGCGGGCTCAATGTGGACAGAAACCTCCTACGGAGTTGAAGGGCTAAGAAAAGGCGTATTCTGGTAATGTTTTTAAGGTGGAGTTGCCAGGACTGAGAGAGTCTGGATGTGAGGAATAAAGCGAAGGGCAGAGTCTAGTGTGACACCAAGGCACCGGGCTTGGGAGACTGAGGAAATTGTGGTGTTTTTGACAGTGAAGGAGATTTGAGGGCAGGTGGTGACTCTGGCAGGAGGGAAGATAATAAGCTCTGTTTTGGACATGTTGAGCTTTCAAGTAGTTTGGAGGCAAAGGGGAGGAGAGAAATAGGGCGGTAGTTGGAGAGAGAGGCTGGATCAAGAGCAGTATAGTCCCAACAGATGGATAAATGTCAGAAATATCTTCCAGTGAAAAATCCCTCTTCCAATGGTGATCTATGTGGCCAACTAATGTAAATAACCACGTGGAGGGACCCCCCGCAGGGTGTAAGCTTACAAGATACTCTCTTTGGGTACAGCACATCAAACAACCATCTGGCGGTGACTCCAACGTTATCTTCCATACAGAACTCCAATGATGTGGGATATATGTACAGAGAAAAGATCATAGTATAATGCCATTTTTATTAAAAGTATTATAAAACAACAAACAAGTTCTAATGTGCTTCTAGGAGCGTACCCCAATTTAGGATTCAAATAGCGTCTTAGAATGAGAATAGGAGTGGGTTTACCCAATGTCCATCAGCTCTCAATTGGCAGATGAATCTGTGGGGTAGTCCAGAAGCCGGTCTTCCTAATTAACCAACGCGTTTCGAATATACAATATTCTTTATCAAGGTAACAGGAAACCCAAAGTAATGTCCTTATAAGTTCTTGCAATCCGGTCATGTGATTTAGCCCACAAATCCCGTCAAGAGTGGGCAGTCATGTGATAGTATCCGGAAGCGTCACTATAGATCAAAGCGAGGCTTGGAACCTTCTCATCTTGTACATGCGCAGATGGAAATTAGCTCCCTGTTGTTTATGCCTCAAATAGATCTTCATAGTGGAAGCCAGTTCTGTCTCTCATATTCTTAGTAAATAAATTTAAATAAAAATAGAGTCAGTCTTGGTACATATAAATATGTCTCAGAAATAGAGTACCATATCAAATACATACATACATAAACAGAACGGGCAGTAATTCATATGTCATGTGAATGGAATAATGTACTCCATTGATTATAAAGG